>NC_088098.1:13322869-13631191 GCF_036370855.1 Dromaius novaehollandiae | reverse complement strand
GCTGAGCAGGTACGGACAAGGCAAGAGCAGCAAGAGCAGCAGCGCGTGCCGTAGCCGGCGTGGGTAACTGGACACCGGTGCGCTGTTCGCGCGGGCTATCAATGTTTAACTCGGGGGCCTGCAGAGCATTGATGGCATCCGCATCTTTTTTTAGCATGTCGGGCGCAGAAGGCCTCGGCTCTGGCTCGAGCGGTTCTGCTGCGGGGTTATCTCCCCTTCGAGAGTGCCTATCGCTTTGGGTCTCTGCCAGCCGATACAGGCATCGAGGGGTGGGTGGCCTTTACGTTAGTGCAGGAGATTTTAAAACGAGATATTTAGCAGATTTGGGGGGAGGATTTTTTTTTGCTTTTTTCCTTTGATGATTTTAACAACCTTATTACTATTTACTGCATTGATCGCTTCAGCACTGCTCCTCATTGCAGGTTATTAGCATTCTAGTTACCAGAGGAAGAGGAGGATTGATTTTCCCATAATGTGTAACATATCAAACAAATTTTTAATGATAGTTGGTTCTTTATTAGAGCAATGGGGATTCTTCAAGAATTTACTTGCCCTATTTCTTGTTGTATCTGCTTTCCACTTTGAAATACCTCGTTTTAGGCTGGTTGCTTGAATCAGCTTCCCAAAGTTTCCATTCTGATGAAGCAGCTACAGACATGGAAAACAGGATTAATATGTATCTAGAGCAAATGACAGGGGGAAGGAAAGGAGAGAAGAATTGATTCAAATTAAACAATTACAGATACTGAGTGAAAAATTAATATGTGTCCAGGGACAGTGGAAAATAAGAAACAAGAACATCATTGCAGGTCTGCTGCTTCATGTTAATGTATATTTAACGTGGTATTTCAATTGAAAATAATCAGAGAATAGTACAAGTTTTTGAGGACAAATCCTTGAATGGGAATATTATAAAAACATACTACAGTAAACTGAAGTGTAGAGTAATTCTGTATTTATTTCAATGCCTTGTTGTTTTTAGCAAGCTTTCCAATATTATACATTGTCTATCATTGTAAGGTCAAGCAAGGCACCAACAAACCCGTGGCAGTATTTCTGCAGTGTTTGGCTCATTAGTGCAAGCGGGTGTGCTGTTTGATACTCAAATGATGTTCAGCTCACAACGTTTGCAATTAGGGGATTATTCTTTCACTTTTAAAATAACTTCTTTCTTTTTTAATTCTTTTCACTTTTTATCATCATTTATTCTTTGTTTAAACTCTTTCACCACTTCATTTGGAATGCGTTAGAGGAAAACTAAATTAAACGATTTTCTAGCCAATTTTTTCTTTGCCTATTCTTGTAATGTTATGCCTGATATCATGCCTTTCATAAAATTAATATTAGAAATTTTATGAATAACATCTTTCTAAAGTTAATCTTAAAACTGTAGAAGGGTATATTAAATTCAAGTAGGAAGAAGGGTCAAAAGCAAGTATCATCACATTGTGATCTCAAGGGCTTTAAAACCAGGAAACACTACGTAAAGGGCTGTATAAACGCTAGGCTTTCATATCTGTAAGAGTCATCTA
Source organism: Dromaius novaehollandiae (assembly GCF_036370855.1). Classification (NCBI taxonomy): domain Eukaryota; kingdom Metazoa; phylum Chordata; class Aves; order Casuariiformes; family Dromaiidae; genus Dromaius; species Dromaius novaehollandiae. The sequence goes on along the minus strand of NC_088098.1, from coordinate 13,629,659 downwards.
TATTAATTGTGAGAATATAAGATTAGCTACCGTCCTGTAATAGTAAAGCATTTACTGGCTTGGTCCAGTAGCTTTTCAAAGCCCAAGAATCTGCCCAGCAGATAACAGGCAGACACAGTGCAGTGTTATCTGACAGTGCATGCTTTAGAGTTAGCAGTTGGAGGGACTAAGCTTTATGTTTCCTACTTGGATTTCACAGAATTGTGATATAAAGGAAGTGTTTTAATTGATTCCTAAAATACTGGCCAGTGTGAAAGATGAAATTATGTTAGCAAAGAAAACGCTGCGATGGGCAGAGAGGAGTGTGATGGGTCCCAGAGGGGCCGTGCTGGAGGGGTGAGCTGCAGGCACCGTCCTGGCCGTTTGTTGCAGCTATCTCACGTGGCTCTTATCGTTGAGCCCATTTCAGCTCCAAGTCCAGAGCAGCTTGCCCTCGGGGCTGTACTATTTTTTCCCGCTGGACTGGGGGACGTCCCCTGCACCAGTGCAGATTCCTCTGCCGTCTCAGCCCCCTGACCTTCAGCTGCAAGCAGACACACAATCTCTTCATTTTTCATCCTGACTGCTGGTGTTGTGGCTGTTGGCGATGCCCTTCCTTTCCAGTTCCTAAAGTAGCTGTTCCCTTAGGGGCTTCCGACTTGAGGTTCAGTCTGTCAGCCTGCAACCAGCTCTTCCTTCCAGTGCTAGTACGTGTGGGCTTAAATTCAGCTTTTGATAGTGCTTTTCGGGCTGTGACTCCCAACTCGTGTAGGGCAGTGCTGTGAGACGATGGTGTGTCCAGGATGATGTGGCTGCCCTTGGAAATGACACATTGAAGAGCCACACAAAGGCTTATTGCATTGCCAAGATGGAGGAGGTGCTCCTGACCGGAGCAGTACTTGCAATATTTGCTCAGGTGGCCACTTAAAGCCAACAATGTGGTGTTTCTAAACAATTGCAGGTACAGTTTTTCCTTTTGGAAAAATGGTAAATAAGGATTTATCAAGTTTCTTCATAGACCTTTGTGCCTTGAAACATAATGACAACTTGGAGTTCTTGCAGAGAGTTCAAAAAAGATATTTTAATGTATTTTGGTTAATATACATAAAATATGAAAATTCAACATCAAAGGATGTGCTTCAAATTCAGTTCTCATTTACATGCGTAATGAGAATTCAGAATAATTTCAGTAACTGGGACATCAGTTATGCTACAGTTCAGTGAATATAGGACAAAGGATCATATTTAGGATTGAATTACAGCCTTTTAAAACTACTGCCATAATGAAAAGTGGTAATAAACATAATTCAGTATACTTTCAATATACTTACACTTTCAATAAATTTTCTCTTAAATAGTTTTATGCATGTAAACAAATGGTCTATATCTTCTTGCTGTATCATAGAATTAATACAAAACCATCAATCACTTCAAACTTAGGCTTTTATATTATGCCTCTGTATTGCCATGGCATTTCCACAGCATGTTAGAATGACAAGAATCTCTCCTTTTAGCTTGGGTCTTGTCTTTTTTTCCTTGTGTATTCAGGTCTGTGCTTTATTTGCTTTTGCCAAATATATCATTCAGTTTTCAGAAAGCCTTGAAGATTACATTCCACTCTGAGCTGGAGATGTATTTCACAGAATATTGCACTACTTGTTTAAAAGGGACAAACCTGTGTTTAGTCCTTTGTGTAGGAACTGTGTTTTTTCAATTTTTGGAGAGTTCTGCTGCACAAGATTTGTGCAGTTACTGGGTTGAGGGGGATTGACTCTGGTTATGCAGTGGACCGTTGATTCTCTAATGCATTTGAGGTGCATGTGTGCTTTTCCTTGGCATAGTCAATACATTGAGAAATTTTTGTGTCTTGGTGATTTATAAAATTTCTTGCAGAAGAAACATCATAGAGCATTTTAATCTACCTGAATTCCTCTTCAAAGTATTAAGGATGGTGTATTTACATAATCTTGCCTAACCTGATACTCACAGTCAATGAAGGGAAACAGGAAGGTACTTATCAGGTGGTTTTCACAGCATTTCATCTTAATATGATAAAATGAGAATCTAAGAACATCAGTCCTGAATCAGAAAAGCTCTAAGCTTAAAGTCAGACTTTGAGCTATATGGTTTATTACTGTAGCGTTTTTGGCTTGCCGGCTTGGTCCAGTAGTTTTGCAAAGCCCAAGAGTGAGCAGCTGGCTCCCCGCACCGCTCGGCCATCCCAGCTTTGACGTGGGAACCCGTGGGAGCAGGGCTGCGGGGGCGGCTGGTGGAGCAGAGCTTTCCGTTTTCATTTGCCTTCATTTGTGAGTCACCGCCCATAGTTCCTGCTGCTTTTACTTTCCTTTTGCAATGCATTTGCATGATTTTAGCTGTGTTTGAATTAATGTAATTGTATAATCTTGTAGCAAGTAGTCATGCAAATACTAGATGGTTGGAAATGCGTTCCTTCACCTCGTTGTGTCAAGCAGTTTTGCTCTACGTTTGGTTGTCAGACATTGTTACTGGGTAAAAATCAGCTGTATAAGCCACCTTCAATTTCTTTGAACAGTTTAATATGCAGGAACTGGACACCCAGTAAAGCATCACAATTACAGTTACCTTAGAAAAACACATTCCAAAACGTAAATGTTAACTAGTTAGCTCACATAGAGGGCTAACTTTCTGTATAATGATTAATTCAGCAATTGCTTTTGTCCTGGCCACAGCAGATTTTTTTTAAATTGGGTATCCTCTGCACAAACCACAAGATCACAAATTATTTTTTAAAATAATGATCCACTGTCAAATTCTGGGCAAACACAGGAATTATTACAACAAACGTACCAGGAGAGACCCCTCATTTTTCAGAACCTATATTTATTGCATCTTAATACAGACTTCTGAATAGAATAAAGGTGGAGCACGTGGAGAAAAGCAACTTCAGTGAGCGATACACAAAATCCTTAACTACTGAATGAAGTTACTGTGCACTTCTCTGAAAGATTCGCTAAATGACTGTCACCTGCAGGATGCAGAGGAAAAGATGAAGCAATATATGTGTCATCTGCATTCTGCTCATTCGTTCTTTAAAAGCTTTTGGACTGTTGCATTCGGAGCTCGGCCATGCCCTGCCTGCGTGACATGGGCAATAAAGCCAAATTCCACTGAAGGTGAAGTGCAGACACTTATCTGTTTACCCAATTTCCGACTCACAGTGAAATATTGGAACAATTTACACATATTTGGTTGACAGGGAGTGTACCAGTTTTTAACTGGTGGTGTTACCTCCTCCCCTACAGATCTATCCAGCTTTATATTTATCACCAGTTCTGAGAGCAGCCAAGGAAGCCAAAACCCGGAGCCAACATTGCTAAATATTTGAAAGAGGATCACTCAGCAAATGATATCCTGGGCCACATTCAGAGTTGAGACTTGAAAGGCAGCGCAGCATCCTTATTCCCCTCCAATTACAGATCCGTCCCTTGATTACAGAAGGAGTCGGGGCAGAAGTTTGAAAACAGCTTAACTTTGAGCAGAAACAGTTATCTAGCCCACACCGTCTCTGGCAACCTGCTGCTCAGGCTGAAATATCTCATTCCCTGGTGTTTGCTTCTCCCCCTCCAGGAGAGCACTGCGAAGTGAACGCTCGCTCCGGCCGCTGCGCTCCCGGGGTGTGTAAAAACGGGGGAACCTGCGTTAACCTGCTCATAGGAGGATTCAAATGCGAGTGTCCTCCCGGAGAATACGAAAGACCCTACTGCGAGATGACCACCAGGAGCTTCCCCCCGCAGTCGTTCATCACCTTCAAGGGGCTACGGCAGCGCTTCCACTTCACGGTCTCCCTCATGTAAGTCCCTCCTTTTCCCTGCTTATCCTGGCGCGGAAGGATTCGAGCTTAGGTCTGTGTCTGATCGCTTCTCCATTTGGGTTCGGGGTGTATTTATTAAATATCGTAACCCACTGAATTAACCACATAGACGTAGCTCCTAGGAGATTTCTGCCATGGACTCTGATCATGTTACCTGAAGGCATTTAACTGCCGCCCGGCTGCTGAGGCTGTTGACGTGCTGACTGTGCTTCTTTTCCTAGAAACTTTCGCTAAAACCTTCTTTTACTAAAAAAGTCACTTTTTTAACAAGGAGTTTATTCATCTCCTCTGCTGTGGAGATTAGTATTTTGATACATAGAGTCCTTCCGTGGTGGGGTGTTGTGAAACCCTGTAGGCGGTTGGGAGAGGAGGCTCATTTCGACGGTCGCGGGCTAGGAGGGAGCACGGGCGCCAGCAGCATCTGCACAACGGCCGTGTGTTAGAGGCAGGCGCTCACTGGGGAGGTCACTGGAGCAGCGTGTCCCACCGAGGGTCCCATCCCAGGCCTGCAAGGGAACGCTGCCCGTTTTTGCCACTGCGCTGCCCTTGAGGGAAGGGAGCTGGCAAGGCCGGGCTGCCATGGTCCTTATGACCTGTCTCTGCTCCGGCGTGCCTGTAACTGGGATTGTGTGACACCGGGAAAGGAGTGGAGAGAGGGGGCCATGCGTAAAGTCAGTGGGAGCTGCGTTAGCTTTATGGCCGAGCTTTTTGTGCTGGGCAGTGGTTTCCCATCTGGGCCTTCCCAGGCAGCAGAGTGGTGTCTGGCCACAACTGCTGGGCAAGTCTCAGCAGCAATTGGCTGGACAGGCATGAGGAACGGTTGGATGGGCTTACCCGGACGAGTTTGCCCACCTCTGAAGTAGGTAAGGCTTTTTTGCAGTTGCGTCTGTGGCCTCCTGACTTTCAGAGTAGCTTCAGGCCATTCCGGTTCTTGCTGCTTATTTGAGTACACCCTTCCCTTCTTCTGCGTCCCAGCTTGTGAGAGGATCTGACCGTGTACGGCCTTGACACCCCGTGCTCAGCAGGTGCTCCCGGCTGGGCTCCTGGCCGTGCTTCGCGTCCAGACGTGGGGCTGGATACAGCCCCACTGCCCTGCTCCTCACTGCCACTCCTCCCAGCCTTCCCACCCGGCTCCTGGTCCTGGTCCCATCCTGCTGCCGGCCACGTCCCTGGCCTGCCCCAACAGACCCTCTGCCCCACTTGAGGGCTCTCAGGGAGGTCGGGATGGGCAGTGGTGCTGCAAAGGTGACAGCCATGTTGCATGGGCCCTGCAGTGAAAATCTCTTCTCTGAGAAGACTTAACTTTTGTTGGTCCTGCTGCTTAAGGCAGCACTTGTCTGCAGTAGAACAAGCACTCTAGAAGTACACACAAATTCTCCCTGAAGAGGATGCAGATCAGTAGCTTTCCTTGGTTTATCTGGTCAAGATTGACCTTTGGCTCTCCCTCACAGTTGACTCTGAGTAAACAGCACAAAATGTGTTAGCCCTGACTCCAAAGGGCAAACTTCGGGATTTGTGGACAGGTAAAAGAACAGTAGAGACAATGGACACATCTGTGTGTCCCTCTGGAGAAAGGCAGGACTGACAAAACCAACCACGCTTCCTGCCTAGCTAGCACTCAGCAGTTACTTGGTGCTTTGCATCTCTCTGGGGCCAGGCAGCTTCCTTCCATTTTATTCTTCATCTGCCTTAATCCTGACGTTGAAATTTTATGGCATCTTAAAATTTTGGTTAAATCAGAAAATGTAGATACAGTTTGCAAGTGAGCCGAGGGAGGGAACAGTTGTGCCTGCAAAGACTGTTTTAGAGCATCAGATCTAAATACACGGAAAAGCTGAGAAGCAAAAGGCTCTGTTGGGCTTGTCAGATCTGCATTAAGTGCAAACAAAGGAGTGTTCTAGGCCAGCTGCCAGCATAAATTACCTATACTGCCCTTGGATTGTCCCAGCAGCCACGTGGTATCATTTTTCAGGCTTTCAGGAAGAGATCTTTGATGTGTAGGGTACTTCAAGTTAAAGTGACTCAAATTCTCCTTGTAAGCATTCCTGAGAAATAGCAAAATACCGTACCATGGTGCTTATACCATGATTTCTTCACAATCTTTATAACCTGGATGGCCTATTTCTTGCATTCTTTCGGTGTGATTATAAAAAGTCTAGGTCATCAGGGGACTCATCCCAAAATGTCTGGGATAATGATGTATTTAGCTTTTCACATCTCAAATTTAGTTTTTTATATGTATTATTTCTTTGGCTTTTATTATCCTTCAACACAGGTAGAAAACATTACGTGAGGATGAGCAAGAGCTCACAGTTTGACTGGACAAAGGATTTGCCATTATGTATTTTTGCAAATTGGGAACATCCCTTAAATCCCAGGGTGTCTAGCTCCTGTTAGCCTCAAGCTCCCCTTGCAGGAGAAAGCACAGGATGTTTGTATCGTCCATTCTCATAACTAAAATGGGATTTAAAAAATAGCCCATATATTCATTATGGGTTTTGCAGACTATTGAACATTTCCAGTACCGAAATGGTTTGGGGCATATAGATGTTACATACAATGTATTGCTGCCCAACACTTTTGCTGTATGCTACACCATACTCTTATTATTTAGGATACTGACTTCTGCTCCCAACTTTATACATTTTCCTGGTTTCCTGGCTTCCTCCCAGCAGCTGCTCTTCAATTTTCACTCCAAAAGACACTGTCAGTGGAGATGTTTTCTAATTATTTATTCAAAATTTCCAGCCTCGAGGAAAGCATGCCTTTTATTTTCTATGTCCTGAGTTTAAAAAGGCCCCTTCTACTAAAAAACAGAGCTTTTTTTTCACCCACCAGTGATAATCAGGCAAGTCCAAAAGCAATGGGACTGAACTAACAATATGATACAAAAGATGCATTTGGCTGGTGGCAAAGAATGAAACTGAACACACACAGAGTAAACAGGTATAAAAAATAGAAAAAATACTCTGCCTTCTTTTAATTAAAATCATGGTAGAGGATTGTAACTGAATCAGAAAAATATTTTCAAACAGAACTAATGTTCCTGTTGCTGCTGCTCAAACTAAGTGTTTCTCTCCACTAAAGAAACAGATTATTCATATATATCTCATTTCTTTCTGTCATGTATATTCTGGACAGATTTCACCAAAAAAGTTTTGATGATGTCATTGCCCACAGAAAAATGCAGTTTTCCAAAATGTTTTATAAGAAATTTATTGCTCTAGATGACGTGTAGGACAGTGAAAGTTGGAAAGTAAATTAATATTTTTATCATATTGAAATATTGAAATATGTCAACTGTAGTGTCTTAATTTAATTTGACTTTTACCTCTTTAAATATTATTTTATATTATGTTTAAATATATTTAGTAATAAAGATATGTTTCAAAAACCTAATTTAAAGTAATCAAAATGGTCATATAACATTTTGATTGACTGTACTGGATATCTTTTGGAATTTCTATTTTATGGGAAATTTCAAAATTTTGTTTTTTGAACCAGAACAATTTACTCTCCTCCTTCAAAAATAATAACATTTCTATGGAACAGAAGTTCTCATTTCTGTATAGCTCAGATTCGGGCCCCTGGTTCTGAAGGGTCTCTACTATATGTGATTCACAACATATGTGTGTCTCATAATCAACTTTTGTAAAAAAATGTTCTTTGGCTTTGATTTTTTTTATTTCAAATACCAGACCATGACGTTTTTGTTATACTGCATAGGGTCCTGCTTGTAGATGTGACCTGAGACACACAGGAATCATGTCTTCACTCATGGCAGGGAGTTTTACATTAGCCATGTTCAGCATTTGAGTCATTTGTAGAAGTGGGTTAACTTAAATCAGGCTAGTTCCTGAAGTTCAAGAGACAAAATGAAGCTACACTACCATTTGGAAACATATGAGATTCCCATGGTTTTGCTCTTCTTCTCTCTTTATATAATATTAATATTTGTAAAAATGTTTATGCAAAGCGTATTAAAGTTTTGCATTCCTAAGCAGAGGAGACGTGTATGTGAATCCCAGAAGATTTTAAGATTCAATTAAAAATTCTAAAAGACACAGACCATGCAGAAATTTTCAAAGGAAGTTCTGTGCAGATGAAAAGCAGGCTTTTCTAGAAACGGCGTTGCCTGTTTTTCTGTGGGAAAGGTGTGATGCCTCCCATATTAGAACCGCGAGAAAAATAAAAACAGAAAATACCCACTGGAGCTGATATAGTGGAATCATTAAAGTGTTTATTTTCCTTCCTCCAGCTGCCTTAACTGTTGATTGATGAGCCCTGATTATCTGCACAACATTATTAAAGTAACTCTTATCTTTCTTTTCCCCTTCCCTCCCCAACAGTTCTTTCTAATCTGTTTATGACTCTCTCTGTAGCATAAAGCATTTAGACAGTAAGCGGGCAGCAAGTACTGCCCCTTTGATGTGAAATACTTGCTAGCTTTTGGACTGTTTGCAAAGTGTAGTAGCTGCTACCGTTTGAACGGTCTCAGGTACTCACTCTGAAGCGTGTATGTGTACAGTTTTATCTTTTTTAGGGTCAGTATCCACAGCAGAGCTCTGCAAACAAGCAGAGTAGTTTCTGCAGTTTCTATCTTGCTTGTCTCCATAGATCATGAGATAATGTTTATCCTGCTATTTACTTTATTTTATAATTTTGTGCCTAAAGAAAGATGTAAGGCTTGCATTTCTGGTAATTCTAATGCCAGCTTTCCTCAAGGTGACTCAGCTGTCAATCTGTACTCTGTAAGCCCTTAAACATGAAATGATTCCTCGTCTCCATGCCCTAGGTTTGCAACCCGAGAGAGGAACGCCCTCCTCCTCTACAACGGGCGTTTTAATGAGAAGCATGACTTTATCGCTTTGGAGATCATTGAAGAGCAGATACAGCTAACGTTCTCTGCAGGTGAGGTGATGCCCGAGTCTCACGTTTCTGCTTTCAGTGACAAGATCCGCTCAGTGCATTTGGAAATGTACTTAATGATTTTATATAGCTATTTGCTGCCTTGTTAACTGAGTAACTGATTGACATTGTACAGTTAACAACTGGTGCTGAGAGTTGCAAAATACTCCAGACTGTAGCAGTTTGTAGTGGTAACAGTCACTACTGTAGGTAGGAGCTTGTCAACATACCGTTTATAAAACCTTAAGTTTATGACTACTCTAAAAGATTGGCACTAGTCTGAAAGTTGGCCTCCTAGCCAATGTTTGCTTAAAGGGACTTCCTTTAATCATGCTGTGATTCATTTTGTGTATTTATTCTTTTTTACACTACGCCATCAGGAAAACTAGGTACATAAATGTTATCCAAAAATCATACATGAGCCAAAGGAAAAAGTAGCAAGCAAATGAAAACTGCCTGCCACTCTGTTCATTTCTGATAAATAATACCATCACTGGAGCCTGTGGATGCATATTAAAGCACCTCCCACTGGAAGAAGTGATGGAACACAAAGAACTTAGGAGAACCAAACTGACTGTTTTTTGGGCTTCAGTGCTTGCTTTCGTTCTGTATGAGGACAAAGCCAGCACCTTCTGATATGTACTACTTTCTGCAATAGGAGAGGCACGTAAAGCTGTCAGCACGTAGCTTCACAGCATGCCCGAGACCTTCACCAGCAGGCATCGATGGCTGGGCTTTCGTGTAGGTTAGGAGAGACCTCTCCAATGGGCACATAACTCAGGAAAAGAACATTGTTATTTCTGTCTTCCAAATTCAAGGTGGACCTACGGGCCGTGAGCAATTCCAGATGATTTTTGTTGAAAGTGAGACATTGCAAACCATAAAACAATAGACGTGGAGGCCTAGCCCACGCCGAGGTTGCACACTCACCACCAGCGACGGTCGTGGCCATGAGACCCTGCTGTGAATCCTAAGTGACCCCACGGATTTACCCCACGTGCTGAAGTGCATATCTGTGTCCTTGGAGATACTCCAGTTTCACTTCTTTATTACTTATAAGATGTCCAAATGGGATGTTAAGGCAGGCTCTTGAATGGATCAGTGCAATGAAATAACATGCTACAGCTGGAGAGATTTGCTTTATTCTGTAGCTGTCCTCCGCCTGTCTAAACTTGAATCAAATTGCTAGGAAGGCACCCTGAGGATGAAGGAGAATCAATTCCACTTGCACTTATGTGCATTTAGTTGTGGAGAAACTCCTTTAAAATACATGAAACTAAATTTAGATTTGGACTACTGCACCTGAGAGCAGGTCTGGTCCTGTATGTTACAAACGGTATTTTATTTGGAAGAAGATTGCTTTATGTTTTATGGTTTTAAGTAGCATGTAACGAACAGTACAAGTTTTGGACATTTGATCTGAGTATTTTACCTGTCACAACAGTTTTTTTGCAGCAAGCAAAGCAAAATGATTGGAGACCAGTGATCTTACTTCTGCAGAAGCTTCCTAGCTCAATAAAAAAAATAATTTTTACCACATTTTTTTATCAGCAAATGAGGCCCATTTCAAAGCAAGATGTCGACCATGTGCTAAACTAAAATCTGTATTATTTAAATAACAGAAGTAAATGAGATGGAAGTTAAAGGAGAGTGAAGGACGCAGGGTAAAGTACTGGTTGCAAATAAAGAGGAGAAAGTACATTTTAAGTTCAACAATAATGTGAACTTTATTAGCTTATGGGAGGGAATTATTTTTCCTGTGGTTTATTATGTCGAATTTTCCAACCATTTCTCCTCTTTTTCCTCGGTAACAGGAACTTTTGTCCAGAATTAAAAAAAAAGAAAGGAGAGAGAGAGAAAGGAAAAAAAGAGAAAACCTAGCAATCTGTTCTCTGTGCCTGGCCTTTGTGTGCTGTTGACCAAATATTTATTTTGTTGTTACATCAGAACAGATATGCCTAGCTGCGAAGCTGGTTGTGCTGACTCAGGTTAATTTAAAAGCCTCTGCTTTAAAATTGCAGTATAAAGAACGCTCTTTAAAACTGAAGTACTGAAAGGCTGCCAATAGTTTCATTAATCACAGGTAAAAATTTGCTGAGAAAATTGTTTCCGTCCACATGCTCTATACCTGCGGCTGTCCAGTCAGGAGTACTGTCCCGTTTCAGTTCCTCCCTTCGACTAGAAGCAGCTTCCTCTCCCTAACCAAATATCCCCACATAATGCTCTTCAGAGCAAGAAAACCTCCAAGTGCTGCTTTTGACAGAGAAGCAGCAAAATCCTTGTAGACATTTTCCTCAGCTGGCCACTTCAGCAATAGCCGTACCTACCACCCATGCATCTGCTATTGCTCTCTCCAGAAGCATGACAGAAAATAACATAATTTACTGAAACATGCCAGAAGCTATTTTTATATCTGTGCTCCGAAGCAATTCAGTGAAATTGAGGATACTCTCTGCCTCACGGGACGAAATTCCAAATTCCCCCTGGGGGAAGGGAGAAAGCAGCACCCCGAGGGTCCCTCTGCGTTTCGGTGTTGTGCAAAGCAGAGCACGCTTTGTACTGCTGACTGATTTCTCCCTCCGTGCGCTCTCTGCCCTTCCAGGGGAGACGACCACGACGGTGGCACCATTCGTTCCTGGGGGGGTCAGTGACGGGCAGTGGCACTCCGTCCAGGTGCAGTACTACAATAAGGTAAGGCTGCTTGTGTTGGCAGTGCTTGTATTGTTTGTAAAGTAATAGAGGCGATGAGTCATCTAGCTGTGCCCTGGTGTGTGCAGGTGACCAGAATGTTGTTTATTGAACCAGGCGCACAGCTGCAGGTCTGCACGAATGGTACCCATCCTGCTGAGTCAAAAAATCCTACTGAAGGCTTTTGAGTTTTGTCTCAAGAATGCAAAATCAGACCTAGTATGTCCTTTTCAGAAGCAGCGGTATTCCAGAAAATCCCATCATAGATACTTGAAACGCTTTCAGTTCTTAGTTCCTCGAGCTTTGCTCAAGTGTCAGTGTATCTGAGGCTGCCGTTTTGCTGTTTTGGATCTTTCTGAAGAACTGTGCAATGTGGGAGTTTTCAGTGTAGTAACTACAAACCACTAACAGAGATTTTACTGGAACAAAATTGTTCTGTTTAACTGCCTTTTCTTGTGTAAAACGATCAAACTATAGTTAGTGCAAGCTTCTCTGATTTGGAAAATTAGGTTACAAGATATTTGACACTTCTCAGTCGTCATGGGCTTTCCTATTAATAATCGTCTGCTGTGTAAAAAGATGTAAAAGAGAAGTGCAAAAATCCCTACGCTCAGTTGCCCTCACTGCGGGATCCCCAGTCGCCGGCTGCGCTCCTGGTGGGCCCTCAGGAGTGAGTCCCATTTGACTAGGTGGGGGCTTTGTGCAAAGCAGCCGTTCCTGTGCAGAAATGAAATGTAGGCTTTTAGGGTGTACTGTATCAGTGTACAGTGTCACTGTTTGCAGATAGATTTCAGAGCTCTTCTGTTTACAACAGAAATTAAAGAATTCGCCTGGTTACTGAGAAGCGTTGCTTTTAAGTCTGACATGATAGCATTATGAAGGACTAAATGAGGAAATAGAGGAGTATTGTTGGCTGTAAAAAGGAAAGAGGATACTAATGTAGGAAGCTGAATGGAAGACGAAGGATTAATATGATCAACAAGTTCTTTTTTTCCCAGTGCTGCATCTTTTCATCACAGTTTGTGTGGTGGTTTGAATGAGCGGATTAACAGTTTCATCGGACTCCTAGAAAGGGTCTTCTCACCTAAGGATATTATATTGAGGAAATAAAAAATCTTCCTTGTTTTTATACTTCTACCGAATATACTTTTAGCTCTCTATTGTGTGAAGCACAGAGAAGAATAAAACCTGGTGTATCTCTGCGTGCATCCAAGGACGCAACAAGGGTCTTTCTTACATGCTATAACATGGTATTTTTTCCGTATTCTATGTATTTTTTTAGTGAATTGCTTTATTAGAATAAGTGGCCCTTGCTGAGATGACCGAGAGAGACTCGATGTCGCTCAGGCTGAGCCGTGCTGCTCGGTGGGCGAGGAGGCCCGGGGAGGCGGTGGGACCGGCCTCTGGCGCAGCCCGCTGAAGCGCTGCCAAGCAGATAAGGGCCCGAGGCAGCTCCGGGACACTCTTTAAAAGGCAAAGAGCTCTGACACGCGAGTTAAAAATAAACCTCTGGCTCATTTTCAGGGTTTGCTGCTGTTTAAATAGATTGATAGGTGAATTGTGTTAGTGTGCCGAATGATGTTTTCCTACCATTAAAAGCGTCAGCCCTGCCACCATTTTCTTCTCTGGAGGGGAAGGAGCCAGTCGCCGTGGCAGGAGGAAACTCTCAGAAGGGAGGGAGAGCGGAGAGGCCTCTGCCTCTCGGGCCAGTTTTGTGCCAGCAAACGCCGCTGATATTGAATGCCTTTGCACTTGTGTGGAACAGCAGAGTGATGGGCAATGTGGTCACTCTGTGGAAAGCAGCACTTTTCCCTTTTCCGTCCATGTTGGAGACTGGGGTCATCACGTTTCAGTCTCAGGATTTATTCCAGAAAGGTTGGGTTTGGGCTGGCAGGAGGGAGCTCACACACTGCTCACAAGCTAGAAGCATGTGGAAACATTCGGTAAATAACACAAGTAGCAAGGACTAGTACATCCATATTTAGAAAACTCTCGGGGTTTTCCAGCATGTCTGAGAAGAGCATGTGTTGCAGCAGCTCTCAGGGCAGGGAAAGCTGCAGGTGGTGCTGCTGGGCAGGGGTATCCGAAGCCCAGGGAGCCCTGCCGTGCCTGCCCGCCGGGCACTGCCCTCCACGCCTCGGAGCAGGCTTAGGCCTTCGCTTCTGCTGACATCTGTTTGCAAAGCGGTTCCTTGGCTACTTCGTGTTTCAACAAAGTTGAAAGAAAAATCCCTGTGGAGCGGTTGCAAAGACAGAGATAATTTAGGGATTTGGATTATGCCGAGAGTTCTGCCAAGCTAAATGGGATGTTATGTCTAAACTTGATGTAACTAAGACGTTGGAATAACAGAGTACCCAAAACTCATGATTTTTTGCTTAAATTATACACAGATTGCAGGTTGGCAGGGACAGGACAGGGGTAACACCATGCTGTGCACTCGTATGACTTTGCATGTACTTCATCCTGCTATTGTTTCCAAAATCCTACCACACAACTCCAGATCCCGATCTCAGCACAGCTTCTGCCTCCTCTCTCCACCGCGACACGCGCACAGCCTCCCCGAGCCCTCGGCATCACCGCTGCACGCATGGCTGCCCCGACCCTCCTTCTCAGCATGTCCCCCTCCCGCCACTTCCCATCTCCTTCTTGCTTCCTCAGGCTCACGCATCCAATCCCCAGATTTGACCCCCTTCACAGCGTCCCCCCGCTTCCCCCTCGGCCACCACTTGCTCTCACGTTTTGCCAAAATGTCTCTTTTCTGACTGCTCTGCCACTGTGGCCACCCCTTTGCTTCAGTTCGGGTATTTGCCTGGAGGGCTTCTAGGTTTTGTCCCTTTTCAAACTTCTTTTCTTCCCAGTTTTGCCTATGGGACATGTGTAGCTGATGGAAACATGAAGGTTCTGTTTTATTCATTTATCTATGTCTTGCCATTAAAAAGCCCTTGAAGAGGTGTATGTATCTGCTCTTCCTTATCACTCGTGGAGTTTCATCTCCTTCCATCTGCCTTTTGCTTCATTAGCAGGTCTTCCTTATTTAATAAATATTACCACCTTTGCCAGTCTCTTCATATTTCACTTCCATGCCTTTTTGCATCCAGTAACCATTTTGGACTTTTCTTACTTCCACAAAGCCACATTCCTCATACTCCAACAGCTCACTGCTGCCTGCCTGGGCCTCCTGCTACCTGAGCCCCGTCCTCTTTGCACCCACTGTTCCCGTCCTCACGGGAGGCTGCAGGCTCCTTCGAGCTGGACCCTTTCGTCCCTGGAGAATGTGAGGCATGGTGCAGTGCACTTCCAAATAAATAGCAATTCCCAAATTTCCTGTTGTGCTTTCAGCAAGAGTTAACAGTCGGATACCCTGTTAGCCTCATCCTTCTTTCACAGTTGCTTTTTTGTTAAACATTTTTAAAGTATTGTTTTTAAAACTAAACTGGAAGCTGTTCACGTTATTTCTCTCTTTCTGTATTTGTACAGCATCTAGCAAAAAAAGGGGGTTAGTCCTCTTTGGAGCTTTTGGATACTGCTGTAATTCAAATAAGTAATATTAGATTTCATCACAGTTCAGATCAATTTTTCATCGTTAGTTTTTGAGGATAATGACTGACAGACTTTCATACATAATCAAGATGACTTCAGTCTAAAGTGAATTTTTGTAGATGAGTTTTCACACTTTTGAAAGCTGTGCTTGAAATCAGAGTTGATAATAGTTAGACATGGCAGAGTTTGGGCAGTTTTTGGCATCTGCAGCTCTGTCGATGGCATTTTGCTAAGCATCACTGACATCTGCATTCCAGGAGTGTCCGACGTGGACGTGTGGGGACTCTGCTAGGAAACATCTACAGCAGCTAATTCCATAACACCAGCCTGTTCAGATATGTGCTAGAGATGCTGGCAATCTCAGAGCTTGGCGCCTTGAAGTAAGGTTGCTGCAAAGTCAGTTTGGGAATAATAATAATAATAAATATGAAGTAAGAGTAGAAGTGACTCCTGAGGATTATTTTCTGTATTCAGCTTAGAAGTGATGCACTGGGTGACATTGCAAGTATCTTTAGTTGTTGTCAAAGAATGTTGTTTTATAATTAACTCCTCACCAGATTAGCTGCCCTTAGGAAGAAGCATTTAAAACCATTGGCAGGAGGTCGGTCCCCAGCCAGCTTTCCGTGTCACGCTTGCGTGGGCGCAGCTCTGAATGCCGTACTCGCCTCCATGTGCCGAGCCAGCTCTGTCATCTGCAATGGTTTTACCCAGCCCTATCCAGGCTTCCCCGTGATCCAGCATGTCGGCTTGTGATTTGGGACTGGGTGCCGGTGTCTACCAAGTGCGCTCCCCTCCAGCGGCGGGGGACGCTGCGCTCGGAGTTGGCGTCCCTTCGCTCGACCCTGTGCAGGTACAGGAGATGAGCTGTGCTCAAATATCACCATGATATTTGTTGGCTCCTCTGTTCCCTAAGCCATGCACTCTGCAATTCCTCTTCCAACACCAGCCGCTCACCGTGGTGTTTGCAGAGGAGCAGCAAAGCAGTTCTCTGCTGGATAAAGTACGTGGTGCTTTCTCACAAATGCTATCACATACAGGTGCCGTGAAACGCTGCCATAACGAAGCAGGCCGTATCAGAAGAGGAAAGGAAGCAGTGTTGTTTCGTTGAATCTGTACCGATGAAAATGGATGCTTCCTCCCCTGGTAGCAGTTGACACACTTGGTTTCAGCAGAGGTGCCTAAGGGAAGCAAATAGATGTCTTAGCAAGGCAGCGTTGGCTCTGCATTGAGTTTCTTGAGGGGAGAACACCAAGGGGGAAGAACTAGAAGCTATTAGAGAGCAAAAGTGCACTAGGAATGTTTTATGGCCATTCTCTAGTTTCAGTTATATATTAAAAGTATTGTCAGCTACACAGTAGCAAGGTATCGGTTTACCTGTTAGCAGAGTTTCTTACAGTTACAGATGTTTGCTGACAGCTGGGGGAAGGCAGGGAGGAAAGCTCTTCACTGCTTCTGTTAGCTAAAAAATGTTATCTTCTGGGATCCTGATCCCGCAACCATTAAAATCAATGAGAGGTATTAAATTAAAGGTGACCTACATGACCTGCTCTCTGAAGAGGTATATATATTTATAAGACACATTTTGGGGTGGGTTTTTTTGGAAGGAGGGCTGAGAGAAGGAGGAGAATTTCAGCCTAGCAAATACAACATTGGTGTAGAAGTAGCAGCCTGCTGCTGATTCACGGAGGAGTTGGAGTGAGAGGCAGCAGCGATAGGAGCTGCCCTCTTCGCTCTGCTCCTGTGCTTCCTTTCCCCATGATGGGACCACGGTCGGCCTGTGGCAGGGGTTTGGTCCTCGTTCACTCCTTTGGCTCTGCTGAGCCTGCCAGCCTTGGTGACAGTGAACAGATTTAGTCATGCTGATATTTGTCTGTTTGGAATGAGACCAAAACCACCAGGATGTTTGATGGTCACAGTGCTCAGTACCAATAATATCCCATAAAATATCTGGCATTTGTTGCATGTACAGGATCATACATGTTTGCAGGCAGTGCTTGGTGTGGGACATTCTAGAGACCCTGGTAATGGGTCATGGTTTTTCTTAAGTGAAAACTTTACTCTCCCAAATTTCTGGTAGAGATGCAATTTTGTTCAGAATTTAAGATATATCATCAAGTTTATATTAAAGTTTTACCTGACTCATTACCGCAGGGCAGAATTCGTCATTTGGCACAAGATAAAAGTGTTTTACGTATGGACATGTTCCTTTAATTATAGAGGGTACGTACATGTATATTTATATACTGTGTACCTCATATGTTACTTATACATATATGACATCAAAGTTGCTTGAGGATGTTACTGCTCTACAGACAGAACCTCTTTCTGCATCTGTTTAGGGGAGGGTAATTTTACCTAAAAGGACTGAAAACCTGAAAAGAGCAGTGAGAAACATGATATGAGTGTCTGATGTATATTACAGTAATTCACTGGAGGTTGGGATGAACAAATCTTTAAATGATCCACAGAATGACTCACAAAAGTAATGATTGTAAGATCGAGCATTGTGTGTGCGTGAGATCTTCTTCCACAAGTCAAGAGGTGGAAGAACAACGGGTGCTTCAGAAATCATCTGGGCTGTATTGGTCACTGGAGCCTTGACGCTCCTAACAAGGAGATACGTAACACAAGCATTACACTTTTTCCAGAACTGGGCTAAGGTTTCTTGTCATATTTGACAGTAGATAGTAAGTTGCTATTCTTTTACTCTTTCATGTCATTTCTTTAGGCTGCTAAAAATATATTTTGCTCTTATTTCAGCTGCTTGACTGCCTTGGGGGTAGCCCATGTGAAAGACATTTTCTGTACAGCTCCTGCATCCTTTCACAGCAGTTACAATTAGCAGGGGACCTACTGCTTTCGATCACTGTTGCTATCAGGCAGAGCTCAGATCTGTGTTTAGCTTGAAGACAGAGTCCAAACTAAACAAGCAAATTCTTCAATTAAACTTAAAAGAAACTATTGCTGCTTAGGGCTGATCTTCAGTGCATTGCGAATTCAAAATGCAGTACGTGACTTGCTCTAAATCAGACTCACCTGTGCTTTCAAAAATCTCCTGCCTGTGGTAAGTGATGGTTTCTCTTGAGCTAACTGGCCTTCATCTGGGGCAAGTTGGAGCTTGACTACCACTGAAGTCTGAGCTAGTGCTGTAGAGATTTAACTCTCAGCCCGCTTGAGCGCTAGCATTTGCCAGAGCCTTTCCTTCCTGGAGAGCTTGTGTCTGTCCCTCACCTACAGACTGACAGATGTTTCCATGTGCCAAAATGCCCCCATTTCGGTGCCGAGACCCATGCTATAATTGATTTTCTGTACCTCAAGTACGTGTTGCAGCTCTCCTGTTGTGCTTGATCAGCCAGACTGTGAGTGGGCGGGGGGGGGGGGGGGGGAGCGTTTGCCCTAGCATGCAAGTTCTTCAGCTGAAGCTGATCCCCGATGGTTATTTAACTCTGGTTATACAGCTGTGATGTGGTGATGATTTTGAGTCTGCCTCCGCAAACCATCCGTATTGTTCATAGTGCCCAACTGTGAACTGGCTGGAAGATGGCATACTTCTGGGCAAAGAAACCTAACTCAGTATCTGGCTCAGCGAGCCCCACTTGCTCACAGTTTGACTGACCTGTCTCCAAAGGTGATGTACAGAACTGGTCTGTGCCCCATGGCCTCAAGGCTCCAGAGCAAAACTGGGGGCAATTGAGAGTGAAAGATGTTGAGGATGATGTGGTTTTGGGACTGTTGCCAGCCTCAGTAGTCTTCGGATGAAGTGGCTCAAATCCCTGCTGCAGTTGCATGAGACTCCAGGGATGAAGTGAAAGAAGGGACAGGGTCAGGAAGGAAAAGTCAGGAAGAAAGAAGCATCCCCAAGCTAGCTAAGAGCTTAATTTGCTCAATTCCTCTTGCTAGTCAGGAAATTGCGTGTTGGTCAGGAGAAGCAGTGTTGTAAGGGAGCTCTGTGGGGCTGGGGCTGGCAGCTGCATGTGGGAAAGCCACCATTTTACCTCATCCTCAACAACCAGGAGCAGGTCTGTGCCCTCACTGTTTCCCCCAACACCACCATTCCCTGGTGAAATCCTGCTCTCTCCTTTGTCTGGGCACAGAGAACAGGCTACAGCAACCATGGTGTCTACTGTCTTGGGGAAACTATCTTTTTGCGCTGCTCACCAGCACCCTCTGTTTCTGCATACCATGCCAGCCGTGTCCATCAGCTGTGTCCATCACCACTGTCTTGGTCAGCCTCAGCTTCCATCAGTCCCCAAGGAGAATTCAAAATGAGCTCAGGTATGGTTGAAAAATCAAAGCCTTCAATGGAGATTTGTTGTAAAAGATAGTGCCAAACAGAGCAAACAAACTTGCAGGCGGTTGGGAATTGAGGACCTGACTGGGCACCAACGGTTCTGGTTGCCTACAAAGCAGTCTGCTCTCCCTGCCATTGCCTCTAGCACTTCACTGTTCAAGGAAGCAGTCCAGAATCCTGTAGATAACAGCATCCCAAGAAAAAAAAAAGCAGAGGAGCAACTTATTTTGGTATAGTCTAGACCATATCAGAGGCCATTACTGCTGCAGGAAGAAAAGTACATCTTGAGATGCTCTACAGTTTACCCCAAGTTGTCTATTTTGGCATGCATTTTACTGTGGTCTTGCAGAAGGATTCAAGGAGCTTCTCGTCAGCACAATTCCCTGAAGGCCTTTCATGTTTTCTGGCAGCCCCAGCTTCTTTCCCTGCTTGCTAGAGTTGGCCATTCCACAGCAGTTATTTATTTGCCCATTACTCAGAGATGTCAAAAGAGGCATAAATTAAGGATTTACCTGTTGGGAGATAACATCTTTCAATGTCATTATGGTTAAAGTAAAACTAAAAGCATCTGCAGGTCTGTTGCAGTCTACCTGCCTGCACTCCATGCACACTCTCCATCTCCATGTGCAATTTTTATCGTGTCTATGTAATAAATATGAAGCACTTTACAACGGCCCTGGTGTTTAGCATCTTCAAGGTAAAGACTTGCCATAGTGGACAGGAACAACAGCCTTGAGATAAGATAGGCAACCTTTGCCTGGCGACCCTGGAGATAAAATGGGAGTTTCTTTTCTAAATGGAGCAGAAAAATCAAGCCAGTTGCTTAAAAGGCTCTCCTACACAGATGCATCACAAATGTCCAGTCCTATGGCAGGTTTCTGGTCTAGCAAAAGGAAGAGGATGTATAAATGTATGGACTTGACCAGAAAGTCTGATGAATTCGCAAGGGAGACGTGAGGGGAGAAGCAACAACCTTGGAGTGCAGCTGTGAAGGTGCTGGGAGTGGTGAGGACTGAGTGGCCCGCAAGGCCCAGCAGCAGAGGTGTAGGGGCAGTTGCACACTGCAGCAAAGGGATGGCATGGGTTTACCTTAGTTAGAGATGTGGTGAGTCTTGCTGGGGCATGCCTTGCAGATGTGGAGTGCCTTCGTGTGTTACCTGCGCTGACAGCGTGGCAAGCAGAAGCTCTTGGTTTCTGTCTTGAACAACGCCTGCATTTTCTCATACTGTTACAAATGTTACGACTGCATCTCATTAGCAGGATTATCCTTAGTATTATCTTTATAGCAAATCTCTAATGTTCATCACTGCTTTTGTCTTACTAGAGCCTTTATTTTGGCTCTTGGACCATATGTTGTGCAACTACATAGCAACAGCCAGAGACAGGGTACTGCTGAAGGACTCGAGGAAGCATATGCAAAGGTTCCCCCTTCAAAACTCAGGTCCACCTCTGCTCCCAAATACTAGATTTGGCTAGATCCCAGTTTCATCCAGCCACCAGTCACTGGGGGTGTGTCACAGCTGTGCTCTAAAATTCAAGTACTGCTGGCCTCTGTGCAAGTGCACTCTTGGGCACCTGAAAGCTCAGCGCCACTTGCGTTCCCCAGCACAGGCAGGTAGGATCTTCCCCTTAGTCTGAATGCATTGTAATAGGGCATCGCATGGGCAGTCGCGGACCCTGAGATCCATGCTAATCTGCATCGGAGAGATTAATGTAGCACTTTGTTTTGAATAGGGTGGAATGAAATACAGCAACCCCTGGCAGCCTGCTGCAGAGACCAGTGCAAGCCCTGCTGACTACAGCACACATGCCCCAGTGCTGGGTGCCTGTGGAGTTGGCAGATAGGTTATCTCATTTCCTCCTGAAAACACAGACCCTCTCTGATGATAGCAAATTCACCTGTTATGGAAATATAATTATTCTTTATTTAGGACCGATAATCGGTCTCACCCCTTGCTGTTCCCCTGTTGCCTTTGGAAGAAAAACAAAGGCAGATATCAAATAACATATGAGTGAAACTCAGATTGTGACAACTGCATCAAAAGACATTGATGATGTTGATTACTGCTTGCTCTTCTGTAAAGGGAGATTAATTCTTACTAGTAAGGCTGGGTCTGAAGTGCTCTGTACCCCCAGGACTGACAGGCAAACAGGAGCATTGCACAGAGGCTTGTGGGCTTCCCTGTGCTCCCCAGCACTGCCCTTGTCTTTCGAGCACGAGGTTCCTGTTTCGGTGTGAAAGACTTGTTTGCTCCCTGGATCTGCTCAGCCCCTGATTTCCTTGCTGAGCCTGCCAACAAGGCTGCCGGCAGTGCTGGTGATTTATGATGCAGGCACTTGCCAGCAGCCGAATAGAGATTACCGGCTCCTTGGACAAAAGCCACATAGCTGCCACCAGCTAGGCATAACTTTTAGTCATTGGACCCAAGGTGAAAGATTTTGCCCTCAAAGTATCCTGTATGCCATCCAGGATCACTTACTTCTCAATCTGAACAGTCAGAAAAAGTGTTTGACAATTACAGTTTCAGGTGATAGATAATGCAACCTGTACCTGGGAACGCCTCCTGTACAGGGGAGGGATTTCATTTCTAAGTAACTCTTTCGAATGTTGATTTTTAGAACTCTGTTGGAAAAGACAAAGCCTAATAGAAGTCAAGTCATTGGAAACGTAATAAAGATTTGATGTGACTTTCATAAATGTCATATGTCTATCGTGACATCTGAACAGACATAATTGCGGTCTGAGGGAGAATTCCTGAAATTAATCCTCCTGGTGGCTTCCAAACTAATTTATTAAAGGATTGAGAGGGATTTGCTAAACAAACAATGCAGTTGTTGAAGATTATGATAATGCCACTGTTGACCAGATGCGGGCCCCACTACGGTTGGAATTTTATTGGCGCAAAATGAGATCACATTGAGACTTGCTGTGTTTACAGCATCTGTAATCAACACAGACCTGCTCCAGCATTTCTTGGCATTGCGTGGTGAAGAATTGGTCCCTTAGACATGCAGGACAATAATTGCAATGTTAAATAATGTACTGGGGGGGAAGCAGCACTGTAAATACCTAAACTATCATTCATTTAGGAACAATATACTTCTCTGTGGCATGTTTTTCCAATAAAAAATATAAAAAATTCCCTGCTTTTGTGAATCCACATTTCCAAACTTAAATTAATAATATCTCTTAAGAAGTGCCAATGCAGCTTTTAAAGACTCTCTCAGGTGTGCAAGGCAGAAAGCATATTGAAATGTAGTGCTTCTCTTTAAAGCAAATCAGATATTCTTACTTAAGATTTGGCTGTATTTCTAATTTTATCACTCCCTTATCACTCACACCATTGCAAATATTTATTATTTAATAATTGAAGGGTTGTTTCGGTCAATGGTGACACAGCAAGCGGTCAGGCAGTGGACAATACTAACTTCCTGTGCAGGACCATCAAGTTGTACTACATGCCTTTCCTTCTACAGAATTTTCATGGGATGAAAAATTTTGCCACAGCTTGAACGTGGAAAAATTTACAAAAACCAAAAATGTAGGGTGTGACTGCAGGTAAATTTTTAATTTTAGTTCTGAAAAG
The DNA here is from genome assembly GCF_036370855.1 of Dromaius novaehollandiae. Lineage (NCBI taxonomy): Eukaryota > Metazoa > Chordata > Aves > Casuariiformes > Dromaiidae > Dromaius > Dromaius novaehollandiae. The sequence continues at coordinate 13,606,816 of NC_088098.1, read as the reverse complement.
AACCCATCTGTGATTACCTGCAGAAATGTGAGGCCTCCTTTTCACAGAGAAAGCTGCGGGGAGCTCTTCAGTAACACAAAGAAGAAAAGCAATTCAAGTGATGCAGTTAAAAAGTCACTTTCTTTGCTAATTGTGACCAAAATATTTACTGCTGTCCTGAAGGTCATGCATATTTAATTTACCCTCTAACTGAAGAGGTCAAGTTTTTACTGGGTTACCAATATTGTAGCCAGATAAATAATAAATAATAAAATAATTTATAATATAATAAATAATAAATAATAAAATAGCCAGATAAGGTTATGACAGTTCTTGATAACTTTCTTAAAAGAACAAAGTTACTGTATCAGTGGACAGACTCATGTACTTACTAAGCGTGATGGTAGCTAATGCTTGAGGCACATCTGAAGTATATGTGTATGACTTTTGAATTAGAGGAAGTTATATCTATGCATTTGGTAGTTTTTATCTGTACTGTGTATTTTGTGGTGGGCATGGCCCTTTTAAAAAATGTAGCAATTAAAATTACAAGCATCTAAAGGACGGGAAAGAAATTAGATTTTCCATTGCTGAATGCATGCCAGGATTTTACATTTAAAGTTCAAAATGTTGTTCTAGTCAAACACATAAAATGTTCCTTGTGTCTGAATGCAAAACATGTCATTTCCTACATGCTCAAAACTAAATTTTTAAATTGCCATCATAAAAGGCAATCTGTGCAAAAATAGTTTGGTTTATGAGTCATTTCCTGGTGTTCCAGCCCAAGATTCAGAGGCTCCAGTCCTTAGTGAGGCCCAGTTCATCCTCTTCCATTCAAATCCTGAGGATCATCCATGAAATTCCTAGTCTAGATAAGATCATGGATTTGATATATGAAAACTGAAGCTCGACAGATTCTCTTTAGAAATAGTATGCAATGTTATTGACAGTGAAGGCATATAATCAGCAGGATAATTTGCCCAAGGTTCTGGTGGTTTCACCATTCTTTGAAGTCTTTAAACCAAGTCTGTATTTCCTTTCCTAAAGGAGAGTTTTGGCTCGGCGGGAAGGCACGTTCTTGAGGCAGGACTCACCCAGGGTCATGTCCTGTGATTGTATAAGGCAAAAGGCTGATTAAGTGATAATATCAGTCAGTCCTTTTCAGCCATAATGGGCAGCAGGAAGGATCTTGTGAAAGCCCATATAGAGCTCCAACCTGCACCACAACAGGAGGGAAGGCTGGGAGTGAGGAGGACAGGAGGTATGCTGCTGTATGTCTGCCTTGTCCTTTTGACTACACTTGCCTCTACTGCTCCCTTGGTGGGCCTTTGGTCTGGCCTGTGACAACCATCCCTACGCTCATAACATCTGAAAATCCTCAAAGAGCAGGCCAGCTAATATTTACTTTTTGGTTTTTTGGTCCTTCTCTGACATGGTTTTAGAGCCCTGCAGGATTTAACGGGTGCAGTGGAGGCAGCTGGTCTCTCCTTGCAGAACAGGCACATACGAACCTGGACTTTAAAACACAGATCCCTGCAATTTTGCCAATATTTATTCATGCAGATTTCAATTAGTAGGTTGGTTGGTTGGTTGGTTTTTTTCTGGTAAGGGGTAAGTGAAAAGTGATTGATATCTGAGAAAGGAAATCAGGATCTGGCTGTAGAGTGACATTCCATTGGCTTGACACAGAATAACAAATAACTCGCCTCTAAATCTGTGTCTCAGGAAATGAAAGTGCAAAGCAGTGAAAGTCATTTAGAGGTCATTGAAATGCAAAGTGTATCCTGCTCCAAAGCCCTGAATTGCTCAGCTATCTTTAACAGCTTCAGGAAATCTGTTACACTGCTAGGAAAGAAGTTGGCCAAGCAAGTGCAGAATGGTTTAATATCTTTCTCTCCTCTGTGTGCTTTTTGCGATATTACTGCTGCAGAATTTGCAAACAACACCTGAAAGTAATTGATGTTATGGTGTTCATTTCATATGCAAATGAGAACAATAACATTTCAGAAGTAATCTCCAGGGTTTTCACTTAGCAAATGATGTTATGGACCATGGTTTGAAGTTGGAACCAAGCCGAGCTCCTGCTCTTCTCCTTGAAGAGTGTGCTTCCAGGTTGTGCCCCGTGTAGGGTGACACGGCAGCCTGCCAAGGCAGCTTTCTTTGGATAGATGGAGGACATGGGGCAATAGGTAACAAGTGACATCTGGTGGCACTGGCAGTTAGTGAGATGCTCAATTCTGGTTTTGCTGAGGCTGTGGCATTGCATTACTTTCTTGCTGTGGTTCTTGACACTGTTCTTTTCCCTACATTAATGGCAGGTGAACATCTGTTCTTAGAAACCCAAGACAGGTCTGAGTAGCTGCAGATTCAGGTCCCTGTTGTTACAGAGCTGTACCTATAATGACAACCGTTTCTCACATCTGCCTATCACTATTTTTTTGTGTTCTTTTGTTTCAGAGCAAGTATGTTCTTTTTCCAAAAAATGCCCTTGTCCTTTTCTTGGTTGCAAAAAGAATATCCCCCCCCCCCCCTTCTATTTTAGACAGGGTGCAACACTGATTGAGTGTGGCACGCTGTTTCTAGCAGAGTCATTGAAATGGCACCTCAGGAATTCGGTGCAAGTACTTTGAAGTGCGCTGTTATCTCAATTTAATCACACAGTAAATCTACAGTAACTCAGTGATTCAGAGGGAGCTTTTCAGGTATTTTGCATCTGCTTGTAGAGTGAGGGGAAGCAGCACTTTGCAGCTACCTCAGCTGCACCTGATCACGCAGGAATATTTGTGTGACGGGGAGACCCGAGCAAAGACTTGGCCACAGCCAGAGGAGCAGCCCACGGAGCAGAGGAAGGGAGGTTTCCCTGGCTTTTTAAGACCCCGTTGTCTCCTCTTCGGTCACACTGGGCAGCAGTTCACTTGCCAAGGTGTCACCAGAGAAGAAAACAGGACTAGTCCAAAGGGAGGGAGCCGCTTGGTGTGAATGAGAGTGTGACATTGCACACATTTCTGGGTATTACTTGGACTCTGACAGCAATAATGTTCAAGTCTTGGATGCAAAATTAAGCTGTAAAATGCTATTTATAGAAGGCTGAAAGTATTTGGGAGTGGTATTTTTGGCAGATACCTAGGGACAAAAGGTGAACAGAGAAAGTACTGCTGAACTATGAGAGGAGAGTGCACGAAGGAGGAGGAGGAGGAGGGAAGGGAGGCAGGACAAGGGCAGAAGAGCAGGGCTGGAGAGCAGGAGGGCCAGCCGCGGAGGCAGTCCAGCGGGAGGGAAGGAGCTGGAGAAGGCGGACAAGGTAATTTGCAGGAGCAAAGCAAGCGTGGTGCTTGGTGTCTCGGACCCAGAAAGCTGGATGTTGCCCGAGAGGAGTGGGCATGGTCTCGCAGCAAAAAACGGTGCTTCTGGCTGTGTTGCTGACTCATCAGCAAAGAGCAGAGAGGCACCTGGTAATACAAATTTGAGAACAAAATTTCCATCGCAGGTTAAGAAAATCCCATTCTTCCCGTCAATGCTGTGGCTGGCTTTGCTGGTATTAGTCAAATCCAAGCATGTGCCCTTTGCAGGAGCTGCCTGGTAGCTGTGAAGATACCTGGCGGGGCAGCGTGGAGGGAAGGTGCGCTTTTGGTGCCATCCGCACGTGCTCGTGGCTTCGCGCAGGCCGGCCACGAGGCATCACAGCTCTCACGACGTCGTGGCCAGGCCTGGCGATGGGCGTGCAGCACCTCCGTCGCCTAACTGCGTCGAAAGCCTCCTGCTTTGAATATCAAAGGTTAGCCTCTGGATGCAGCTGTGACAGAGATGAGAAATCGGTCTAGTAAAACTTGCTCAGCGTCCTGGCCCAGCCTGGTTTGTGACTGAGGAGCCCGAGACTATCTGCGTTTCAAGGGGTTTGTCTAGGGAAAGGAACTGGTCCGATGGCTTCTCTGGATTTGCATTTTTGACGCGGTGATGGGAAGCTTTTTGTTTTCCTTTTCCCTGTCACAGGCTCTCATGTTTCTCTGCAGCTCTAGCCAAGTTTGTATAAAGAGATGTCATTAGCATATCCAGGGAATAAAGAGGGTACCTACATCAAAGGACTGAGGATTTTATGTGAAAAAATTGTCCTGCTTTCCCCTGCTGACTAGTCAGGAGGTGTCCGGGGGGAGCACGTGGAGGATTCTCTGTCCTGCACTCTGCATTATGTTAAAGGTGCTCTGGAAATCTGTAGGGGGAAATTTTACAAAGCAGAGATTAACTGTAATGGTTTGTCTTAATCTGACCCGATTTCCCATTTCCCGATTGATCAAAACAGTCTACAAATTCATATCACGGCAGTAAGCTTCTCCAGCGTTTACTAGTTTCTTCCCCCGTGTTGCGAACGCCGTGCTTTCTCCCGGCCGCCCTTGTTGTTTCCTGCTTATTTATTTATCTCCGTCGCGGGGCTTGGACTCCGGCTGCCGGGTCGGACACGCGGGCAGCCCCGGCTGGGAGTTAATGAGCTTTTTTGACCGCCAAAGCAGTGAAGCATTGCCTGGGAATAGGAGGCTTTCTTCCCTTTCCGTGTGCCAGATAGTTGCGCCGAAGCCAGCAGGTTAACGAAGGAGGCCCGGGAGGCTGGCGGACTGCCTAACGAGCGGAGGGAGCCCGGGCGCCCCGCGGTGCCCCACGGCACCCTGCACCCCGGCAGGACGCGCCAGCCCTCTCTCCATTTTCCCCTCTTCATGCCGGAGCCGCGAGCTGCGTTGGGAAGCAGCGAGGCCAGGAGGATTCGAACCCGCTGCCTTTTGCACCGTCTGCCCCGACTTCGGGGAGCGGGGGCTGAGCCAGCAAATGGAGAAGAATGCTGTTTTGTTTTAAAAATAACTAGGAAACAGATTCTTTTTAACCTTTAACCATGCGAAACAGTCAATAAATCATTAGCTACTGATTAACAAAACAGAAGGGTAACTTATTGTCCGGTAAGCAAACTCTTGGAAATGTTGAAAAAGGCTGGCGCTGGCTTCAGGATGGCTTTTCTTTTTACAGATTTGCACTTATTATGAAGACAAACAAGCCAAGCTGTGCATATTAATCCATGACACACAAAGCGTTTTGATGAAAGAGCAGCTTTCTAAAATAGATTTTTTTAATGTGTGTGGTGAGCTAAGCAGAGACTGTGTTTATAGTATGCAACATTATCTGTTCCCTGAAAAAACAGGTCTCCTCATGCCAAGCATAACTAGATCTGTTGTGTCTCATTTTCAGGGGTTCCCGTTTTATGTTCTCAAACTGTCGGCCATATTTACAGTTTGCTGCTACGTCATCTCCCGTGTTGTCAGCTGCTTCAAAGACACAAAGAGGTGCCTAAACCAGCCTGGAACAGTCGTAGCAGCACTTCTGATTGGAGAGTGGAGCGTGTTTTATATTTTAATATTCATGAAATGAAACACACTCTCTTTTGATCTTTGGTAAAAATCAAATGACCATTTTTATATGAAAATTGAACTTGGAATTTGGAAAAAGGTGTCCCTGGCAGAGGAGATGTCTGTGGGACCCTTGGAAAAGCCACATGAACTTGTGGATTAAGTAAAAAGGGCGACAGACAGAGATCCAGATCTCACCACTGTGGCTGATTGACTAAACAAACATTTGCACTTTGTAATACTGTCCTTAACGTACAGTATCCAGCCTGGTTTAATTCAAAATAAGCCTGCCAAAGATTGGACTATTTGCTTAATGTACTTTACCTGTCCATCAGGTTTGCATTATGACTTTTGAAAACAGCATTTTTTATAAATGTTTTTAAACAGTATTTTTATATTGTTATAAAAATATAACAGTTAAGCATATAAGAGAAAGCTTTCATTATCCTCTGATCTGTATGTCTTTTCCGTTCACGATGCATCATTAGACTATCTGTATCTTTAATAACTAACTGTGTGGGCACCAGCAGTTTAAATGTTTGCTGTAAGAAAACAGGATCCAAATGAAGCTGAGATGCCTCAGACTAGCTGTGTCTGATGTTTTAAGTGGAATGGGAACAGTAGGTCTGCAAACAGCAGATTTTCACGGTAGATTGCAAACTATAAACAGATGTGTTTTGATGACCTTCTCTCCTCTGTCTGGTCTCCATTTATAAAATGCATGTTAACGGATGAACTTCTTAGCATTTTATAGGCACCTGTGAGAATATACGTGTGTTCATTTCTGTTGAAATTGTGGAGAGGAATCAAAACAGTTCTTTACTCCGTACTTGGATTTCACTAGAACCAGATTTGGCATTTGTAGGGAAGCACCTTTGCGGTGCCGTTCTTTCACTCCACCGTCAACTGCAACCAGAGAAAATCATGGTAGGCGGCCTGTGACCATGTCAGCAACCAAAAGAATGTAAATTCACCTTTGCAGTTTGAAAAGGTAGTTCCTCCAGGTCACAACCAAGGACACTAGATGAGTGTGAGACATCTCACTGTTAACTTTGCTCTGGTCTGGAAGAAAGATGCAGTTTTCAAAAGACATCCCGGGAGACTGTCATTCCTGTAATCACCTTTAATCTGCCTGTGCCTCCATCTGTGCAATGGGGAATGCCATGGGTTAGACACAAAATTTGAGATTGTCCACCCATAAAACAAAACCACTAATCTCCTGCACGAAAGCTTGGAGAGACAAAGTCAGGTTTCATGGCATTCTGTACAACTGCATGTACTAATTGCCATTATTTGAGGAGCATAAATATGGTTCATCTCATTTTACAGATGGGGAGAAAGGTAGGCAAAAGGGGAGTGCTATGCCCCATGAAACAGGATGTGTCAATGTGCAAAGGGAACAAGAAACACCGTCACCCTGGCTTCTGCTTTCCCGTACAGTTTCATATACGTTTCACATACAGTTCACAAGTCACATTCTTTTGCTTCTCCAAGAAAATCTGTAGTCAAATATAGCAAGCAAACGTAAACGTCAATGCAACCTACTTGGATATAGGATAAAGAAAATGTTTGAAGAAATCATTATATGATGGTGGCAGTACTCTGCAAGACTTGATTTTTTTTGATCCCAGAATGAATCCATTTTATTCCAGGTTTATTTAAGGGAGACCAAGCTCTCTTTCTTGCACTGTTTGTACCTCTTCTTATTACTCACTTTTACAGCATGTGGTCTTTGAAGTTTGAATGCCAACTTTTTTCTGGACAGGCACTAAGTAAAAAGTCAGTCTTTGGGGGTAGGAAGTGCAAGGTAAATTTTCAGCTCCATGAGCAGGAACTCAGTTACATGACTTGCACTGCCATTAATGGGGGTCATGCTGGTAAATTCCTGTACACCACATTGAACTTTTACTCGTGAATACAGAACTGGCACAGCTAATGAAACTTGGCTTTCAGGTAGCATGGTGTGTCAGATGAGTCTGACAGGCAGAAAGGACTGCTAAGTACCCAGCTGAAAGTCTGGCTCTGACTGCTTGAACATATTTCCAGAAAATGATGGTGTGAATTAATGCTGTTGTGTATTAGCTGTTCCTCCTGTTAGGGATCAGTCTTGCTCCAGTGGTATTCCACAGAAGCCAAGATCATGCCTGAAGTGTAAAGGTTTCTGTTATCATTTAGTGTTGGCAATTTACTTTCATGTTTGTTTTCCAAGTACCACTTACTGTGGTGAAGTGAAATCAGAATTGTCCGCAACACTTCAAATGCCAATATCCTGTTTAAATCATAAAAATTCACTCATACCCATCTTCCCAAAAACCCGCTGTTGTATTGGCTTTCTTACACTTTAGTCACACCATGATTCATAATTTTATTGTAGTCAAGTAATCCAGTTAATTCTTTCTTCATCATTTATAGCTGATGGCCTACAATAGAAGTTTTTGTCATTGGACCCCAAGTTTCATGACATATCATTAATTCTCTTTCTGGGACTCACATATCTAAAGTGATTCTTTTTTTCTTTTTCTTTTTTTTTTTTTTTTTTTTTTTTTTGATGCACGATACTCTAAATACCCTCTGTTTTACTGGCAAATGGTATTTAATATTAATGAAAATATTAAATAAATCAGTTTCATGATTCAGTTCTGAAGGAACTCCTAACCTAAGCTCCCTCCATTCCAGTCTTTTTTTTTTTATTCAATTATAAAATATTCCCTAAGCTAGGTGCTGAGAAGATGAGTGGGGTAGTACTTGCCAAATAAAAGAGGAAAAAAAGGTGCTTGTCACATGAACTCAGAGAATCTTCCTGTCCTTTCCCAGCACCATATCCTTCCATTTTGGGAAAAAGCCTGTTATATAAAATGGATCTGCTGATACTGTCAGAAAGTCACCAATGTTTGTACTGAGCATAGGTATATTTTCATTCGCATGAATATCCCTTTTCTTCTTTATCCGCTTATGATCCTAACTGGTCACCTGAACTGAAGAGGTGCCAGAGGTCTGGGTTGCAATGGCCAGGCAACATCTAGAGAAAAACTTTGCAATTTCTATGTTAAATAGAAGGGGGTGGAGCAGGGGAGAAGCTTTTGCTGCTGCAGTTACTTGACTGTGAAGGAGCAGCTGCAAACTGATGAGTCTCATCAGGTTGCAATCTTGACTAGCACAGGGCAGCTCCCCCCTGCTAAGAGGATAAATACCCTTCCTTTGTCACTGTTCCCATGCAGTAAACAATGGATTATTTCAGTGAAGCAAGAGAACATAAACGTTAATCAAATCAGTCCTCCAAATGAATAGAAGTAGCACCCGGAATATAAACATTTTAATTTTGGAAGGGAAGGTCTGCCTCTTGGCTGGTTAATTTTCTATGGACTTTGAAAAGCCGCTCACTGACATTTTCAGCATTGCATACAGCACTATTTTCAGCATTGCAATTATGTATGTTTCCTGCCTTTTCCACGCTAGGCAGTTCTAGAGTCAAGGGAGTATAGGAAAAATAAAATCTTCATTAATATCGCTTAGCAGAGGTCAAAACCTTATACTGCATAACTGCCAAAGTATGTGATCACATTAGTTTTTGGTAGAGGAAATGGAAAGTACTTTCCAATTGGAACTGACACCAGGAAACATCTTTTAAAATTGTTTTTTTACATTGGGATAATTACCTATGTAAATAAATCTGTATCTCTGTACAGATGATGCAACTGGCTTTAAGCATTTTTGCCTATTTCTGGGTGTACAATTGGAGCGGAGAGAATAGGCCATTACCCCATACTGCTTCCTTGTTTGCTGTACAAATACGAGTGTCACCTTGCAGTTGAGCAATACGCGTTTCGAAGTGAGAGTGCAGCAGACTTCGGTGTAACGCCCAGTCTTCTTCCATCTTCATATGGCCACAGCTATTGTTGATCAATGGATCATTAAAGCCTCTCTTGGCTTTCAAATTGTGCTGTACGGCTGGGTCAGAGCCCAGGCCCCTCGCTCCTGTGAGGCATCCCCATCCCCATGCCCGCAGGGGAACGGCAGCAAAGCGACAGGGGTTTAGCTCATCGCTTCTGCTTTACAGATAAAATTCATGGAGGTCCCATGTGGGTAGTGGGTTAGGACTCTAGCTGTCTATGAACACTAAGCATGAAAAATGTTCTGTTACAATTTGCTGTTTTGGTCCAGCAGATGTGGTCTGCGGCCAGTCACACGGGGGTAAATTGCATGTACCTCTCTTAGGAGAGTTAATGGAGCCACACAGTGATGTAGGATGTGTTTGGGGTGAAGGCACTGTTGGAATCACTTAATTTTCCCAGGTTTCTTTAGTTGTTGAAAGTTGGAGATATGATGCCTCACAGCAGAGCGATTAGGAGAATTTCAGTAAGGGCAGAAGTATGGAGCTTAGTGTGATAATTCCAGTTTTGTGGCCCGCATTCACCAGGGCGGTTTGTGGGTCAGTGGGGAGAAGTTTCCTACCACCTGGGTGAATCGGAGGTGAGGCTCAGCCTGAGCATTTCTTGCTGGCTCTACAGACGCCTGCCTCCATACACCACCCACCATCTTGGTCCGCAGCGCTGGATCGTGGCTGCCGAGCGAGTGAGCTCGGCTCCATCCCTTATTCCTGATTGCCGGCTCCCCAGGCCGTTGATCTGTCTTACCCCGTGACTAGAAATGATGGGGTCTCAGCTGGCTGAGCCATGGGCAGTGCGTTTCCATGCTCCCATCCCATACCTAGGAGGCACTCGCGGCGGGCGCACACAGGCTTGGCCTCAGCTCCCCACGTTGTGTTAGAGCCTTTTCCGGAGCCTGCAGTCCTCACTGGGGGCTTGCACAGAGTACCCTGTTCAGGCAAAACTTGGTTTTAAGCCTTTAGCCTCGGTTGTGATATTACATCGTTTTACATTTTCCTGTGTTTGGACAAAAACTATGTTGAAATTCAGGTAAGTTCACTCACTTGAGATGAAGAGTCTCAAGATGACCAAAATTCATTAGAGTTCGCTATGCAGAAGTAGGAAAATATGTGTTTGAAGTGATTTGGGCCAAAGCAGTTCAGCAGTGGTTCAGCAGTGGAAATGAACCATCAGTCACTTCTGGCTGTGCTGTGTATCTCACTGGGTGTGAGCACCCTTGGTTTCTTCTTGCCAACCTGTCTTAGGTCAACTTAACTTAATGCTTTCATGTTTGCACTTCCTACTTTAGTCCCTTTCCAGAGGTAAGAACAACTGTGTTGTTGAGCTGGCTGTAGCAGCATTCAAATAGTGTGTGTATATATCATTATATGATTTGTCATGTATTTCTTGAAGCCCAACATTGGGCGATTAGGAATTCCCCACGGACCTTCAGGGGAGAAGGTGGCCGTTGTAACCGTGGATGACTGTGACACGGCGGTGGCTGTGCGCTTTGGGAGTCTTATTGGCAACTACACATGTGCTGCGCAAGGGACTCAGACTGGCTCAAAAAAGTAAGGATTTCCTATATGTGTTTTCCACGCATTCTCTTATTTCAGAGGAGAATCAACAATATGTGATTAACCACTAGGCACATTAGGTTAGAAAAAGAGATATAATTTACCAAGAAAAAGTGACAAGTTTTAATTTAGTAGATGAAATTTGGTGGAGGCAACTGCAAGAGTTAGCACAATGGGAGGAATGCATTGATCTTCTCCTATAAAGACATGTGCCTAAATTACTTGTAAAAGGCAAGAAAAAGACCTGAAGGTCAGTGTAGTTGGCTCCAAAAAAGTATCTACTTAGTATGAAAATGTACAGAGAAGGGCAAATAGAATGTTAGACTTTATTGAGGGGATGGCTGAACAGCTTGTTACTGCTGTCATTTGAGTTAATACTCCTGTCTTAAAAGGACATAGAAATAAAGGAGGTACATAAAAGGTCAGCAAAAATCATTACCTAGGGAAAAAGAGTGAACTGTGAGGAAAGGCTGAAAGTTTAGTACTACTTAGTTTAAAGAGGAGATGGATTGCAAGCAATATAGTAAAGATAGAAAATAATGACTGATGACAGAAAGGCCATTGAGATGCACATACTGCTGTAAAATCGCAAGGGGGACATTGTAAAAATTAGGGCTAATTCAAACGGACCAAATGTTGTTAAGACTAAGATCTTCAGAGGATTAAAAAAAGGTTGGACATTTTATAATAACGAGGTCGTTATATCAAAATCAAAATCTCTGGCATCTCAACCCTTCTGGTGCAGAATATGAACTAACCCCTGGGAACCAGAATCAGAAGTGTCCCATAGCTGCACATTGTCTCATAATTTTCGTTTTCTTCCTCTGATATTGAGCACTGTCAGAGACAGAACATTGGATTCCCATATGTGTATGACAACTCCTAAGTTACGGGTTATGATCTTTTTGTAATGTCACTGAGATTGGTTGTTTTACTGGAAAGTCTTTGGATTACAAGCCCTGAAAAAGCAAATCTAGTAGTAAGGAGGTGTGTGGCAACATCAGGAAATTAAACATCTCAAACGTACTTCTGGGAAACAGGAAGGTAAAAAAACCAAAACAAACTATACCCCCAAAATTGTGACTGTTTCTTTGTTTCTTTAGATCTTTGGACCTGACTGGCCCTCTTCTCCTTGGCGGTGTCCCAAACTTGCCTGAAGATTTCCCTGTGCACAACAGACAGTTTATAGGCTGTATGAGGAACCTCTCCATTGACAGCAAGCCGATTGACATGGCCAGTTTCATAGCCAACAACGGCACTCTGCCAGGTAGGAGCTGCCATGTCTTCAGAAGTCAAGAGAAAGCACTCTGCTATGTATTAGTGTGTGTAGCAGGGTTTAGGGTTTCAAAGGGGGATGCACGGTGAGAAACCCCAGGGGACCAAGGGATCTGCAAGGGCCCTGGCATTTCCTGTTGGTCCCCTTTGTGCCACATGCTGCCTCCAGGCCACGGGCAGGGGAGCAGGGTGCCGCCGGGCACCACACTCCCGCCCCGTCACGGTGCGGCTGCACCCGAGCTGGCTGCCCACGCCTCGCTTATTTGAGCAAGGTGTAATCAGCGCCTGTGCCAAGGACGCACACAACGGCCCGCGGCACAGTACACCACTTACAGCGTAAAGTGGCACTTCAGGGCTTGTTTAGACCTTCTGCATTCCTGCGAATTTCACCCAGGAATTTGCACAGAGAATTTACCCCTAAATGAGCCTTTCCTGTTTTTTAAAAAAATTACCTGTTAAATGTCACTTTGCTCTGAGAACCGATGGGATTAGTTCATGAAAAAGGAAGTAATTTTAATGACTTTTCATCAGTTATGTTTGTTCTTTAAATCAAATTCTGCAGTCTTTTGAATCTGAAACTTGCCTCATGAAGCAGCCTGTAGGAGTTTCTGGTCTGGTTTGCAGTGCCTGGATCCCTGACCATGATTAGCTCTGATATACAAAATGCTGCCATCATGATAAAACTGGCACTTAATGGAGGAATGGCAAGTCCCTTCCTTGTGTAATACCTAAATTGCAGCTCTTTTAGGTATGTTCCATTGATCATGGATTAAGAAGGGAGTTGCAACACTAACTTCAAATTACTCTTTTGTCTTGAGGCTTTTTTATTAACAGTTATGTCTCTAATATTAGTTAAACACAGGGTTTTACTTTATGAAAACAGATAGCAGGAAAAGCATGACAAAAGAAGCATTTTCTTCAGGATGGATTTTTTTCCCTCATTTGGAAGAGTGTTCTATATGTTTTAACACCCCAGCTTATAGTAGTGTTACCCTAGTTTGTGACACTGCATATTGGCTTTCCCTGGGTGGTGTTTTGGTTATGTGACATTAACTCAAGAACAGTGGTCCTGAGTCACAGCACTGATCCATATGGCTGTCTCCCGCCGTGGCCAGCTGTGGATGCCAAGGGAAGAGTATGAAAACAAGACAAGCATGCAATGGTATTTCCCCAAAATTTTCTCATAGTCCCCAAAGATTTACAGCCTAGTGACTGTGTTCAGTAGCCTTTGTTAGATTTTTCTTTATGAATTTGACATTTGTTGAGCTCATGGAAACTTACCATCCACTTTTTGCTTGACTGACTTCAAGGGTATTAAAAAAAACAAAAGCTATCATGATTAAGTGTCTCGTCTTTGACAGAAACTCAGAATGAGTCATTCAGAGCCTTTTCTTTCGTTAAAGCCGTGCAATAGTCTAGGATGCCATGGTGCGTTGCAGCTGCTGTGCCCACCTACACAAGTATCGAGTGGTTTCAAGTAACTATTTTCCTGACTTCCAGGCTGTGCAGCGCAGAGGAACTACTGTGAAACTAACTGGTGCCAGAATGGAGGCACGTGTGTGAATAAGTGGAATACTTATATCTGTGAGTGTCCCATACGGTACGGAGGAAAAAACTGTGAGCAAGGTAGGATGCACAAACCTCTTCATGCATAGTCACGTGTGCACGTTTCATTAGTACCCATTAACATATATGCCAAACTCTGATGCTTAGAGGATAGATAATGGAAAACTGCAACTAAGACTAAATGTCACCCATATATATTTGAAATAATTGTGAGATCACCTATATAGTAAGTATGATATCTGACTTACTGTGATTAATAGTAACAGCTTTTACTGATTTACTTGCGTTAGCAAAGTAGTTTCACAGAGCTCAGCAGTATTTAGTAATTTGTTTATAGTAAAAATGCCTGGTCCTAAGCCCCTTTAAAACAGTGGAAAGAATCCCGCTGACTTTATTGGGTTTTGACTCAAACCGGGGATGAATGTGCATTTTTAATCACCCCTTTCTTGGCAAGAAGGCAGTCTCTGCTGAGTAAGAGCACTTTCAATTTTATTGGGTTTTTCTTTGATTGGATACAATGTGCATATATGTGTAAAACCTCATTAATGAAGGATGAGGAAGGGGCAGCAGGTGTGTTTTATAGGGAATGAAAGACTTGTAGTTAGTTCCTTTCCAAGGAAGCGAGGAAGAATCTTCGTTGGGGGATCCATGGGTTCAGTGCTGCTGCAGCTCCCAGTGCCCACTGTAAGGTGGCTTCTCCACATCTGATTGTGGGTTGCTCATTTGTAGTCACGTTGTGCTGGAAGCTTCCCAGATGGACATCCAGAAGGACAGCCCAGAATAGTTTGCAGTATGAGCAAGGATTTTGTTCTTTTGATATTTCTACCCCAAATCAGACATTCTTGATTAGCCTCAGCAGGATGTGGACCCTGGAAAGGCAGTCCTAATCTTGAGGTTTCCAGACCATGGTGCACACATACCACAGCTGGTATGCAAACCACTTCAGTATGGTATGCCTCTGCCCGGGCAAGATGTAGGTGGCAGCAGTTGCTCCCACCTTGCCTTTGTAGAAACAGCCTCAGAAGAGAGAGATACAGGCAGAGCACTCAGTTAGCTTGCTGGTTTAGGAAATAAGGGTCTTCAGTAGGAGGCTGAAGGAGAAAGGATGGTGGCAGCCTCCTCCTGTGTCCCACCTCTCATAAAGCCCAGAGCTGCTATTACTGCCACTGGCGAAGTAACTGCTTTCTGTGGCAGTTCCTCAAATATTTTGAGTTCTCCAGGTTTGTATGAAAATCTTATTTTTCCATGTGCCTTGTGTCAAATATCTTTGTCAGTGAAGTTCTTGTGTTTTCTTCATGGGTTGTGTAGCACCTCTCTGTTGGCCTCACTGGTGCAAAGCCCATGCTGATGTCTTCTGAGAAGATGCTAGGGCCTGACTCTGATATGAACTGTACTGGGGTAAATGGGGAGTAGTGTTGTCACATACAAAGAATATTATTTCCTATGTCCTATGACTGAATTTCAAAATTCAGTCAGATGTCTTTTCTATTCATCTTTTTCTTATCCCAAACTAAATGCCAAAGCATCAATTTTGGGATTTAAAAAATCACTTCAGGAGTGTCTTTTAGGCACCATTTGATATTCAGTTTTGGTTACAGCAATGCAGTTCACAACAATCACAGCATTACTGTCCCCCAGCTTCAGAGTTCTCCCATACCCTAAGTGCAGTGAGACCTGAGCATTTTTTTTGTTATTATGGAAATATTTATTCTTGCTAAAGTCTCAAGTTGGGTTTTTTTTTTTTTTTAGGATTTGTGGCCAGCAGTCCACTTGTTTCTTTGATTATATTTGTGGGGCAAAACATCCCCAAGAAAAAATCATAAGCCCCCTCCCAAAATAAGGAATTTTTCTGAAATGTGACCAAAGCTTTCAAGAGCGTGAAGTTCAAGTCGGGAGGGGTCACCGACACATAGTGCTCCTGACATTCAGATTGCTTATTTGAGTGCTGAGATATGTCCAGTGATCCTATTAGTATTAGCTATCATTAGGCAGCTATTTTTAAAAATGTTGTAGCTAAAATATTTGCATTCTTGTGTAGAAGTGATTGGCCAATGCATTTCTTAGACCGCTTTAGCAGCGCTGGACCTACTTCAGTCTCTCAGAGCTCAATGGCTTTGGCGGGTTAAGAAGCCGACTTTTTTTGCTTGCCAGCTCTTCAGAAACTGTGCTTATTTTACGCTGTGCATTTAAAGAGTACCTTCTGCAAGAATAGTTCCCATCTTTGGGGCGGGGGACAGGGGGGTCTGGGCATTGCTGCGCAGCCAGTGATAACCAAATGCTCTGAGCAGGCAACACCCCCGTCCCAGGCATGGGGAAGGGCGGGCAGAGGGCAGAGAGGGCTGGGGGGGTGATTTTGGCCTCCCCAGCAGCGTAAGGCCCACCCTGGCCCCTGGGGAGGGAGGCAGCCGGGGCAGGGGGTGCAAAGGGAGTGTTACTGATGAGCCCGGGGAGGAAGGGGTCCGCAGAAGGGGGGTGGCCGAGTGCCGTGCTCACCAGGCCTCCCAGAGCCGGGCTGACATCCCTGCACCCCGCGTTCCCGGCCCCGGCAGCCGGGGGGGCTTCTCGCAAATAGGGAGGTAAAGGGCTTGTGGACAACGCCGTCCTCCTGCCCTCTGTTCTCCTTCACACACCCCCTTTTCCCTTTCAGAGGCCAGCAAAGCAGACATAACACAGTTCTGATTTCTTTTTTTCTCCAAAAAATGCCATTTCACATCAACCTGCCTTCATGTTCTGCAATAATGTCGTCACTCTACTTTTTTCTAAGGGCTTGTCATTTTAAAATAATGCACTTACATTTGCACGATCTCTTCTGCAAAACATCCAGAAGAGCTACCAGATACATTGCTGTGGGGTGGAAGGGGAAGGAGGCTGTCAAGCCCATCACCGTCCAGGGGGCTTAGTGCACCACAAGGTGCATCGCTGGGTGCAGATCTGTGGTGGTTATTCCCAGGACGGGGAATACACCCAGGATGGGATGGAGGCACGCGAGCCAGCCGGGTGCTGGGAGCAGCACAGAGCTCCCAAGGTCTGATTTATGCTTCCTCTCAGTGGGATGAACTAATCTATGGTGCCGTAGCCCGTCTGCCTGTGTTACCTGGGATAGCTGCTTTAACAGCCTGCAGGGTGGATGCATCCATGCTTTCCATCAGTAAAGTGCTTTTCATTGAAGGCTGTCCTCAGCATCTCCCTCTAGGAGCTGTATTCGGGCAAGATGAGAGATAAGGACACCACTGCAGCACTCAGCTCTAGAGGTTCCTCTCTAAGGGAGAGGATTTGGGTAATTCCACGAGAGCTTTCTCCCTATGAAAAGACTGTGCAGCTCACATAGTCGAACAACCTGGCCCTGGAGTATTTGAAGTTAATTAATATTTCCTGTAGACTCAGATCCATTTCCTCTGTTTAATCTGTTAATTAGAACCAGGTAATCAGGGATATATTGAACATGTCTGTTATAAGTATTACCCTCATGCTTTCTGCTTTGTCCAACCACTCATCATCAAAATTATATGAGTAGAGATACTGAATTTAGCTTTCTAGGAACATCTCTTATTTGGGTAATGCAGTAGCACTGTGGAAGTGTTGCCTTAGCGTGCAGGTGGGCACAGAGACAAGCTACCACAAACCAAGGTAGGTTGTGAATTTATAGCATTTTCAGCTGCTTCCCAGTAACTCCCCTGGGCCAGGTCTTACCTGTAGTAAATGAAAAACAGCTCAGTGGAAGAGGGAGTAGTTACCTTGCGTCATGCCTCCAGTGCAGTATTGTGCCCCCCTCTTAACCTTTGCCTCAAAGGATATAAAGTGTTTCTCTCTTGTCTTTTGATTTACAGTAATGCCTTCTCCTCAGCGGTTCAGTGGGGAAAGCATTGTTATTTGGAGTGACCTCGATATAACCATCTCTGTGCCATGGTACATTGGGCTTATGTTTAGGACCCGAAAAGTCAATGGCATGTTAATGCAAGCTAATGCTGGAACTGCATCCAAGATCAACATTCAGGTAAAAAATGTGACCTTCTTTGCTTAGAAAAGAAATTCTCTGCCCCCCACCCCATACCAGTGTGATCCATGTAGCAGTGGATATGGACACACAAACTACGTATCTGATTAGTCCACCCAGCAAAACATGCATCAATACATACAAATGATTTCTTCAGAATTTGTCTTTTGATCATTCTAAAATTCAGATGTTTTGGTGCGAGGTGATTTTTTTTAAACAAAGACAGAGGTGTGTATTATTATAAATGAGAAAAATGTGTCTTTTTATTGTCTTTTTTTTTTTTTTTGCTCAGTGGGGTAAGCTAGAAACAATGTCTAAAGTTATAGAAGTTATTGCAATTGTTTCTTTTTTTTTTTCCTTTGGGATTTGTTTAGGAAGCACTGTTATCTTGCCCCCTAAACAAATATGCAGCAAAAAATAGACATGATATTTTTTTCAACAGATACTCAATAACTATGTGCAGTTTGAAGTGTACAGTGGCCTGAACCAGGTTGCTAGTTTGAAGATGACCCAATTGCGAGTCAGTGACGGGGAATGGCATCATTTATTAATAGAGCTAAAGAGTGCTAAAGATGGCAAAGACATCAAGTACCTAGCTGTCATGTCCTTGGACTACGGGATGTACCAGGTGAGGCAGCGTCATAGTTTTGCCATTAAGGCCTACATAAATATTTTCTGGAGAAAGTAGATTAAAGAACTGTGGAAAAATACTTTGAGCCATGTTCTGTCGTGACTTGTGCCTAATGAAGCCCCGTTATTTTATTAAGCCTAATGAAAAAATATCTTCTGAACAAGTCTGTAAAGGTGTAAAAGGTGACATTCAGATGTCTAGCTCCTGACTGCTTTGATCATTTTTCTTTAGTCTGCTGTCAGCTCCTTGCTTGACTATATCGCTGCAGAAAGTTGCTGCCTGTGTTGCAGAGGATGATCATGCCCCTTACCTACTATCCTTTTCTTCAACAGAGCACTGTGCAGATTGGAAATCAACTGCCTGGACTAAAAATGAAAAACATCATTGTGGGAGGTGTCTCTGGAGACCAAGTCTCAGTTCAGCAGGGATTTTATGGCTGTATGCAGGTATGAAGTGAGAACTGTAGTAGCTAACTTTGAGCTTATAAGAAAATACCCATATGAAGGCATGTGGGTTTTTTTCCCTTTTCATCCCGCACCAAACATTTTGGTTTCCTCCATCAAAATTTCTAAGAATCAAAATAGTAAAGTCTGTGTACTTTTGCAAGTACAAATCTAATCCTGTAGAGGAACAACCTTCTTCTTCTGTTTCTCTCGATGATCAAAGACCAGCATTTGAAAAAAATCTGGTTTTGGCTCATATCTTTAAGTGTGACCTCACAGATTAACGGAGTTAGTGAGATATATAATACTGTATCCTAAAAGATACAGCAATACTCTAAATTAAAAATAAAAATTGTCTTTTGTGACCAGGGTGTAAGAATGGGAGAGACATCTACAAATGTAGCTACACTCAACATGAAACAGGCTATCAAGATCAATGTAAAGGAGGGCTGTGAAGTGGATAACCCATGTGACTCCAACCCGTGTCCTCAGCACAGCTACTGCAGTGACGACTGGGACAGCTACTCCTGTGTCTGCGACCCAGGTAATGCAGTGACTGCCACATGCATTAATCCAGGAGCTGCAATCGCATCTCTTTGGCATTACCATGAAGAGCTTGTGGCTGCTGCTCTTCTAATCCTTCTTCTTTCTCTTCCAGTTGGTGTTTTCTTTCTCAGTCTTACTGTAGCACCCTAGAAGCTGCAGTTGTAGACTAAACATCAGTTGTTCTAGGCAACTTCACATTCAAACAGAAAACCAGTCTCTGTTCCAAAGGACTTTTTTTATACACACACACCCCTTTTTTCCTTTTCTCCTTTTTCTTTCTTTCCTAGTCTTTCCTGCTGTTCAATTTCTGCCTCACACCCTGCATCCTAATAGAGATGCTTTGAATGTTTTCTCTGTTTCGGTGCATGTACCCAGCACATGCTGTCAGCACCCAGCATAGTCACCTCCCATACACGCAGCGAGAGAATACAAAACTCTCTGTAACACATGCCCTGAATATAAAACTGGGAACCGACGACCCAAGGGTGCCCCAAGCATGTTAACAGACTGTCAAAAAGAACAGCTCACTATCTTTTTTGCTGAGAGGAAAAAGAGTACCTTCTTCTTGACAGTATCTCAGGGGGAATCTGCTGATTACTGAAGGTGTGTTACTAGTGCATAAGCTTAAAATAGATGGTCTTTTGGAGAAGTGCAAATCATAAATTACAGTGATTTCTGTAATTTTATGACCTTGTCTCCCCAGGGTACTTTGGGAGAGACTGTGTTGATGTGTGTAACCTGAACCCATGTGAGCATGTCTCCACGTGCGTGCACAAACCTAGCTCATCCCACGGGTACACATGTGAGTGTGGACAAAGCTATTACGGACAGTACTGCGAGAACAAGTAAGGGAATGGTTTTTATTCTTTCGTTTCTTGATCCTTCCAGGTACCTCTTCTCTGAAGGCAGCAGTCCCTCCTCTTTCTTCTCCTGCTTTAGTTACCTTCCCTGGCATTATTTGAGTGTTCATAGTAGTTGATACATGCAGGCTCCCTGCCCTTGGGCACTCCTGAGCTCTCTTCCCATAGACCAGGACTGGTGAATTTCCATATACTCATGGGCCACTTCCCTTCATCAGCAGTTCAGGGACTAAGGCAATAAGGCTCTGTTTACAGAGCATTGCATCTGACCTGTGCATTTTGGCAGACCTGGCCTGAGCTTGCTCTGCCCCTCTCTTTCAGTTCCCCAGCAGGTTGGGTCCTCTTACTGGGCTGGCAAAAAATATGTCTCTTCTGGGCAGCCTAGGAGGTCTAAGTCCTGTTGTGTGGTGGAAGCCTGCCAGTTCCCTCATCACAAGCTTCCTAGTCTCAGCATTCAGAAACCAGCCTCTCATTATTCTTGAGACAGCATTTCGATTTACTGTAATATGGGCCATTCACAGTGTGCAAATGAAGTGCATTTGTCTGTCCATTTAGGAATGGTTCATGTGATGTTTCCTTCCCTTTGAAAACTGCAAGTCCCTTTCTCTGCCTTTTGTTATATTGGCCTGCAAATACTGACTGTGATGATACCAGATTCATCTTTCATTCCTCTGGATTAGCAATGCGGAGAGGTTGTCCCTGGTCCTTATCTGCTGACATCATGTCAAGTGCAGCGTTGTCTTTTCCGTATTATAAAGGATGGAAATGCAAACCATGCAATTACCATAAGCAGAATTCATCATGGCTTTTGAGACAGAGAGCACGCAGCTTTGCTTTCCACAAGCAGGGAGAGGATTCCTTTGTGCATTATTGCTAATCACGGCCTTGGGAGTGCCGTCCTTCAGGCTATTGCTTGGTGAACACTTCCAGCTAGAGAGGCCCGTGCGGCCTGACCTCTCCCCAGAGCTGTCGTTGCCAGCACAAGGGCTGGGGCAGCTGTGAGCTGAAACAGCTCAGAAACTCACCCAGAAGAGAAAGAACCCAGCAAAAACAAGGGTTGTCTTCCAGCAAGGTCGGCTTTTGGGTTGGTGCACAGCCTATGAATAGTTGTGCTGCTGCTCCGTGGGGCAGGAACAACGGCCGAGGGTACAAGACTGCTGCTTTCAGCGGCAGTACCAGCTTGTGCCCCATTGGAGTACTTTATGCAGCCTGTAGAGGTGTGTGACATTTTCAACTAATTTGGATCAAAGCTGCCACAGTTTTCTCCTCTGTGTCCCCAGCCACACATTTCTTCCCCCTCCCTTGTGACAAGGCTTTTCTGACTCTGTGATGAGCTGGTTGGGAAAGCCAGATTGGCTAAAAATAGTGACTTTTCTTCGTTGTTTCAGCTTGCAGGCAGTTTCGCAACCTAAGCTAGTGTGCCCTGAGGCTGGACTAGCACCAATGCCAGCGGCAGGGGTAGGACAGGTCCGTGTGGACCCGCAGGGAGGGGGGTGGCAGCACTGCAGCAGCTGTCTTTTAGGTATAAAGTGTTGTGGAGCTGTACCCCTCAGTTACGTCTGTGACAGGAGGTAAGCACGTCCAAGGCAGGCTCAACGCCTTCCTGCAGTTGTCCATACTGTTTAACTGCTGGTACGTTCCCACACGAGCCCTGCAGCCTGCCCTGGCAGTGCCCAGGCGTCGGTCTGGGACTCAGATTTGGCCCTAAGCCCTTTTTCCCCACCTTTTAAGGGTAAGCTTAAAATGTGATTTCAATGTGATTTTCTTTTATAGGATTGACTTGCCTTGTCCCAGAGGCTGGTGGGGAAATCCCATTTGTGGTCCCTGTAATTGTGAGACTAGTAAGGGGTTTGATCCTGATTGCAATAAGACTAATGGAGATTGCCATTGCAAGGTAAGCAAAAGAAACCTGTCAAGTCAAAATTTCTTTAGGTTAAAAAATAACTATATCACTAATAACTACAACTGAATATCTGAAACAAAGTACACACAGTTGTGCTTTGCATCATGTATGTTCATGATATTGTTAATCTTTACCTAAAACATTTTGCTGGCACTACTCTTCAAAAAATCATACTGTGCAGCTCTAGTCTTATTTGCATTTGGAAAGTGAAACTGAGAAACTGAGAAAGCCTGCATTCTGATCTCTCTGAAGTACAGCCCGGTTTATAGGGGGAGATCAGCCCTGCGAGCAGAGGAATGCTGATTATTTTTTTATACCACAAGTGAGTAATAGCCATGAAATGGCTCAGTCCCACTGGGTGAAACTCTCTTCTGTGCAGTGGACAAGCAAAAGGCCTTGCTGTTTAGGAGACTGAGCTAAATTGGATAGGTAAAATGCTGTCCTCAGAGACAGCTCTGTCAAGTTTAAGAGGAGTTTGCGGCAGACACGTAGGGACAGAAGGTAGACCCAGGATGGGAGATGGCTTCCTCTGCTAGGCTTTACAATGGCATTTTTACAATGGGTTTTGCAATAGATTTGAATGATAGAGCAATTGTGCCTGTTTGAACTGGTGGCAGTGAATCTGGCCCAGTATTTCTTTCCTAAATGGCAGGAGGACACACAGCAACAGCTACATTACGTTGAGTCAATGGAGTGCCAACACCATTGTCTTGTGTAATCACATTAGGCCTCAGATCAAAAGCATTTAAAGATGTGATTTCAATACGTGATTACTGTTTTCTCTCCACCCCGTACATAAAGCATAAATGGACAGAGCAGGAAGTTTTCTTATTAGTTTGTTCATGCCCTAGAAGAGTAGAATTGCAAGGCAGAGAAGACCATAAATCCTCCAAGAATACATTTGCTGGGCAGCGGCAGTGAGCACAGGATGAATAATGCAGGCCAGGCTCTCGGCCAACCTGCAAATGGCGGTCTGAATCCCGGGCGCCCACAGCACACAGCGGCAGTGCGATCCCTGCTCTGCACTGCCTGGTCGCCTGGGCTGTTGCAAGTCACAGTAGCAGAATACACTTCTCATAACTATTATTTTTCTTAATAGTAATAATAGTTTTCTTAATAGTAGTGTAATTATTATCCTGTGCTCTGCTGAAGTAGCCGGCAGCATACTGTCTGGGTAACTGGAAAGTCTGTTCTGATGCAGATGCTGCTGAAGTCCTACTTCAGAAACACAGGAAACCGGGAATAAAAGCAAAATACCTTGTGCCTATCCATTCTGTTTTTCTAGGCAAATTACTACAAGCCCCAGAGCAGTGACACCTGCTACCCGTGTGACTGCTTCCCCTCCGGCTCTCACACACGCACCTGCGACATGGAGACAGGACAGTGTCCTTGCAAACCTGGAGTGATAGGGCGGCAGTGCAACCGCTGTGACAACCCTTTTGCTGAGGTTACCACCAAGGGCTGTGAAGGTACCTCCCGTGCGGCACTGCTGCTGATCAGTCGGGGTGTAGTTATGAGACCGGAGTCATGGCCAGTGCAGAGACAGGGGAGCACGAGGCGATGGGTTTGCAAATGCATCATGGGATACACGTGAGCCAGGCAGAGTGGCTCTAACAGGGGTAATGGGAGCTGCAGTAGCCTTAACCCGCCCCCCTCCTCCTAAATCTGTGCCAATATGACTCACAGGGATTGAGAAAAATAATAATACTTCATGTGATTTCCATCAAATGGAAAGACAGTTAGGTAAGGAGCTGGGGAGGAGCAAAAGCTGCTAATCCTCATTTTGCTAGAAACAAGGGTTCATCTGCCAGTGCAGTATTACATTACTGTGCCACAACCGAAGGGATCAGTAACAGCCCTTACACCTTCTGCCCGTGGAGGCTGTGCCACATGCCAAGGGCCCTCTGCCGGTCCCACCGCCAGTCACCACAAACCTGTTCTGCCTCCTCCCACCGCCCATCTGCGATCAGCGCAAAGCTTCGGTAGCAGTCATCTTGCAGCTGCGTGTGGGTGCCATGAAGGAGCAACCCTTTCCCACAATAAAGGAGCAGACAGAGATAAGCAGATATAAAATCCAGAATCCCCTGATCATCCTGAGCTCTCCTTTGCCTGTACCTGTCTGATGGTGCGGTTGAAAAGGAGCAGCTAATGGGCTGCAGCTTGGAAGTCACTGCGGGGAGCAAATGTCCTGACTCAGCTTGGGAACTACTGGAAGGTCCTTTTGGCAGGTGTTACTATCTCCTCGTTGTTGCTCTGTGATTTTATCTTGCCAAAAAATTGCATCATTTCTTTTTCTGCTTTCAGTAATTTATAATGGGTGTCCCAAAGCTTTCGAGGCTGGTATTTGGTGGCCCCAGACCAAGTTTGGCCAGCCAGCTGCCGTGCCATGTCCTAAGGGATCAGTAGGTAAGTTCCCTGGGTAAAACATTAACAATTCTATCTACATGCCTGTGAGGAGAAAAAAAAAAGAGAAAAAAAAGTGTGTACATAGGGTAAGGCGTTAATTCATTAAGTCTAGAGATTACAGCATAGTTCATGCGAGTCACAGGATGAAAAGCTTACCTAGTGAAACTCAAGAACTGTTAAAACACATTTGGAATAGTAGCAAAAAGTAAATACAAAAGTGCAGCACATACATAAACACATATAAAGAACAGAAAGTCTGAATCTGTATTTTCACAGTCAAGTTTTCTGTTTTCTATTTATCAAGCAATTCTTATACATGTAACTTTTCGTTTCTAATAGCTTATGCATGATCTTTGGCACTCTAACTCCTCTGGGAAAAGATAAAATGAAGAAAACCATTTATGTGATGATTGCTTTACTAGCATTACTGGCTGATAAAGCTAAGAGTTACAACAGAATTCAGATTTTTCCACCAAACCTTTTTTCTCTACACCATCATTCAGATTGCTGAAAAACATATTTTACCAAGCATGTGAGTCATTTTGTACTGCAAGCAAATGCCAGTCTAGTTTTTTATGCGTGTCTGATAATGTTTATCTCGCAGAATACCAAAGCAGATTTGCAAACAGTGTTTACAATCTTTTGTGAAGACTGTGCTGTGGGAAATGAAACCTCTGTCTCAGTTCTAGGCCTGGTAACTTTTATCTGCTGTTAGCACTGTTCAGGTTCAATGAATTTTAACTGATTATGTAACTTTTGCAAATATTACCAGGGGGTACGTCACTGACTGTAGGTGTGCAGAAGGTTCATAGTCAAATAAGCTCCAGTTCTAAAGATTTTAGGGGATTGAATTGATTTCTTTTTTTTAATAAATGAGCATTTGCCTTGTTAAACAGTATGAAGTTGAATTAATATAATTTTTCTCACTAAATTTGCACTGTTTTTGTGATTGACCCTGGTGTGTTTTCTAGCAAATAGCCTAGCAGGCACAGATACTTATAGAAATTGCACACTTTAAGTGAATTTTACACAACGTTCAAAGTAAGCTTTATAATAAAGAATATTCAAGCTAGGAACCTGAGGCTTAATTGTATTCACCTGTCAGGGAAGAGAAACAATATAACTAGATATTATCCTATTAATTATAAATCTATTATTTAGACATTAATAATTAAATTACTTAGACACATGCAATGTATCCAAGCAAAGTTAAACTTTGTGCAAAGGTAGAATTTGTTATTTATAATTCGCCATGAAGGTTCCACAGTCAAGAATCATTTATAAAAATGATTTGACAAATAGTACAAAGTAATAGATTCAATTAAATAATAAGCTGCTTACAACCTAGTCACCTAATTAGCAAAAGGAAATTCTATGTGTTGGGTGCAGTGTTCACCATGTGCTGTGTGCTAAGATGTGCTTACAGTGCTTAAAGGTTTTGACATGAAGATAGTGTGTATCCTGAAGGTTTTCCTATATAAACTTCCTATATTACACCCAAATCTGAGCAGGGTATGTTTTCATAAATATTTAGGAAGAGCACAATCTTTCTCATATTTGGTACAAATCAATTGACAAATTCATTAGAGGATGTGAGGGCAGCAAGGCTAAAAGTGGTCAGGCAGGTCTGAAGCTTGCCTCCCTTTCTCTAGAGCTTGGAGAAAATGACTCAGGAATATCAGTAAACTCTAGGTTTCCTCAGACAGGAATACCAGTTTGGAAAGTGAGATATGTGCAGTTCTCTAAAGAGTTTGAAAGCAGAGTTCTTTGAAAATTTATTCAGAAGAATTGAGAAGATGATTGTTTTTTGTTAATGCTTTGTTTCCTCCAGGGAATGCAGTTCGCCACTGTAACAATGAGAAGGGCTGGCTGCCTCCTGAGCTTTTTAACTGTACCACCACCACTTTTGTGGATCTAAAAGTCATGGTAGGCTCTATTTTCTTGTATTTTGTACCCCAGAGTCTGATTAACCTGTTAGGACCCACTAGTATTTTCATATAATGGGCACATTTGAAACAAAGCAACATCTACAGACACACAATTTCTCAGATCTAATGAAGTCTGGTAAAGATATATTTATAGCTGCTTATCCAGTGTTTCTTCCAATTTTGAAGTATGCACTGTAGCATCCAGTGACTATTGACACTTTACTCCAAATCTGCATTTGGTATGATTTGTCATGTTTTCGTTGACTTCATATAGGCAGTGTTGATTTATATAGATGATAATCTAGCCCAGTGCTCTTTCCTGGTGATTGGCTGTAATTTTCCCTTGGATTTAAGAAAGAATGTATTGGTTTTCTATGTTACCCTGTTGCTAATTGTTCATCTATTGCTTAATTTGTTTCAACACTGCAAAAGTGCATAATGTTAATATTTACCTGCATAATATCTCATACAGCTTTCCACTGCAATTTATAAATGATCATGAGTTCATTCTGCAGTTGGATGTCCCCAGACTCCATCCCTTGACCTTGAATGTAGGAGTCTTTGAATCCTACATTCCCCATTGCAACCCCGTGCTTTTCTGGCTCTCAGTAATGTTTTGCACTGCATTGTCCTATCCACCCTTTCTCAAGACAAACTACATTTGTATCAAATGAATCCTTTGTGCCAAAATTCCCTAGATGATGAAGAGTGCCTTTGTAACTACAATGAAAAAAATTACATTATTTTTGTGTTTAAGATCCCTGGGTTTTTATTTCGTTCTTGTCTCCACTTCAGAATGAAAAGCTATACCGCAATGAGACCAAACTGGACGGAGACAAAACTATATGGATTGTGAAAGTGCTGCAGAATGCCACCAAGTACACAAGCACCTTGTACGGGAATGACGTGAGGACGGCTTACCAGATGATGATCAGGGTCCTGCAGTATGAGAGCCGGCAGCAAGGATTTGACCTGGCTGCCACCAGGGATGTGGAATTCAATGAAGTAAGAGAGAAACTGTGTACTGTCTTGGGCTTGTGTGGAGCTGTGCAGTACTGCTTAGATGCTTATATGGGAATTGATAATTGAATTTGTCTTCAAACAGGATGGAGTAAATTTGACATGATTGCTTGATGTTTTTCACAAATGAGTCAGTCTTCTCAATTTAGAATGGGAAGTTGGTTATGTTTGTGTGTGTGGGTCCACGTGCACGTGTGTATGCGCACGTGTGTGTTGAATACATATATCATGGCAAGCATGATTATAATAAACATCATCATACTAACATCCAAAAGTAAAATTTCCCAAATTAAAAAATAAAATTGATGTGCTATTCCTGGATGAAATAGCTTTATCTACTATATTCCATTTTTGTTGGAAAACCTGCCTAATTTGATCACTTTCATTTAAATGTATAGTGAACTAACTCCGAGAATGGTTTATTCTGTTTGATTTCACATTGGATTTCCTGCAGTCTCTTTCCAAATCTTTTGTAGGAAATGTGAAAAATTAGTAAGTCCTTGTATCTGTATCATATCTGGCCTATAATTTCCAGCTTAAGTGTTTCCTTACAGAAAACGAGCATGAAATCAGAAACCCTATCTACCTTAGGTTTTAAAACAAACAAAATTGTATTTAGCCAGTTACTGGCTCAGAGGTATTTTACAATCCCACTTTGAAACATTTGAATCACATCTATTAGAGAACTGGTGCACCAAAAGCAATTCCACACCGTATTGATACTCTAAGTGATTCAGGCACATACAAATACATGGAAATGTAGGCCAGAGGGTTTCTGCTAGTCCGAGCATTCATGAAAGGCCCCGTTGCTATCAAAGACCTACCATAATTTTTTCAGATATGACCTCAGTTAGGAATTTAATTTTGGCATAAAAATATAGTGCATGTGTACACCAAGATTAAAAACTTCTCAGCATCTTCATCCTTCTCATTTAAGCCATTTACTGCTCTTATTCAGGGTCTTGTTTTTCCATTCTGGCAAAGGGTTCCTTTGGGTGCCCTGTTCAGTCTTGTAGGAAAGAGCAGAAGGGGCTTAGCTCCTCGTCTAGATCCTCTTAACAGCATTTGTGAGCAACATAAAAATGGGGGAAGAACAGCTTAATTTCTTCTGAGTCTCCAAGTTTGTATATGCAAGTTAATATTTGCTCTTTTCCTTCTTCAGCATGTAAGTTTCCAGAATTAGGCAAGAATCAACAAAATAAAACAAAAATCAAAATAGGACAGAAAGTAATATTTCTATTGATGGATTTCTTTTGGTTTTAACATGTCATATTGTTTCCATTTACCTGGGTGTGTTCTTTAGTGTACATAGGAAGCACTCTGCTTTTTCTGTCTCTCATCTCTCTGAGACAAAGAAAATACGGTTAGGTTTTCCTTCTGCGTTTTCATGATAGGTTTCCTGTCTTAAGAGAACTGTCTACTTTTTTCCTTTATAGCCTCCGATTTTGGCTTACTTTGCTTATAAAAGGTTTGTAGGGATTTCCTTAATGTAAAACAACCTCAGGGTGAGTAACTGGTGTGCATATTTTCATAAGGCTGCAGTAGAACATGCCTAGATTAAAATATTTCATTATATGCTCACCTGAGGCAGTAATGCCAATCATTTGCAATGTTCCTCACCTGAAATCCAATGCTTCGCTTGATTGCCTAGGCTTTGTTTGCCTCATAATTTAGGCCTGTATTTTTTTCTCAGAACATTATCAAAGTGGGTAGTGCTCTGCTGGATCCCAGCAACAAGGAGCACTGGGAGCAAATTCAGCGAACGGAGGGTGGCACAGCTCACCTGCTAAGGCATTACGAGGGATATTTCAACAATGTGGCCCAGAACATGAAGAAAACCTACATGAGACCTTTTGTCATCGTTGCCACTAACATGAGTGAGTATCTCTGTTTAAAACCGCCATTTTGTATTAGAAGAGCTTTAAAAATGTGCTAGATAGGTGCTAGCTATTGTTTTTAATAATATCCACTGAGAAACAAAATATTTGCATTTTTCAGTCTAATCAACACATTTATTTCAAGTCAGTTGAGCATTGATCTGTATCTCTCAGTGGCCATGGAGCTGCAGTGTCTCATTTGCTTTCCCTGTGGGCCGAGCTCCAGCGACAGCTTGGGTTGTTGTCCCTAACAGGGAACGGGCACACTGCTCCATGTGGCATTTTGTTAGCCACAGTGGTCTACAGACAATAGTGAGAACAACATTTGTAAGTAACGGTGATGCCTTTTGAGACCACCTAATATACTTGGAAATAATAGATCACTTTTTTGAAAGAACCGCCCCTCCACCACCTGAAGATTTGCTGCAGTACAAAAATAAAACCACTGTTGATAATATACCTCTGATTTTCACATGCTGTCCTACTCTGGAACCTGTCCAGAAAGTCAGCTCCTGTAGAAGTTCCTGTTCTGAGAAGTTTCTATTCTGAGAGGTATTTGCACAGAATCATCCATCCTACCCTTCAGTCACCCTCTCCACCTTGCAGAACTCATCATTGGAAGCAATATCCTTGGGGTCCAAAATATCCTGAATGGATCTGAACAGAAAAGGAAATGTCAGGCCTGCCAACATGCTTTCTCTGCTTATCACAGCAAATGTCTCCTGTGACAAGCAGGTCGCAGTTCTGTGCTGGCAGGAGTGCCATGCGCTTTTTCAGATGTCCCCGTGGTGCACATGGAAATGAAGCGCAGCACCCAGGGCCTGCTGGTGTGGAGCCATGATGGCTGTGAACCTACAAAATGCTTTCCAGAAGATAAACCCAGTGTCTAAAATTATTAATTCTACTGGAGACCCAAACCTACCCATTCAGTTCAGTCTTATGGAACATTATAATTTTCTTCTCTCTGACAGCTAGCCACTAACCTCTCCAGATTCAGCAGGCTGTAAATGCCTGGTCTGCCTCTTTCCACTTTTTTTCCCACTCCCTATTCCCACTCCCTAGCTACCAATTATTTGACCTGATCCAAAGTTAGTGATCATCCTGCTTCAAGTGGGAGGTGGGACTGGGTGACCTGCAGAGGTCTCTCCCAATTACCATTTCTGTGATTCTCAAATTCTGTTTTTCACTTTCAAAGGTATCTAAATAGTGTTCCCAGCTACACTAGTTGGTATAATACGTGAAATTACCTTTACCTACAAACCTTATCCTGAGAGTGCTTCATGTCCACAGTCACGTGGACAAAGTTTAGCTTGGGAAATTAGTATATCCAAGCTTCTAGATAAGAGCAAACACATGAGACACTCAAACTACAAAGTTTATAAAGTCCTGCATCAACTCCAGAGGGGAATTATTATTGTTGAAATGAGCCAAACTGAAATACTTCAATTCTGTTTAGTAAACCAAAACAAAATGTTTCCTTTTGATTTAGGGCTATCAGAATCAAAATGTTTTCATCTTCACATTGAGAAAAATCTAACTGAACTGAACTAAGATGAAAACGAAACCCTGTATTTCTTGCAGGTTGTAAATCCTGATTTTTCAGCCAGCTTTTCCTGGTTAAAAAGGAACTAGCTTGGGAGAGACGAGGCAATTCTGCACTGAATGGGTTCTGTTTGCTTTTGAACAGTTTTTCCAGGTGAACATGGTGTTAATGGAGTTTCCCAATGGCTCATCTGGGAGTTATTTAGAGACTAGGGAAGGAATGGGAATTTGCAGATCTTAACTTGGATATTTCTTCATATAGAAACTTGCTGTGGATCATAGCTTTCAGTGTAGGGTTACCCTCAGGACTTCCAACTTCTCACTTTTATTATAGCATACAAATTGGCACTCAGTGACTTTTCTTAAATGGCAACAT
Organism: Dromaius novaehollandiae; assembly: GCF_036370855.1. Lineage (NCBI taxonomy): Eukaryota > Metazoa > Chordata > Aves > Casuariiformes > Dromaiidae > Dromaius > Dromaius novaehollandiae. Next base: position 13,575,640 of record NC_088098.1, on the reverse strand, counting down.
TAAGGCCAACTCAGCTGCTTTTAAATATTTTGGCAGATACACAACGAGCAGAGCTGATGAGGTGAGCCAGAAAGTAACTGTTAGTGTAGTGGAAGGAGAACTGGAGTAGGACTAAGAAGTATTCCCAGGTAAAATCCAGGTTGTTTTCTTTGCTTAGGTGATTTTGCAATTTAACAGTTGGAGAAAAAGTGTATTTCTGAAACAGCAGATCTCACCTTCCATAGAAGAGGCAAGCCTGGAACTGGAACATACCATCTTTAAATTTCTGGTGTTTGCAGTACTGTTTTCCTAGAAGGAAATAACTGTTTTCACTGTTGTGAATTCCTTTCTATTGCCTATGCAATCTACATATTTTTGTAATTTTATAGTTGTAACATAATGTTGAAACATAAGCTTTTACTTGTCATCTAAGATATTGAGAGAAATTGGATTAAACTTCGTATTTTTGGTTCACATTGCTTCTCTGTATTGTGCAGATATTTTAACCTTTCAGTCATGTTTCATTTTGCTATCATAACGTATTTGAAGGAACTGAAGTTAATTTTATGGGGAACTTTTTTTTTTCTAGTTATTGCTGTTGACATCTTTGACAAATCTAATTTTACGGGAGCTAAAATACCAAGATTTCATGAGATTAAAGAAGATTATCCAAAAGATCTGGAATCATCTGTTATCTTCCCTGATACCTTGTTCAGACCTTCAGACAGGAAAGGTAAAACCCTTCCACTGATGTGAGGGAGACAGTTTTGACTAGCTCCTAAGAGTCATGATTGATCCTTTTGAAGCGGAGTGGTACGATGGTATACACAAGTGAACATTATGTAGGGATGGAGCAGCTGTGCATACTTCTAAGGCATTTTGCCTGCCGGGCACTGACGGGAGCGCGAGGTGCTGTGTAACTTGCTGTACCTGTCTATCAGGTCTCGCTCACAGCCCCCTAAACTGCCATGCCAATGCGAGAGAAATGCTCTGCCTCGGTTCCCACTGAGGAAGGCCTCGGCCATTCCCACCTCCCAAAGTCCTCATGTGCTTTAAATGGATTCCCAATTCTTCCTGGCCTCACTGCTAGTAATGCTGGCATTGAGTTACATACTATTTGTCATAGTTTTTTATCCACCCCAGAAGATACTGGGAATATATGCCTTTGGCCTTTTAGGAAATCAATGCAGTATGTAGAAAACAGAAGGAATCAGGTGCAGCAAGGCTCCTGTCTGAAGGCACAGCAGGAATGTGAGCAGGCGTGAAGTTTTGAGTTTGTAAGGCAAGCAATGAGAAGGTGATGTGGGAGGTGGAGAATTCAAATTTGGGAACTGAGCCACGTTATCAGAGAGAAAAAGCAAATAAAAAGTCTGAATCACACTGGGAGATAGGTGACATGTTTGAGAATACATAGAAAATTATGTACTTTGCAGTGTCTCTGAAGTATCCAGAGGTGGTTGAGATGAAACCACAAGCCACATTGGGCAAAGAGAGAGAGTAACCAAAATGGAATAATCATACAAATGTCATGGATGAATATCCTCCACATAGGGAAACAGTAACACTTGTGGAAATAACACACAATAATAAATAAGCTAATACGTCTTTATGACCTTTTCCTCAGAAATAGTATATCTGTTTATATGACCTATATCGTTTCTGTAAGGACAAAGGGAATGTGAATTTTAAGAGACACCGCCAAAATTGAAAGCTCATTATATGACAGAATTGGCATAGAGAAATCCCATGTTACCAAGTGCCATGTTTATAATTCTTACTAGCTTTGCCATATATGAAGGTACATGCAAAGTAATAATATGCATATTGTTTTAATATCCCCCTTAAAACCTGCACAGATTATTTATATATTTTTGGATCTTCTAGCTTAGAAGTGGCTTGTTTTCTAGCTAGACTAAAAATGTTTCAATGGTTATTAGATTATCAGTTGTGTAACTGTAGAATGTGTTAAAATTTTACTAAGAGTATAAAATATTACATGAAGAGTGTGTCCAGTCCTGCAAACCTAGAGTTATAACAACAGAAACATTTCTATATCTCTGCTAAGCAAAAATGCCAGGTTAAATGGTAGCTCTGAAGCCATCTGGAAATAATTTAGTATTTCTGTTAATTTCATAGCAGTACCTACAATGAAGCCTTCAAACCAGAGATTATCCTCTAAGGTGAATGGTGATGGGCTAAGCCCTGAGAGTGCATTTACAAAGAGAAGGAAGCGACACCCAGATGACTCAACCCAATATACTGTTGCCATGATCATTATATACCGATCGCTAGGACATCTTTTACCTGAAAACTATGATCCTGACCGAAGGAGTTTGAGGTAAGCTTTAGACCTGTTTGTAAATCATGCAGACGCCCTTCTACTTGCTCTGCGTGCATGGCAGAGGCAGAGCTGCATTCATGTTGATCAAATGTCATGTGTGATGCACTCGTCACTGCAGTACTATCTCTCGTCCTCCTCCAGCACATTGTGGGAGAACAACCGCTTCAGTAGCGCCAGTTGCTTTTAGAAATCTAGCTGTGTGGAAGTCTGACAGTGCATCTACTTCACTTTATCAATGGAAGCGACTGGAAATCTTTTATTTGCAGCCCTTACCAAATCAGTGTTTTGCATTTTAATGTTTAGATCATTTTGCAATTTTTCTCCTTCCGCAGATTGCCAAATCGCCCGATTATTAACACACCTGTAGTGAGCACAGCTGTTCACAGTGATGGGGAGCTTCCACCCAAACTGGTGGAAAAGCCCATCATCGTGGAGTACACCCTGCTGGAAACAGAGGAGCGAACAAAGCCCGTCTGCGTGTTCTGGAATCACTCCATCGCGTATGTCTCCTGGTTTCTTTAGGGCTGTGTGTGGGATCTGTCTCTAACAGAGAAGTCTAGGCGAGGAAGATAATTCAGGAGAAGAATATGATCTCTTCTCCTTTAGTTCATTCAGTGGGCAAAGAATTCCTGGTGGAATGGAGCCATGTAATCACTTCCCATCAGCAAGGGAAATAAAATCATCATAACTCCTCAAACGAGGGAGTAGCCGTGTGCTTTCTGGCAAATTCATGCAGTCTATCTTGTCTTCTCACATGGTTTATTTTCACCCAGTAATAATAAATCTCACATTCTCCTTGTTTTTGCTCGCACTCTTTGTCCACAGCATATACAGGCACAGTCCAGCTCAAATGCCTGGGTTTATCACTCACCTGAGGTCCCTAAGTCAGGAATCTCATTGCCCTTTGCCCTCTTTTTAGGAGGGCATCTCCAAAGGATAGTTCAATCTTATATGGGCTTCATCTTCTCCTGTCACACTCCAGTGACTATAGACAGAGTATAAGGCAGGCAGGCAGCTAACCTAGATGCCTCAGCCAGGGCCAGTGCAAAAAATTGCAAAAACTAGTCTTCATGTTAGTAAAAAGGAGGATTGAGATTTTGCAGATAAAATGGTAAGACTGGAGATTTTATATCTCAAAAGATCATTTTGGAATCAAAAGTCAACCCAAGGACATTTGTGCTTCTAAGAAGCAACTAATCTTCCTTACGTCAGCTGCTGTGTATTTGTTTTCCTCTGTTTTAGTGAAAAACTGGAGGGGAGGAAAACACCCTTTTTGGGACCTTTGGCATCTCCCTGTTGCCACACTGTTATTAGGAAGCAGTCCCAATACAGGACAGCAAACATAAGCAGAGAGTGCTTGACTCTCAAGAAGGGAGGTGTGAGGGAGTTGGCGAAATATTCTGAAAATAGTTCATTTTGTATTTGGAAAAGTTAAATAACTGTAAAAGAGCTTTTAAAAACTGTATATCCTCATAAGTGTTTTGTTGGGTTTATGGCATTGTGAAAACACAACAATCCTATTGCATATATTTCAAGAGTGCGGATAAAACAAAAGAAAATTTATTGAGAGGTAACTACATGCTCAGCAAGTTACGATTCCATAACATTGTAACTATTACATATGCAAATTTCAACCATAAAACCAGATGTATACTGAAAGGATGATATTGTCAGCCCAGGGTAAAAGAGGGTTAGCTATTACTGCTTTACCTAATGATCCAAAGCCGCTAGTAAACCTATGGAAAAATCCATTAAAAGGGAATATCCTGTGCTAGAAATAGAAAAGCAAATGTTTGCCTCCTGGTCAAAAAGGCTTACTGAGTTTATATCATTGAAAGTACCAACGAGGCAACAAAAATCTATCAGCACTCTATTAGCAATAATAAACTACTCCATTTGCCTGCTTGTAAAGTAGTCAGAGATGATAACAGCACAAAGGTTAGATAAGCAATTTCTTAACATCCTATTTGCTTCTGTGTACGGATGACACTACCAAATATGCAGGAATGGCAGGTGCTTTTATCATAAATTTTTAAACATAGTGTGGGCTTGAATAACTCATTAGCTCTAAAGTGATTCATCAGTGTTTGCTAGCAACTGCGTTGACATTGCTGTCTGTTTTCCTATAACTGCAGTTAAAAAGCATGTAACAAAAGAGTTTTTAAAAAGTGAGAATGTTACAAGCAAAAGTGATATTAAAGCAGTTTAACAAATTTTTTGTTGCTGAATGAAAAAGATCACCTGTAATGTCTAATTAAAATCTCTCTCAGTAACTGCAAGAGGATTTTTACTACTCATTCACTTCAGAATAGAATAATTACTGTTGATACAGAATCATTTCTAAAGTTGATGGAGTTAAACCAGGTTGAACCGGGAAGAATTTTTAAGGGAGCAGTTCCTCTACAATGTTAATGGAGGAGATTTCCTGATATAAAATACTGCTTTCTATTTTTAACATTTTCTTGTCTACTTTTTAATGGAACTCTATGACAGAGATCGTATTTCTGCTGAAATATATTTCACCTAAGAGTGTTAAAAGCAGTGTCTAAATCGAGGGAAATAGGGATGACTGAAAAATATTTATCTGTCTGTGTTTCTGGTGTTTTTACCCCACATAGCTGACAGCACTTTGCTGTGACCAGTTCCACAGTCTGCACTGTGTAATTGCTTTGCCTTCTCTCAAAAACGCAAGATTTCTTTTTTTAAATCAAAGCAGGTTTCTATAAAACCACAAAATTTGGCAGTCAAAGTCAGGTGTCATATCAGACACTACTTCTAACTCAAGACTTTTCAAGTTGATATTCTTTAAGGCAGGTGACAGCTGTAAATATTTCTCTCTGTCTCGGTACTAAGTGACCTTTCTGGTTTCAGAGTCAGAGCTGCCTCAGAGAGTTATAGCAGTGGGAGGCAAGGGAGCAATCACAGAACAGCACTCAGAAATGATCTTTTTTCCCACAGGATTGGTGGAACAGGTGCCTGGTCCTCTAAAGGGTGTGAGCTGTTTTCCAGAAACCAGAGCCATATCGCTTGCCAGTGCAACCATCTGACCAGCTTTGCCGTCCTAATGGACATTTCGAAACGAGAGGTGGGTGATCCCCAGCTAGTGCATCAGTGTGATTTTCGAGGGGGCTGAACGTGATTCAGAGCATCTTCGGTGGATCATTCTCTTCTTGCAGTGTGTCAGGAGCACATTGCCCCGTACCTGGAGATGCCTGCTGTTGCGTGTGCCTTCTCTATCTGAAAGGAGTCTTTTATCTGGTCAATGAATGGTGTAGCCAGCAACACATAACCTCCCAGGCTACACCGCACAGGGCCATGCAGAGAAGGGATTGAGACAAGGATTACAGTTATCATGATGCCATTGACACCTGATAAAAATGGCATCACTTGATATTATGATATTAAGAATCACAATAGGCAGGAGCAAACACACAAACGCCAGAGGTCTTTCAGCCTTTCAGGATAGCATCAATGGGGCAGACTGGCCTCCAGTTATTTGGGATTCTTGCTTAACTGTCTGTCCCTTTGGGTATTCCTCTACATGCTCAAAAGGTTGAGTGACTTAGGAGATGGCATTCCCGTTGTCCCCACTCCCATTGGTCCTACAGAGAGTCCGTATGTTGGCTCAGCAGTAATGAAAACACTGACTTTGCAAGTAGTAGCTTTGATTGGAGGGAAAGGAAGGAAAAACTCAGAAACCCTGTCAATCTGTTGTTCTGCAGAACGGGGAGGTGCTTCCCCTGAAGATTGTCACTTACACAACTGTATCCATTTCACTGGTGGCCTTGCTGATCACCTTCATATTGCTGGTTCTCATCCGTACGCTGCGTTCCAACTTGCACAGTATCCACAAAAACCTGGTGGCTGCCCTTTTCTTCTCTGAGCTTGTCTTTCTTATTGGAATCAACCAGACTGAAAACCCGGTAAGACTTGATGCTTGTGGTATACCACTTTCTGTGTGATTGTTAAAGTTGTTGCCAAGCTTTAAAGTGGGTTCATACTGCAATTTTTACTTGCATCCATCTGTTTCACTTTCTCTCCTTTTCACTTTTTCTCCTTTTTACCTCTATTTGGCCTAAGCAGTCATCTGAAAAGCATCAAACTTTTATTGTTCTTTTGTGTTTTATATGATGAACAGCAATGCCAGAAGAGAGGACTATCCAACTGTATGTTGTTTTCAGAAACCAAATCACAGCAGCCATGTTGAGGGCTTCTCTCAGGAATTGAACCCTGAATATTGATTTCTTCCTTTCTTTCCATCAGTATGCTTTCTGTCTTACTTTGTCTGTTCAGTAGAGGCTCTCCAGTTTCTCCTGCAGCAGGTGCCTTACAAGCCCAAATGGCTCCTGGAGTTGACAGGTAGGTTGTCAGCTGTGTTGTTGTGCAGATGCTAATATGCATGTGGCACACATACCAAGGCCATTCTGGAGAAACCACTTGCCAGACACAGGGTAGCTTGCTACATGCAAGAATCAGGAGGAAATCTATTGCTTTGCTTTGTGCTTTCCAACTGCAGTGATTTTTGGCTTCAGCCCATCATATCTCTTGCCAAAGCTTCATGCAGGCACCTTCAGGATTGTGCATGTCAAGAAACACAAGCTATGAATGAAACTGCACATGAAATACACAGCACACATGATGTGTCTATGTTCTGTGTCCAGGACATCGTTGTAATCTTAACTGTGTAGCATTATACATAATATTGCTGTTAATTCTTACTAGCACCCATCTCAAAAAACCTGGTTGCCATGAAGACAGGTAGAAGAAAAACAGGCAAACCCTTGTTCCATCACCGCAAAGCTCCAGAGTCTCCTTTGCCAGTCAGCAGATAGATGGGGAATGACATACAATAAAAAGTATGTAATATCATACAAATATGTCCTTACGGGAATTAAGAACATTCAATGTTAGTGTAAGTGTCTGAAAACTCTAAAGAAAATATATCTTTTAAAAATCCTGTATTGTACATGTTTCAATTTAAATCTTGTGAGAGAAGCACAGTCTTGAGAGGAAAACACCAAAGAATGAACCACATGGATTCAGCACTGTCCAAGGGACAGAAATGGGAGAAAATGCCTGCATTTAGTGGATAAAGACACCATTACTGTAATGACACCATTATGCCTAACCATCTATAACACAAGCCTAGAAGTTTCACCCTGGATTCTAATACCTGTCTGAGCTATAACATACTTTTTAGAAAGTATCTGACCTTGACTTAGAGATTGGATATGATGGCAGATCCCTTAGCTCTATTAATAAGATGTCACAATGTCTCATCCCAGGTAAACCTGCTGTGTTTCCAGTCAGATTTTGTCTAACTTCAATTTCCAATTGCTAGATCCTGTTAAGACCTTTTCCTAATAAATTTGAGAGACGTCTATTATCTGATCTGTCTTCCTAAGAAGCCTCTATTCAATAGTATTTCTTTTGGAAAACAAAAAAAAGTCGAGCTTCTTAATATTTCCACTCTCTAAGATTCAAATCACTCTATTGACTTTTTTCTTTTTCCTGGGCTTTTTCCCCCCACCTTTTGGAAATTTTTAAATGCTAAACTGGATAAAGCATTCCAGCAGGCAGTACTACTTCCTATCCCATATTCAGATATTCCCCTGCACCAGGACCTCCTGTCTCTTATCTGCTGTTGCTGTCTTTTGCAGTGACCTGCTCTATGGGGTATGGTCTGGCACCCTGTGTGACCTATGGTCTTTGTTTCATAACATATGAGTTTGTGTATTAAAATAACTGTTGCTCAAATGAACTCACCTTACCAATTGATCCCCAGCACTCTGTGTAACTTGACCTTTCCCACGCCTTCTTGAGCACACCACTCATTTTTCACTGCATTTCACTAGCAGGGAATTCATACTTTTTCAGATCTCTGACATGAAAACTGAGGGGCCAAGCACAGATCCCGGCGTGATATTGCTAAAAACTCCACAGTAAATGAAGATTTTTTATTTCCAAATTCCTTTTATAATATCATGAAATATCAAGCAAATGGATATAAAGCTAGTAAAACAGTTCACTTCAGCAGTACTACAAACTCCAGTACTTCATGAGATTGTTCTGTTTTGCTCCTTCCCATTTTCACACTACTGGGTTCATGGTGTGGTGATGTCCTATACAGTTCAGTTACTCGGACTCCACAAAACATCCCAAACTTTTAGCTCACTTACGAAACCCTTTAAGTTGCAGAATACATTTCATACAACAGAAGGCTGCTCCTTACAGCCCAACCAGTCAGTCTGAGAAATTAGGAGGGCTGTAAGCTATGTCTACTTGAGACAATTATTCATCTGTCTGTGTGGAATGAGAGTTGTCTAACGAGTCATGCACTGATGAACATAAAGAGGAAAAGAATGTTGGAGCACAAATAATGTTGCGCTGCTTGGCACTGAGCCTGGCTTTTATGGGTTTCTGTAAATTAACAGTCACATTTCTGGGCGAGGTTTTAATCTTTCCACATACTATTGATAGAAAGTGATTTATTTTCTTTTTTTTTTTCCTTACCTGAAAAAGGTAATATTCAGGGCAGCAATCTACACATATACATGTGCTGGTAGGAACAAAAAGAGCCCGCATACATAGAGAAAGGAAAGGTCTTTTATTTGGTGAGCTACATTTTCAATAATGTTTGGTGCTGTAATAAAGCTGATGCAGTAAGTGAATCCAGAAAGCTGGTGGTCTTTATATGATTCTTCCACTGTGTAAAGTTAAACGAGGAAATATGGCTTATGGCTCTGAGCATTATAGCATGGAAAAACACTAAAAAGTCATGCCAAAATCTGAAAGTTTGGACAGTGCTACACAGGGACAAAGGATCAAAAACACAATGTAAAACATTTTGAAACAAAAACTGAATGCTTACGCAAAGTGATCTTAATTCAAACTTATCAGCAGACTCTGGGCAGAATCCTTTGCTTTGCTTCTGAGTGGAGAAGGTTAATTTTTAGGTCTTAAGGGAGCTGTTGGATGCTGGTGGTCATTCCTATTTTCACCCATCAGACAGTTAAGTTGGGAGCAAAAGTTGGTTAGCAAATATTACAGCAGTGCAGGTCTGTGAAGACCACAGGGTTCAAGATACCCATTTGGTCACAGGAATGCCTTGAGCTACCACTTTTTACTCCCTGTAGGTGTTTCTCTGAGTCACACTAACGACACAGTCTCTTTGGTTTTAGCGGGTCTTCCGTTTTCACTGGTCTCAGGTTGGCAGAGCTGATGGTACACCTATTCTCATGCTGCTGCTATTGGATAAAAAACAAAACCAGGCCTGGGACTTGAAGGTTCAGCTCTTCTTGTTCCTAGCTGAAGGCGTGAACTACCAGGCCAGTGTCAGGCCAGCCATGCCTGCTTTCCTTGTCTCCTCATGCCTTGTCTGTGCCTGACTGCAAAGTAGCTCAGCCTCAAGAGGAAGGTCAAATATTTCTGGACCCAGCATATCCTACAGCCTGGCAGTTGGGGCATTTTTCTGCACTGGGAGAGAAGGGAAGTTAATCCTACCCGCGCAGGCTGGATAGGGGGGCCTAGAACCCACTCTCCCACTCCCTAGTCAAATATTCTGATTTTGACATCAGGGAAAATGTTGGTTCCACTTTTTAGATTTGTCTGACGCATGGGCAGCGATTCACTTCAGGCTGTATCATTTTAGTCTAGTGATAAAGGCCAGGTGTCCTCAGTAACTTGTTGAGATACAGCTGTCCAAGGGTCTACAGGGTTAATAAGTGAAGAGCAGAGACACAAGGACAAAGGAGACACTCACCACCTTTTCCTGTGGAAGCATTCCTGCTTTTGCTCTGCAAATCTTCTTAAAGAATCCCAGAAAAGCAGCTGCAGATGGAAAGGACCAATCCCTCATTATCACTTTCTAAATAAAGAAAACCTTTCTTGTTATTTTTTTCCCGTTTTTGTACAAAATTGTAGCATGGCCAAACAGTCTTATCCACAGCCTGTTTCTATTCCTCTTAATGCAGCTTCACTGTCTCCTTTTCATACCATTTCGGTCAACTCTCACTCATGAGTTACTGTCTTGTTGTGTAAACCTTACCTGCTCTCCAGGAGCTGAACTCTCAGCTGCTTCGCCCCAGATTGTTACTGCACCTGATTTCTAGCCTGAACATCAAAGATCTTTATGGCACAGTCACATAGGCACAAAACGGTTCACTGGTCTTACGCTAGATCATAATTTCACATGAAATTTTCCCTGTTTGTGAAACATATCTTTCATTTAACTGACAAGATAATACCTCAGGGGAAGGTTGGATTTCTTTGAGTCTTCAGATCATCTTTTGCTCATGTGCAGCAAGTTCACTCTTCCTGGACTGAAGCTGCACAGATTTCTGTCCCCAAAGTGAAGTTCGTCAAGGCGGGAAGGAGGACTTTTTCAGGGTCTGGTCCTAAACTGAAGGCCAAAGATCCGTCTCACGCCTCACCTGCCCCTTTGCCAAACATAAGGGGAGTTTCTTTGTACTTTCTATTTATTAATATTGAGCACTAAACAGCGTCTGCATAAAATAAAACAGAACTGTACCAAAATGGGGCCTTCCTTGAGCAGACAGCTCTCTCGGTGGAGGGAGTGAAATAGCAGAAAACCCCACGGGACAACCCTTACTTTGGTGATGGGACACACTGAGTCAGTGCAGGGATGAAGGTTGCAATCTCAGGAGCGGTCTGTTGGCTACATGGTGAGATTGGTTTGCCTCAGGCTGTCCTCACAGGGCAGTTAAATTCGCAATTGCTGAGTTCACAGGTTTGCCAGTGAGGTGAGGCCCATGCATGAGACAGAGTAGAGGGTCTGCAGCCTCCACAGGAGCATCGCAGCTTTCTGCTCCGCTTCTCCACACCAGGAAAAACAGCCAGAGCTCCGAGCTCTGCCCTACGGGAACACCAGTTCCCGCCAGGCCTACGTGCAGGAGGAGGAGGCGGGAGTCAGAATAACTGAATTCATCACCTCTCCAGCAAACATGCTCAGAGGAAATAACCACAGAACTTGCAGGGCACTGACTAAAACCACGTTGGACTGATAGTGTACAACCCAACTGGGCTCGGCACAGGCCAAATGATAATAAACTTAGTTTTCACTACGTGAACAGCCTTTCTGAAACTCTGAAAGCTGTCAGAAATGTAAATTAATGGCAATGTATTCTTTCTTCCAAACCTTTCTATTATAACTTTCCTTCAGTTGCGCTGGGGAGCCAGTGACTCACCAAGTTGAGTGATTCAGCACAGCAACTCTAATTTCAGTGCCCTTTCCCTTCCGCAGTTCGTATGTACGGTGATTGCCATCCTCCTGCACTATTTCTACATGAGCACCTTTGCGTGGATGTTTGTGGAGCAGCTCCACATCTACCGGATGCTGACTGAAGTGAGGAACATCAACTTTGGGCACATGCGGTTCTACTATGTCGTTGGCTGGGGCATTCCCGCCATTATAACAGGTACCAAAAGTCAATGGAGACCCTTCACCAACCCCAAAACAGCTTTGTTTGCTTTCCCTACCATATTCACTGGCCAGATTCAGGAAAGTTACTCCGTCCAAGACAGCTGTGCCTGTGCTCAAGTGCTGCTGGCACTGAAATGCTTTCCTGAATGAGGGCAACACCAAATAATGAATACCAGAAGTCAGCCTGAATTTGGCAGATCTGTGTTCCAAATATCCATTGTCCCAGTTAAAGTGATACTGAGGGTTTTACAATAACATAAACATAATTGAATGCAGATTAAAACAGGACTTGTTAACAGTGCTTGGGAATAACATTTTTATGGTAATGACTTTGCTTTCAACCTTCAGAAATTTTCCTCTCTTGTGCTGGTAGCTGCAGGGCATAGACGTGCCGTCTCATGGGGAGCTGGGTGCAGCAGCTTCAGAAGCGATGTTACCCACTGGGCATTCCTGCCCTTCGCTGGACATCCCCACTGCTCACCCTCTACCAGCAGGAACTGGTCCCTGAAAGGGATTTCAGCAGTTGTGCTTTTCTTGGCATGAAAGCAAACTGGGAATACTCGAGCAGCCTTTTACTTCATTAGAGATACAAAGGCAATAACTTTTTCTTGGCATGAAAGCAAACTGGGAATACTTGAGCAGCCTTTTACTTCATTAGAGATACAAAGGCAATAACTTCCAGTCTAGGAAAAATAATGCAAAGCTGGAGGGAGGCAGTAATCTTTTAAACTCTTCCAATGTGATCCACAGGAGCACACCTGTCTCCACCCTCACTGTGCCTATTTTTGCAGCCAGACATTTCAAGTGCTACCTTAAGCACATGGTGCTGCGTTAATTCAGGCAGACAGCTCCTTGGGAAGTGCACTTCACAGAACAGTTGGAGCGGGGTTTTTCAGTTCAACTATTTCAGGATATATCTTGCCATATGGGAAATCAAATCGTAGTCAGACAGTTAACATAAACAATTACTTTTATTTTTGCAGATAACAAAACACTGTCAGTAATGACAGAACTTTAGCTGTCTCTCAGATCAAATAGCTGTCATTCATGTACACTTGGAAAAATATTACAGAACAAGTTAGACTTTTACAAATACAGTTGGGTTTTTTTCCATGTGACTTAAAAAGTATAATGCACAAATGCAGCATAAGAATAGTACAGGTATCCTTTCTGGAGAACTGGTAACTTTTTCCATTTCACCTTGTGCATAAATAATTTCTGCTTTTATCCATTTATAGAGGATACAGGGGCAGGTACAGCCTAGAAAGCGCTACCGCTCTGGACATATTCCTGATATTTTAAATAGAAATTGTGTTTGAACTTCTAGAATATTTCAAACCTGTGTAGCTTTTATCAGTAAACACAAGACTACTGCAATACAGTCAAGAACATTTAAATAACATCAAAGAATTGATATCATAATTTCTATTAGAAATGAAGAATAATTGTTAAATAGCAGTAAACAACAAACAGTTTTTATTTTAGAACACATAACTCTTCAGAAGAACTTTGTCAGAAAGATACTCTGTTTCATGTTTAAAGTGTTTCTCTCCTGAACTTTAAATGAATTGAGACTTTCTCAAGAGCAGTGGTATGCGATCTAAATGTTACAAGCTACCCCATTTTTCCATTTTTCTACATAGATATTGTTCTCTGTAGTATGGAACTATTTTACACTATTACAACTATGCATATATGATGAATTATGGTTCTGGGTTGTCTGCTGTCATTTAAGCTATGAATCTACTGAATTTACAGTTCACTTAAATAAAAAAATCAGGTCCCTGCTATTGAGGAAGTCAGAGGATTTTGCTGAATGAAGGATGAAGTGAAATAAACCATTAGTTTGCCCTTCCAATTTTAGGAATCATCTAAAGAGAAAATTATTTCATCATAAGTAAAATAGCAGAGTAAAGGATTTCTTGCCTCTTGATCACTTTGTTACCATATGTATTTTAAGTAAGCTTCTTTTATAAATTTTAAACTTTAATATCAAAAGCATAAGAAGGTTCCAACTTCATAATATACATCTTAAATACAGCTTCTTTTAAACTTCTTTATGACAGATGCATTGTGTTTATTTCCGAATAGTAGCAAAGTCTAGGTATGGGAAAGGGTTTTAGTCTTGGATATCCAAAGGACATTTTTCTAATTTAAAGGATAAATATCCAGCCCAATTCATCTCTGTTAAAGCTATCCTGAAGAAATGAAGCTACAGCAGCAGTGGATTTACCCAACTGTATTTCTTTTTTTGTTATTTTTCCATGCTCAAAACCACATTCATTTCAACCTGGGACATAGTGATCCTAAGGGGGATGGGACCAGACTGCTAGCTAAATGAAACCTTGAGTTTTAGGGAGGAAAAAAGTCTTAACAAAATGTTTACGTAGGGAACACTCCAACAGGGAAGAAGCACATTTAATCACAGAATACAAAAGCAAGTTGCCGTGATGAAATGTAGGCTGGAAGTTGGAAGAAGGCTTATACCCATCCAAAGAGTGAGGGTCTGGGATATTCCCCATGGGGAGCAGTAGTGTAAAATTTTAAATTTGCTTTAAGCTGGCTCGTTTTAAGATGGAGTCTGATCCATCTAGGAAGGGGATTTTATGATTTCCTTGCCTCAGGAGCAACAGGCTGGATTTGGCACCCAGCAGGACCCCTCCTGTTCAGAGTGTCTTTGTGAAAACATGCTACCCGGTTGCTATCTGTACGCAGGGTTTGCTTTGCCATGGAGACAGCAGTGCTCCTGTTAAAACAGGTTCTTACTTAGCCCACTCTTTCTTCTAAAATCAATAGCCCCCAGACAACAGCGTTTTCAGAATCTGCAGATTTGCTGCAAACAATAAGCAAGGTGATGAGTCAAAGGAGCGGCGAGGCTGGGAGCAGCCCCGAGTCCCACACGGCTTCAGAGCCTGCGGGAGCTCAGAGGGGTGAAACGTCCTTGGCACGCTCCTCGGGTGGGTGCTGGTCCCTGCAGGCTGCTCGGCTCGGCCGTCAAATCAACCCATTCCTGGAAACATCAGTGAGCTGAGCTTGTGTTGCATGGCAGCACTCAGCTCGCGCCACCCGGGGTGACAAGGGTGCAGCAGTTAACTGATGTGCCAAACATTTCCTTATATTAAATTGCACTGGCTCAATTCTGGCTTTGGGTAAAGTGTCATTTCACATATTGTTGTCTGCAGTAAAATTTGAGCCACATACCTGAAGACTGCAATTTGCTCCATTTGTTTAATGGAGAATTTAAGGGTAGGATTTTGAGAGTGAAAAAATGTTGCTGTCTGCCAATTAATCTTAGAGCCAGATGTTTGGTGGAATTGTAGTTTAAGTCCCACTAATAGGGAAATCAAGTCCTGGGAAACAGACTGTGTCTATAGAATTACATCTGTATAAAATACTTTATGGTCCCTTAATCATTTATGGCTAATTCTTTCTGGATGGTAACCGCTAAAGGCAGTGATGAAAAGGCCAATAGGAGTACAGAGAGAGAGAGCAATCCTATCTCATTCCACACTTCGGAGAAAACAGATCCAATATCCACTGCTTTGCCAAAGAGCCAGTTTAATTTTCATAGAGTGTAGGCCTGTACCAGATGTGAATATTGGCTGTGGGCCAGACTTTATACAGATGGAGTGAAGTGTAGCTACCTCTCCTTTTTTCAGTCTTTTCATCAAACCATGCAGGCTTCAATTCAAAAAGGTGTTTACTGATACACATGAATTCCCATGGAGGAGAATGGCACTGCCATGAACCTTGGATGCCTGCTTGAATCAGGACATGTGCTCGCTGCCATAGGTGCCTCCTGACACCTAAACAAAGTGCTGCAGCCATTTATCATATGTCATTGGCCATAGGCCTCATAGGACTACATTCTGCGTCTTCAAGGAGGAAGAACTCTGCAGTATTTTGCAGATCCAAGGCAGCAACCCCAGTCCATTTCCATATGGATATGGTTTAGGTCACAAAATCAACATTCCAGGTAGAGGTTCAAAGACTCCCATGGAAATGTCCAAGCTTCAGAAACTAAAGCAATAAAAGGTATGTTCTTTACTCTGTTGCCTTGGGGACATTAGCGCACTTCATTTTAAATGGTAGTAAAAACAAGGCGAGGTAGGCACTTCCTGGGTTAGCAACTTGAACTGAATCTCAGGCTTTCAGCTGTACTTGAACTCAAGCAGTTAACTTACGTTAGTTCGCAGGTTCCTTTGTCTCTGTTGTTATTTTAATGACAGTAAGCTCACAGCAGTTAAGAATGCACCTTTTTTGTAGTGTAGACATCTCTTCAGCTATGATTCATGTCATTCTGCTGCATGAGCTTATTGAAATTCCTCAGCATGTCACTCACCCTAAAGGCTTCATCACTCTCTGTGAATCTGACTATAAAATTGTGTTGAACAACAATTAACTTGGGACATGGATTTATTATAGTTTTTTGTAGCCAGATGTTGTAGGCAAAATTCGGTGGCATTTAATATGGAATGACTAAAGTAAAGGTTTTGATTTACCAAAATTTTATTTCAATATTTGCTTTAATTTTTATTTTCTGGACTGTTCTACTGATGACATTTTACCATTATCATTTTTGTTTGTCAAACAGTGATTTCAAAATATTATTATTGTGCCTGATTATATAGAAGGCCTTGCAAGCACCTTTCTGATGTCCTTTTTCTCCATTTTGTGATTCAGGACTTGCTGTTGGCCTGGACCCACAAGGCTATGGGAACCCTGATTTCTGCTGGTTATCTGTTCATGACACTCTTATTTGGAGTTTCGCTGGACCCATTGTAATTGTTGTAGTTGTGAGTATGGTGGAGTGGGCATCTTGGTCCACCTCTGCCTTACTACTACCTTTCTTTCTGTTTTGTTGATCAGCAGGCACAATCTGAAGTAACTGTATTCTTTACATCAACAAAATGAGCCATAACAAGTCACTAGGGCCAGACTTTATTCATCCAGAAGTTCTGAAGGAATATTAAATAATTCTAATTTCAGGAATTCTAGAGAATTGACTGCTGTTTAACTTCTCACTTAAAACTTCCCTCAGTAACAGACGACCGGAAAATGTATACCCTGGAGTGACCACATCTTGACTGTTAAGTGCAGTTTTGGTCCCCTCATCTCAAAAAGCATGAAGTGGACCTGGAGAAGGTGCAGAGAGGTGTCACAAGAGTTACCAGAGACACAGGACAGCCCCCGTTGATGACCTAGCTGTTCAGTGTCTTTTCCAGTGCAAGTAGTGGAAGGAGATGGCAGGTTCAAAACAAACAGGAACTACCTCATCATTAAGCGTGGAGTTCAGTTCTAGAATTCCCTGAAGTGGGACATTGGCGGTGGTGAAACTCTACATGGTTTCAAAAAGTGGCCGGACCAGCTCACAGCATAAGTATTCACCATAGATGACTAAGTACAAACACACCCAGTATATCCCAGCTCTGTAAATCACTGGAGGCTGGAGGAGCATCCTGAGCAATTATTGCTATATGCTTCCTCTGTTTTTATATTACACTCCTCTTTGGCCCAAGCCGAAACTAGATGCTGGGCTAAGTGGAATCTGCTCTGGTCGAGGACAGCCATTCTTGAGTTCTTATGTTTCACTCAAGTCTCTTGTTGTAGGGCAGTATTACTGGGTTTCACCAGGATAGAGTCCCCGGACGTTTTTGACTAATGTTGGCTTGAAACAAGGTGAATTTTAGAACTTGAAGAGACATGTAAATTGAAGGAAAAATATTTTTGGCACTACAACCCTTTTTAGGATAAAAATTCCATTGTCAATGAAAGCTGAGCTCTAACAAATTTGCAGGAAAAAATCCATGCTGTTATTTCAATTTCTCTTTCAGATAAACACTGTCATCTTCATACTAGCAGTGAAAGCATCATGTAGACAAAGGCAACGTTCATTTGAGAAAAACGGAGTCATGTAAGTTTGGAGCCAGGATTCAAAAACCCGTAGAAGAAGTTCTGTCCAGGAATAATAAAGAGACAGGTTGCCTTAAGGGAACCGTTAGGTTGGGGAACAAATAAGGTATTTGGAGAAGGAGCCAGTCCACATTGGTAGAGGAAATGGGAGGCATTTTACCATCATCTATTCCTGGGGCCCTCTTGGAGGCTCTGATAAATGTTCAGCATGGTGCTTGGTACTGCGGATGAGACAGGAGAAGAGAAGAAAGAGTTAAAGGACTGGTCATTCTGTATAGAATCACTGTAGTCCTTCCAGATCTTTTAACGTATTCCCTACTACAAAATAGGTTCACCTCGGCCCCATGGCAATTTCAAGGTAGATGTAATTTTGGGAGAGGCTCTCCTTGTGTTAGCTCTTGGCTCAGAAAGGTGTCCCCTCAGGAATGCAGGCATTAAGGGATTTGTTTTGGCAATGACTTTCTGTGCTTGCCGTTCTGAAGCCCAGCCTGCATCCCCCGTTCTACTACACATGGGATGAGCAGAAAGCCCCACCAGCTGCAACTTGCCACATTTCCTAGCTATTATGGCAGCCTGTTCCCATTAGCTTATAATTTACCTGTGGACTAAAATGTGATTAGCTAGTGGCAAGACAGCCCTTTTTTTAAATAGGTAGCTATATGAGATTTCAAAAGATTTCCTCTAGCTATTTATTCAACACTGGCTGTCAGGTTATGCTTTTAAGTTTCTTTTTTAAACCTCCCTAAACAAACGGAGTATAATTGCTACTTAATGGCAGTGATTTTACTCATAATCTACATTTTGTAGAAATAACCTTTTGCCAGTAGAACTGTTTCTGTGACCATCTTTTTAAAGTGTCTGTGGAAATAACCTTTTTAAGCAAACAGGCATTCCCCCGAGTGCTCTCCATCCGAGACCCTGGACTGCAATGCCCAGAAAGAATGTGAAAGTGAACTTGACAAACAGCAGCGAGACAGACTTGACCGTTTACTCCCCACGTCTCTTCCGCAGAGTCAACAAGGCTGAACAGTAGAGCTCGGCTACCAGGCTCATTTGTTTGAAAAAAACTTAGAAACAGACTTGAAAAGATATCACCTTTTTTTTAACTTCAATGTTCTAAGGCATTGAGTAGTGTAATCAGAGAGATGGGAACTGGGGGCCAGTGAACACCGTATTAATTTTCCTGAAGAGCCTTGCCAAGTGTCTAGGCATTAGGCGCTCTCCCCACCAAACACTGCCTTTGTTTTCCGTAAGGGCCTTTGCAGTTGCCTAATTGCTAGTCACTCTCCAGCCAGGTCTGTGTGCTGTGCAGTTCATGTACGCTCGAAGAGGAAAGGGACCTGGAAACATTACTTGGCATGGCCAGCGTTGGGAAGCCATGCTATTTTATTTATTCTTCTGTCATGATGCAAATGACTGCGTGTATTTGCTTTACAGGTCTGTGCTGCGAACGGCCTTCGTCCTGTTGCTGCTCATCAGCGCCACGTGGCTGCTGGGGCTGATGGCGGTGAATAGTGATGTCATGACGTTTCACTATCTCTTTGCCATTTTCAGCTGCCTGCAGGTAAGTTAGACAGCATTTCCCTGCTGCTGCTGCAGATCTGCAGCACGCAGAGCCGAGCTGCCTGCTCCTTGTCAAAGGCCGCCCTTGGCAAATGCAGTGCTGAGCCCAAACCTCCTACCTGCCAGAACAGGTCTAACTTAAGAAGAGCAGAGATGTTAAGTGCAATTTTCACTCACTTTTCTGAAAGAGAGGGTTCTTTTCACCAAAACAAAAGAGTTTTCATCATAACCTTGAGTAAATGGATCTCTCTGTTTTAGTCATTCTAAGATAGATGCTTGAACACTGTGACCTGTGACAGCTAAGTAAGAGTACGCAATTATACCCCTACTAGGTATACTCACAGTCTTTGTTGCTGTCTTCTGCATGCTCAGTGTTAACGGTTTTTCTGTTGCTACCACAAAATAAGAGACTGCATTTCATTTCACCCAGAGTGGAGAGTTCAAGGCTTTCACAAATTCATTTACTGTTTAAGGAAATGAGTCAAACGTTTTTCAAATAGATTTGTTTGCTCTAAGGAGTCTTACTGGATTGACTGTCCTAGTGTGCATGCTTGCTAATTAATGATGCAGAATATAGTTACTTGTGGGAGACGTGGCAAGGAAGTCATGAAGCTTGATGTTAGTCACTACTTAAATGTGACCAAGTATGGCAGTAACCATCATGGCAGGTGCCTGTAATATTAAAACAACAGCTCCAGCAGGACAGTCCTGTCAGTCACAGGAGAACAACCACAAACTGCAGCAAAAGAGAAAAAGAAGTCTACTTGCTCTCCTCCAGAGATGTTTCTCCAGCATGCCTTGAAAGCACATCAAATAGGCCAAATCAAATCAGGTTATTTTAATCAAATAGGTTATTTTGCCATTGCAACTGATCTGCTGTGAAATAAATGCATCTACTCTGACTATAAATCCAGGCTTCCACAAGCCTAGAATAAAGTTAAATTAAACATAAATGTGATGAGAGGGAGGAAAGTCAGCAGCTGGAATTTTCCAAACTTACCCAGAGAGGCATGGTGGTATGCGGTGTTTCATGTCATTGCCTTCTTCGAACTTGTATTTTTAAGGAGACATTTATGTGAATTTTATTAATGAATAATCCTAGAGAGCTAATGCCAGCTAAAATTGCATTTGATTGAATGTTTAGAAAGTGAGCTTGAAGTTTAAAGTTACTCTAACTCAATTGCTTTGGCTGAAATCAGGAAATGCAGGCATCGTGTGATGTTGGTACAGCTGCAACTTCATGAGTGACTAGTTTCTATATGCTGTATCTGCAACCAAAACTGGTAACAGTTTGGCAGCTGCATGAATTCCCTCAGAGCAAATACACATGCATCCCACCCATACACACAGCCCCAAGAAAGCTATGAATGTTTGTTCCTGGCAGGCCAGTAACTGCCCAGGTGGATGGATTTCAGTGTTCCCGCCAGGAGATACTGCTGGATGAAGGAATGTATGGGGCAAAAGCTGGGATATCTCTGCCCTTTGCACCAGTACAGGGTGGGGGCTGATCTGTTGGAGTCCGGGTGGACAACAAATTGACCATGAGCCAGCAATGTGCCCTTGTGACCAAGAAGGCCAATGGTACCCTGGACTGCATTAGGCAGAGCATTGCCAGCAGGTCAAGGGAGGTGATCCTCCCCCTCTGCTCAGCCCTGGTGAGGCCACATCTGGAGTACTGTGTCCAGTGCTGGGCTCCCCAATACAAGAGAGGCATGGAGCTACTGGAGCAAGTCCAGCAAAGGGCTACTAAGATGATTAAGGACTGGAGCATCTCTCCTATGAGGAAAGGCTGAGAGAGCTGGAACTCTTCAGCCTGGAGAAGAGAAGACTGAGGCGGGGGGGATCTTATCAACACGTATAAGTATCTGAAGGGAGAGTGTAAAGACGATGGGGGCAGACTTTTCTCAGTGGTGCCCAGCAATGGGACGAGAGGCAATGGGCACAAACTGAAACACAGGCAGTTCCATCTGAACATGAGGGAAAAACGTCTTTGCTGTGAGGGTGACTGAGCACTGGAACAGGTTGCCCAGAGAAGTTGTGGAGTCTCCTTCCTTGGAGATAGTCAAAAGCCGTCTGGACACAATCCTGGGTGGGTAACGTGCTCTAGGTGACCCTGCTTGAGCAGGAGGGTTGGACTAGGTGATCTGCAGAGGTCCCTTCCAACCTCAGCCATTTTGTGATTCTGTGATAGTCTCCCCACTGATGATGTCTCACAAGGCTTTCCAAACTTCATTCAGCAATAGTATTAAGGATACCTACCACAGAAGTTCCCCATTTTAAGAGGTTTTCACTAACGGCTATGATATTTTTGATGTGCTCCTCATGATTTTGTTTAATCATCAGTGTGTAAACTCTAAAATCTTAATACAGTTACAAACCTGAAACTCCCTGAAATATCTTCCAGTGGGGCATTAAAGGCCCCTTTTGCATATTTTGAGAAGAATGCTCCTTCCCCAGCTACTAGGGAGGCCAACATCTACTCTGAGCTTTGCTATCTAAATAGAAGAAAACAGCATTTTATATGTTTTCCAAGGCCCTTTATGTGCATTTAAAACTTGGAAATAAATTACAAAGAAGCCCTGGGAGATGAATCGATGCCAATTCGGTCAAAGACAGAAAATAGTTATTGTTATTGTGGTCACAGTTGCTGTTGAAATCACAGACTGTGGACTGGAATTCAGAGGTTGCTTCAGAAAGGCTGTTTGCTAAGATCTGTTTGTATTTCCAGTTTGGTAGAAGTGAATCATTCTGATTTATTCTTCCTCTCTCTAAAATGATCCAGGGGCTGTTCATTTTCTTCTTCCACTGTGTATTTAACAAAGAAGTCAGGAAGCACTTGAAGAATACTTTAACTGGAAAGAAACCTCTTCCAGACGATTCTACTGCAACAAGAGCCACATTATTAACGGTAAGAAAAAAAATGAAAAAAACATTTCTTGCATTAGAAGAAAAGTTATCTAAAATACACTTATAGGTGGCTTGTCTGTAATTAAATGAATTTTCTGATGGATTACAGTGTCTTGTACAAAGATTACTGATGGTGTCTCTCAGAAGTTTTGATTACAGTTTTAATTAAAACTTTTGAGAAGAAGAAATCATTTTTCCCTCAGCATCAAAAACCACTTGGTTCATTCAAGACTTTTAAGACCTTTGTGAGTAATGTGGACTTTTAGTAGGAGCTCATTATTTTCTATTCTTGAAAATTTCAAAGAAAGCTACACAAGAGTGTATGTGTGGTGTTCTAAACTACTTAATTACTTGCAATTTTCTGATTAGTTTATAGTCATGTTTACTTATATAATGGACAATTTGAAACTTGTAAATAGAAATAGCTGGTTACCCCTCCAGATATATTGCAATCTATGTGACTATATTTACACTAGTAAACTAAAGAGGACCAAATCATACACTTGAGTCCTGGCCCGCAGTCATGCATAGTATTTAACTGTTAGTGTACTCCCTGACATGGTTTTAGCTATGATGAACCTAGCAGTTTCCCAGTCCGTGTGTAGGCATGGCTAGGGGAAGGGGAGGAATGACAAGGGCCAAGGACTGTTCACAAACAGGGAATATGGATAAAACCACCCTGTTTTGGGAAGAGAGAGAGTTCAGACGTATGGACTTGAGCTTTGCCATCCATTGCCTTTTATTCTTAGAGCAGAGACTAGGCCCTTGCCCATTACCAAAACAGACATGGTCTAAATCTACTTTTTAGTAGAGAAAAGTATGTGTGTATGTGTGTTTATATTATATATAAACATATATATATAATATTGTGTGTGTATGTATATATATAATCACTCAAATACATAAGCTCACAGACAAAAACATCCCTAAATATCATTCTTATAAATACAAGGTCTCCGACATCCCCCATCTAGGGCTGATGTAAAAGTTCGTTTTAGGTTATTATGTAGCAAGTTTCCTATTCTAAAAACTACCAAAGATGATTGTTCATCACACTTTTCCCTGCAGTCCTGGGAGGTAGGTTTTATCCGATGGGATATCTGCCCTCTGTCCAAATCAAACTACTCTGCTGAAGGGAGAGGGCTTTGTCTGGGCAGATCAGAAATCCAACTGCGTGTCAAGTTGTGAAAACAGTGCCTCTTATCATTCACTATTGCTCTTTTTCTCCTTCAGCGATCTCTGAACTGTAACAACACATATATAGAGGAGCCAAATATGTATCGCACAACTATTGGGGAATCCACTGTCTCCCTAGAAAGCACCGTCAGGTCAGCCAAGAGCCACAATAGCTACCTTGCTTATATTCTCAGGTAATCAGGTGGCAGGTGCATGGCTTTCAGGTGCTTGCCTTTCCCTTTTCATTCCGCTTGTGAAAAGAAAAATCAAAACGAATGTTTTGGTTCAAATGCTACATGTTTTATGTCTTAACAGTTCTGTTTCATGTGACTTTCCTTTTCTATGGTGCATTTTCTTTTGCATGCATCTTTGGTGCATGCAACTACAACAGCTTTGCATCCCTGCATCACTGCACTGACCAAACAGTGCAGAGGTTGAGGTAACTATCATGTTAACTATTTGGGCCATGCTGCTTGGCTGTTAAAATGTTACATTCAGCTGTGTCTCCAGGGGTGGAATTTAGCTCACTAACTTTAGGCTGTTTCGGAGTGTGATTCATGTGATCAAAGGTAGACAGCTACATGAGGATAAGCTATGTCTTGCTGTAAAAGTGACTACACTGACGATAAAGGAAGCACCAGTTGGCTAGCTCACGCTGTAGCTGTATGCATTTGACCAGATGAATCCCATCTGTATGTCTGCCTTGTTAAGAACAGTACATTGACCAGAGAAGTCCTTGCTTTTATTCCCTAAGGGATGAGGCTGCTCATAAGCTCAGTGGATCCTCAAGTCAAGCAAGGGCTGGTCAGACTGAAGCAGATTCCTCCATTTTTCATAGGAATCCATCAAAATCCAATGGTAAGACTTTTTTTTAAGAAATGCTTTGATGGTCTTGTGCACCTTTTCCTTCTTGGCACTTTTTTTCAAAGGCTTCTGTAATAGTAGGAATAGCTAGTGTCTTGCTGTGCCTCATTCTCAAATAATGCTTTTGGCATAACAACACACAGTGGTTGCCTTACTAGGGAATTCTGGAGTGAAAATATAATGTATCTGCATCTTGTGATGGTTCAGTTTTAATTTGACAGGTGTCACAGCTGTTGACAGTTTCTGGCGTCCATGTTCTTTCTCACAAGTTATGCTATTTCTCTTGATTTTTAATTGGAGATCTTTTAACGTTTGAGACCTTGAGGCAATATCTTCTTTTACTGCTATGCATTTTGTACAAGAAAATAAGAAGTGCTTCTTGGCTGATTTCCTTTCATTTGGGGTCTTGATGTTAAATTTTGTTGCCTTGTAGGAGTTTTTAAGAGTGCGTTTACAGATTTTTGTTATCTCTAGGTAACTTGGTTTGCCTGTGTGTAGTGTTGATTGAGATCCTGTGGAGGTACTGTTCTGCATATTGAGTAGTGAAAAAAAAAGTTCCTATTCCTTTCTGGACCCCCAGGTAGATTAAAGGTCCTGTCTATTAGCTAAGCAGAGCAGCTGCCCTTCCCAGAATCACTTAGTCCTTGTTGTTTAGTCTTATGTACACTTATGGGTGTAAGTGCTCGCACCTAGCACGTCCTGAACCAGGGGCCTTCCTTTTCCTTTTCCGTGTGCACTCACCCAGATAGATTTGTCTGACTGACTTCTACACTCTCATCTCAGTATTTCCCCTTCCCACATTTGTAGAGCATGATTCAGACTCCGACAGCGAACTGTCACTCGATGAACACAGCAGCTCTTACGCCTCCTCCCATTCTTCGGACAGCGAGGAAGACGGGATCGAGACAGAAAAAAAGTGGAACACAGCTACTTCCAAGAATAATGAACGCGGCCCGCTCCACAGCACTCCCAAAGGTACTCCTAGTGCAAGGGGAGAGCACTGGATTTATTCCCTTCTATAAAATGACTTTAGAGGTGATGGAACAAATTTACCAGACTAGCATACAATGATGACAGCTTTGCATGCCTACTGCTGTACCTAGCTACTGCGAAGAGATCCTTGTTCTGTCCACCTTAGAGGGTCTTTCTTCCTCCCAAAGGTTTTTTCTCAGGGTGAATGACTGCAACAACGAAGGATGCATAAGCAAATCTGCAACAGGGACTTACCATGCTGAGGCAGGCAGCAGTCAGTGGGCTTTGTTGGGGGGTTCCTGCAGCACTCGGAAATGGCACTGCTCAGCCAGCACAGTAGCACAAGAAGGAAGAGGAAAAGGAAGAAAGAGCAGGATATTTGAGGGCAGGAGGAAGAAACACCTGCCTCTCCTCATATGCAATACAGGCATAGAGGTTTAGTGGGGTCAGGGGAGGTCATGGACCTATAGGGTTTGAGATCATGGGCAACCAATATCGGCACTGTGCAGCGGGGTACAGGCTCTTCTAGGCACAGTTCATCTTACCTGAAGGTAGGTCAGCTTAGCAAGATACACATCTAAAGACTGGAGACATGAATCTACCCTCCCACCCTGAGAGACTAATCCAGTCAGTGTGTTTGGCTCTTCAGGGCTCCTGGTGGCCACCTCCTCTTTCACATTCTGTAATTTCGGTGTAAGAGGCAGTTCCAGCTTCAGCCAACGTAGTATTATTCTCACCCCAGTTTCCACTGACTTGTGTGCAATCAGCCTGAGATTTAAATGGTTTCGATAGGTCCATTCTTTAGTGCAACTGCTGGGGGGCGCTGGGCAAATGAAAAGTGATAGTTCTGCCAGCAAGCCTTCAAACCCCAACTTCAACCCCAGATCACTGTTTCAGTATTTCTGCCACCTTGTCACCCTTTGGTTCAGGTCAGTACATCTGACACAGGACCACCGTTCCTGGCCTCAGTGGTTTCTGGTAGTCTTGTGCCGGCACAGCAGCCTCCAGACTGCGTGCTGGTGCTCTGCACAAACACAGCACGAGGTGCCTCCCTTCCCTCGGGCGCCGTCACCCCTCAGAAGCACTGTCCCCAGGGAGCCTGTGGGATCACCAGGCCTGGACACCTGTGAGAGCAGTTTCGACCCACACTGCTTGGTAATGTTACCAGCAAACCTGCTTCGAGCAGGGGCCATTCACCCTGCCACCCTGCCAACCGTATTTTGTGGCCGTCTTCGCAGCCCTAGAGCATTGCAGCCCATTTGCAGTCCCTGCGCTCACGCTCAGTTTCACCCACTCAAATTCCTACAGCAAGAATCGTCTGAAGCGTTGCTCCGGTTTGACACGCACCTCTTCCCCAGCTGCAGAGGATCAAACTAGCTGAGGTGGCTGAGAAAGCCTGTCAAACAGTAGTTTTCGAGCTAGTGTTTTTTTGCATTGCAGTTGATACCCTTCCCAATCATGTGAAACCCTATTGGCCCACAGAGTGCATAACGGCCAGCGATGGGGAGGACCCTGGCGGGAAACCGAAACTCAAAGTCGAGACCAAGGTCAACGTAGAGCTTCACAGGGAAAACCAAGTGAACCACAGCAATGAAGTGCCTCAGGACAAAGAGAACGAAGGGCAGCAGAAGGAGAACAGGCCTCTGTCCCACCAGAATAACCAGCAGCCAGAGCAGAGGAAAGGTAACACAACCAGCTCGTCACATTTGGGAGAAATACGTGAATTGAGGACAGAGGAGACCAGCTGCAAGTTGCACAGTTGCTCTGGGAGTCTTTCTGTACAGCCACAGCCTGTACATGTACAGGGGTGCTTCAGTTCTCAGGCCCCACTGGAGATGGATTATATAGCACATTTGAGATCCAGCTCTGCACTGGGCTCCCCTGGTGGAGTGGGCATCATCTCAGTGAGTCCAGCTAAGGGATGTGTGGCCAGAAGCAGAATAGGCGGAATTTGCTGTGTTCCCCTGAGCCTAATTGATTCTCAGCTAACTCACTGCCAAACTGGGAGAGTGAGGGTTTTAAATGAGCGTATAGTAGCTCTGTCAGGGAAGAGCACTCTCCAAATGGACTCCAGCCTATATAACCATGTAAGCCCATGGGAAGCTAGTGGGTACTGGGGCTGGCAAGTTATAATCCATTTATTTTGAATTAAGGTGACTAACTAAAAGTCTGATGAAGAAACAAAATATATCACTTTTTGGCTGTGTTCAGTCTGATAAATGGAATTACTGGTATATTTCAAAATTCTCATTATTCCTCCCTTTTCTGTAACAGGCATCTTAAAAAATAGAGTCACATACCCTCCCCCACTGATGGATAAGAACATGAAGAATCGACTGCGGGAAAAGCTATCGGATTACAATCAGACGACAATATCCTCCAGGACTACTTCCCTGGGGACAAATGATGGGGTCCGCTCTCCCTCAGACTCAGGGGTGACAGTAAAAAATCCTCGGAGGGAGCAGTCTCGAGATCAGCTCAATGGCATGGCCATGAATGTCCACGTGGGAACAGGACACGCTGAGACCTCAGACTCGGAGTAAGTGCCACATAGGGATACCCTGACAGACCTCCTGTAGTTCTGGCTTCTCCCTCTGCTTTGCATCCCCAGACTCCCACATGTGCAAGGATTTCAGCTGGTGACTGGATTAGAGCCCTTCACCAGTGACTGTGTTGATTTGCTTTTCCGTACAGTGTCCCCAGCCACAGTATTGCACAGACTAGAAGGCCAAAATCAAGTATCACAGGCAAGGTGCCTTAATACACACCCATCACTGGTCAGCCTGGCATGCTCTGAATTGGTAAACTGAGTGTTATTGGCATGCCATGGACAAGAACAACATGTGCTCTTTTGTGTTTGGCACAAATCCCCAGCATCACCGTCCACGTGTATGACCAAGAGCCCCCATCAGCGATGATGCAGCTGGGGCTCTGCCCTGTCCCCTTTGCATGGTACCTGCAGCGCTTGGCCTGGTGACACTGATAACGGCAACCTGGGCTCGAGCTGAGGTGTGGAGACTGAGGGGTGGCTCCCATAGCGATGCCGATCACCCTTTCCAGCCCTCCCTGCTGAGGTCCTGGCTGCATTTCTCCCCTCTCATTTACACCCATGCCCTCCTTACCCAAGGCCCCACCAAGTCAAGGACTTCACCATCACCTTCCCCAGCTTCCTTAGCAACACACATCGAGCTTTTTCTGCCCCCTCCTACTGCTGAGGACCCAGGACGTTGTGGTAGTGCCCACCAGCGCTCAGGGACCATGTGTGCCCTCAGGGAGCCCTGCTCTGGGTCCCCTCTGGTCCCTGCTCTTAGCTCCCAACCCGCTGACCTTCCCCCCTTTGGACCTTGGAAACATTTGTTTTTCCCTCGGTCTCTTTCTCACCTTTTGCAGCAGGGAGAGTGTTCAGGGCTGTTAGGGACCCGCCGCTAACAGGGTACAAATAGTTATAGCATGGCTGATGGTGGTCACCCAAGAAGGAGGATAAGAACAGGGCAAACGCATAGCAGTACATCTTGATACTCATCCAGTCTCTGATTTCCTTAGTCAGAAGAACATACAATCTCCTCCGAGCAGCCCAGGTACTGTGGGGCAAAGGAGCTGGCCAGGGGAGCGTGGGGAGGGCGTCCCGCCGGGCAGAGGAAGAGCATTGCTGGGGCAGGAGATGCAAAAGCCATGGAGAAAAGTGTCATGTCAAGCTCCTGACTCTAAAATTACCAGGTGTACGATTCCCACCCGCTGCATGGTGATCAGTGTGCAAATTTACCATTATAAACTAAACTAAACATTATCAAAAAGCTGAGCAAGCTTTCAGGCAAAGGATATTGTCAGAAACCTCATTACTCTTCATGATTCTCACATTCAAAATGAGGACAACAGCCTCAAAAGTCTTTATGTAAAATCTGCCTAAATATTTTATGTACATAGCCTTCCTTTTATTAACACAAATAATTCTTTCTCCAACCCGATAGAAAATTTCTCACCTGACTCTTAACTCTGACGTTGTCCCACTATATTTTAGGCACCCCTTTTGTCCATGAGTGCACAGGCCATTCCCAGCTCCCTATAAAATTTATCTTCAGATTGCTGGAAATTGGCTGTTGAAATATTTCCTGGTTAGCAAGAAAACATAGATGTCTTTAACAAGCAAGAACTGCTTGCTGCTACCAAGTAATATATTCATTACTAGCGAAGAACTAGCACCTTGCTGTACTAAACAACTGCTTTATTCTCTGCATCTTTCATGTATAGCAAAACTTTGCTGTTCAACAGCAGAATGCATGAATCTGTCTGAAATACCAGGTTTCTAACAGCTTGTACAACTTGTGTGTGAACTTCACGTCTTCACCTAAGTGCTAGCCAGCTACAAGCACACCGTAGACTTTCAAGTAGTGCATTGCTTTGGTGCTACCTGTAAGCACTTCTCCCAGCTGATCTTGCCCACAAGGGCAGCATCTCCCTTGCAAGCATTTGATTAGCAAGGCATGCTAACTTCACGGAGCATGAGCCCTTACTAAAAAGTATTAGGTAGTTTTGGGTGGAGTTGTTTGCCTGTGTCTGTTTAACCCAAAGCCTGCATGATTACTTCTTCTCATGAACAGAGGCAGTAATGAAACTTCAATTTGAACCATCAGGAAACTGTGATCACTATTGCGTTCTGGACTACTTGCCGTGGTGTCACTTGCCGGTACCTCGGATTTCGTAGGAGTTGCTGCATAGTGAGGAGGACGAGGGTGGGACTGATTCCTGTGTGGTTTCATGTTATGGCAGACTCCTGCCTGCTCACAACGGAGACATCGTGCCCGGCTGCGCGTGCGATAAGGCTACTCCATGATGCACTCAGTGGGATGCAAACCTGTGCCAAAACACGTGGAAATGGTAGCAGGGCTGCACTGTGAGGGACAAACAGCTGTTTGCGGTGCGGACAAGAGCAATGCTGCAGGAGTTGCTTATCTGCTAGGGAGAAACGTGGAAAAACACATTATCGCAGTGGACCTATGTTAAATCAATTCATCAGCCTTAAGACAAGCACCAGGAGATGTCTCTTGTGAAGTCTTGTCCTGCTATAGTGTGAACCATTCAGCTTGCTGGACTCCAGGGAGAAATATCCCAACAAGTGTCCTTTAGTTTCTATGCCAGCATCGCTATCCACCCCTTTATGGACACGTCGTCTTAAAAAAAAAAGTCCTTTATATATATATATAAAAAG
This sequence comes from Dromaius novaehollandiae, assembly GCF_036370855.1. Lineage (NCBI taxonomy): Eukaryota > Metazoa > Chordata > Aves > Casuariiformes > Dromaiidae > Dromaius > Dromaius novaehollandiae. Next base: position 13,545,277 of record NC_088098.1, on the reverse strand, counting down.
TGTAGATACTTTTATATATTTTGTATGGTGATGCTAAAGAAAAAGTTCCTTTGTATATTTTACATTTATACTGATCTTCTTAATTTGATAATAGGAAAATGATTAAAAGAGCTTTCAATATTTTTTATATGAACATTGCACAATTTTACTTGAATTTGGCATTTGATAAAGTAACTGAAGTTTGCATGGAAGCCACCTTAAGATGCAATGCAGTTTTCAAAGTAATACAGTAAAGATTACATCTAAATCCATGAATATAATTTTAAAGTTTTGTTGCCAGATTTTGAAACACTTTAAGGACACAGTATGTTTTTCATAACCTCTTCTAAAACCAACAAAAAATGTTTTGTTTCTTCATTTCATGGTGTTTTGGCCTTTTCTCTCAAGTGCAGTGAAATGTTCAGAAACAGAACTTCAGAACTAAAAATGTCATATCTTAGTCTAAGATTTCAACACAATCCTTGTACAGAAGAAGCCAAATCAATATTTCCCATACCAAAAACAACAAAACAAGTGATGTAATTGTACAGTAGGTTTCTCTGACTTTGTTGGTCGGCCAAGCAGCAAACCAGCCCATGGTGTGTCCCAAGAAGAGGTCCTCCTCCCCCATCGGACAAGCTCTGTGTGAGGCTCAGTTTTACTTTCTCACTGCTTTATTTTTAATTTCTTTCCTACTGGAGTCAGCATATCACTAATCAAAGCAGAAATGTGTGTCTTTGAGATGCTGGGGTTTCATTTCCCTCCTCTTTGGCAAAGCCCTGCCCCGTCCTGGTGTTTCAGACGCACACAGAAGGGCTTCAATGTCGTGGTTCCCACCAAATACTCTGGCTGCACAAGCATAGGAAAATTAAACCTGTCGTTTCCACCAACTTCACCCTTCTGCAGCTTTTACCAGAACAGGAAAAACAGAGGTGAAGAACGTTTGCCTCCGCGGTAAACGTGTGGGGCAGAGCGTCTGCTAGCGGTTCCCTTCGGAGTGAATATACGGCTCAAAGTGAGTCCTCAGGGCACTGTTGGTGCCCGTGTTGGTGCCACTAAGGGTTTTCCGGGCTACGCATTCCTCATAGCAGCTGTTTTGGAAAAATATTACCTTTTCTTTGTATGAATGTGTATGTGAAAGGGAACAAACAGAAAATCAGGCTAACTAAAATGCAGGAATTTAGCAAAAAATGAAATAAAGTGTACAGTAACCTTGACTTTGTTATATTCCTATGCATTTTTAAATGTACTTAGGAGGCCTTTGGAAGGGGAGGGAGGAAGAAGGATAGTGGTCCTTTAAAAATTTTGCAACATAGTGTGTGAAATTTTCTGATTGAAAAAAGTTTTGAATGTTTAAGTGTCTGACACTTGGCTGTGTGCTCAGGCATTGTGTATAACCCATGGTAGCTGTTTTTACATCTGTGTATGTATATTTTGTCCCAGTGAGATGTAGGTAGTTTTTATTTTGATCAGAATTGTCACAGTAAATGAGGGTCAGTTGTATTAATGACAAAAAAAATTAAAACCTATTTTTATGACTTTTTAAAAGCTTTATGGCAGATTAGACACTGGAGGGTTTTTTTTTAACAAATGTATATTTATTAATGTGCAGAACACTGGAATTGCAGCACAGATGAAAGGAGAATTTACAATAAATTAAGATTTTTGAATTTGTATCCCTGCTCTGGCAGTTTATTTCCAGCGGAGGGCTGGCGCTGAGGTTGCAGAGGCCCAAAGCGCCTTTCCCAGGGTTCAGGATGCTGCCGGCAGGAGCGATGTGCCAGATCATGGAAAAAGGAGGTGGATAAGACACTCACGTGCACACACACGCACACACACGGACACGGACACGGTCACGGACACAGACACCTGCACACTTACCTCCAACCACCCTCTTGTTGCTCACACAGTGCGTGACCGCTGGCTGGGAGCTGCTGAGCTCTTAGGAAATCGCGGAGGGCGTTTTGCTGGCGCGGGTAAGCCCAGCACATGTGCCGCCCTGGGAGCTCGCCGGCCCTGCCAGCTCCTTTGGCTCAGTGGTGGTGAAACCGCTCTGGCTCGTCACCCTGCAGCCAGGCTGGCCACCACGATGGAGCCGGCGAGAGTTTGGGTGATGCCCTTTGGCCAACTACCGCAACGTGGATGAAGACAGCCTGGTTGCTGATCTTTGTGAAAACTCTGCGTTGTGTTTTGGTCCAAATCCACAGCATTTCTCACCCACGGGAAATGTCTGTGCAATGCGCTCCTCCACCTTCATGAAGCTGGACTGAACCAGAGTGCTAGAAAAAGCCCTGGGTTTTGAAAATGAGTTTGGAAAGGAGCCGAAGCTGGTGAGGCCACAAGCCCAGCTCACGCACCTGAGACCAGCCAGCCTGTGTCTACCCAGCTCCCCTCAGGCCGGGAGGAGCAGGGCCTGTGGCCGTGCTTCGTGCAGCACTGAAAAATGCTCTAGTTCAGACAGTAGCCAGATACCCTCAATTCTGGGAAAGTCCTCATATTCCTGTTTTGCAGATGCTTTAATTTTACCAATGAGACCAAGTCAGTTGGGAAGGGGGGGGGGGGGCGGGTTTGGGGCTTGTTTTCCTTTGGTTTTGGGGTTTGGGGTTTTTTTAACCAATACTAATATGAAGTAGGAGAAACCTGGGCAGGGAGAGGGAAGAAAGGGGGATTTTAGCTTCATTAAAATCTTTCAAAGCAAAAAAACCTTGGAAATTTGATATTTAATAGCAGTGATCTCAGCTATTTTGAAAAGTGTGCCATTTGTGGTATCTTAGACAGTAATTCAAGCTGATGCTCCATAAACCATGCAGAAAGAGAGGGTATAGGAAGGCATATGCCTGCCCATGGGCAGGATGCCAGAGGCAGGACTGTCAGCAGCAGCACTAGCTTTTTCCCACCATCCGTGCTTCTACCATGCTGCAGACTGGTGGCAGAGGAACATGTGACTTAATAGCCATGAAGAGCCCAACTCCTTAACTCATGGCAGTATGGGGAATAAATAATGGGGCAGGGGCAGGAAGGGCTAGGGCACCTTAGCGCCAAGAGCGCATTTCTGGGACCTCCAAGACACTTAAGTCTCTTCCAGTGTTGGACAACCCACCAGACCCTGCATTGTATGGCATCCAGATATGGTTAAAAAACTCTGGCTCTTCCTGTCCTTGCTTGGCTGATCACTGGGGCCATTGGTTCCAGGAGCACTTTGACCCAAGTGGCCATGTAAGGCTAGAGAAAAGGCATGAGGGTTTGCTAACCAAAGAATGATTTTTAGCCACAATATGAAGAAACCACCTCACTTGACTGAAAAAGCACATTCCTTGTTAATGGAGGATTTGCCCTGAAGAAACACTTTGGAGCTGACATCCATTCAAGCCAAACTTTGCAGCCACTTTCCGTGGAGGACAGCATCTACTTTCAAATATACCACAGTATGGCTGACTCTGAGCATAGCCAGTGCAAGGGAGCAAATGACCATGGAGGCTTGCAATGAGAAGGGACTTTTCTGACCCTTAAGGCAACTAAACGCTAAGCCATGGTCTTGCTCATTCTGTGTTTATTAGGATGTTGTGCAAGTCTTTCTCCTCCATGTGCCTTACAAGGCACAGCGATGACCTGCAAGTGTCTGCCAACATTGTGGAATTAAAGTGTTTCTCAATATCTGGCCAGCTCTTCCATAAATTCTTCTAAATATCATGAAATAATGGCAGGGTGGGAGGTCAGGGGGAGAGAGAGCCTGGTTATTAAAATGATTTAGGCGAAAAATCAAAGAAGGTGATCTTCAATTTGCAATAATACTCTGCCAAAACTCACCACTAAACAAACCCAAACATTTAGCCCAAAGGGAAATGTTCTTCTCAGTTTATTGTACAAGTTCAGTACTTGAGTCTTGTTCTCATTTATACAAAGTCCACTTTACTGTGGAAAAGCGTAAATAAGACACAGGTTCCCACATAGGCAGGGTTGTTGTGGGAGGCACCAGCCCATGAGCCTGTCTCCAATAATGGCCAACAGCAGATGTTTAGGAAAAGAGGATTAGCACAGACACATTATACCGTGAGCCCGTCCCAGCGCACCCCCAGCCTCCAGTGAGCCACAGCTCAGGACCTCCCTAGCAGGACATGTTGTGTTTATCTCTAATTGGAGATGGATTTTTTTCATCCATTAATTTGTCCTCTTGCTTTTTGAACCCATGCAGACTTCTGGTATGCAGTGAGTTGCCTGATTTGGTTACAAACAGCAAGAAAAGCTTCTTATCTTAGTTCGGTTTCTTAGCTGACACATGCCACGGCCATTGGCTGGGACCCTTGCTGGCTGCATTGCGGGACACAGTGAACCATCATTTCACAGTCACTTTTCCCAGGCTGTTTAGGCCAAAGGGGAAGACAGGCCTCACCCTTGACCTCTGCAGTTTTCTTTTTCCACCTACAAAGTTCAAATCTCTGTGACTGGTCCTTGCGCAAAAACATTTTTGTACTTCTAATATTCCTTCCTGCCCTTCTCCAACCCCATGTCTAACGCATCTGTTTTTTGGAGACAGTGAGAGGTCAAAGAGAGATCAGAGCTTCCTGCAAAATGCAAAATATGTGCCCACCAGCAGAGAAGAGAAGAGGAGGAGAAGAGGAGGAGAAGAGGAGGAGAAGAGGAAGGGAAGAGGAAGAACCTCCCCAGTAGCCCAGTGAAAACACTGCTTTTCAGTCAGGTCCCATCTGGGAGCCACTCGGTACCCACAGCCTCTTCAGCAGAGCATCCACCTTGCTACTGCACTCCACTTTGCCTCTATGCAGTTCACTTTTCCTCGCTGAAAACAGAAATTTGCACCTGTTTTCTTGTCCATTTCAGTGTGTTGATTTCGGATTTGCTTTCCAGCTTCTCAAACTCATTTTGACTTTCAGCCCTGTCCTTCGGGATGCCTGGAGTTCTTTGGTCACATCTGCAGCTTTTACCAGCTACCTTTTCATCATTCAAACATTGAGTGAAAATATCAAATAAAAATAACCCCACGAGAGATCTTGTAAAACCTCCCTTCTTGCCAAGAGACCTTTTCATGAATTTTGCACCTACCTCATACCAATCAATGTCAGACTGCACTGGCCGTATTTTGTTTACAAGAACATAGTGTCGGACAGCGTCAAAAGATACACTGAATACCCATCCCATCTGTTGCTGCTCCTTCATCCACCCTGCCAGGCACCTTATCAAAGAAGAAAATTAGATTAGTCTGATGGATTGCAAAGAGATTGTGTTACCTCTTTATTACCTTCTAAATACTTAAAAAGGGATTATTTTGGGGTACCCTCAAGACTCTTCCTGGGGCTCTGTGCCCGGCTGTTGTCTGCCCAGCTTCGCAATTCCCCTGGTGGGACCAAGAGCCTGCTCTGCCCCCTACTAGCTCTCAGGCACAGCCAGGAATAGGGTACCTGCTGCTTCAAATAAAAATATCCCATGCTCTGCCCAGTCCCGAAAGGCTGCTTGGGCAGAATAGAAAAGAAAGGAGGGAGAAGAAAGAAAAGGATTGTGCGTCAAGCGAGCAGGTGCCGTGCCTCGCCGGCCGCTGCTGCGTGACGGTGTGGAGGCCTGGCTGCAGCACAGCCGAGGGGTAAAGCAAACCCACTCCTGCAACAGCAGGGCCCCCCAAGCACCCTCCTCCCAGTGCTGCCACTCTCTTCCGCTGAAACCCTTGCACCCTGTCCAGCTGGGCTCCCTCCTGGGTTAGTTTCTTATGTTTTTTTCCCCCTTCAAATACAACAGCTTGCAAAAATACCAACATCTTTGGCTAACATGTAGGAAAAGCTCTTGTTTTTGGTCATTTGACAGTCACTCCTTGGAAGGCTGTCTTTAATGATCTTGTTAGCATTTAACTACTATCAAATTTTGCGAGCAAGACAGTAGGGTTTTAAAATATTTTTATTGGATATGAATGCACTCGAAATAACAAGCATGTGAAGTTCTGTGCATGGATAAACAGGGCAGTTTAGCGTCAAAGCAGAAATAAGTAGACACAGCAAAGCGGTCCTGATGTGAGAAAGCACCGTTTCCCCCAAGGATTCAGCCCAAAATGGTGGCCCCCGCTCGCCCTGTGCCCCGCTGCCACCCAGCGCTGCCAGCAGCCTGGGGAGATGCCCAAGCGTCTCCTCGCCCCCCCTCCCTGCACGGTTCCCCAGTCCAGCCCAGGCTGCGGGCGGCTGCGATAGCCCCGCCTCGCGTGGGGTGAGATCACACAAAAACACTAAATGCCGTAGACGGACCCCTTCGTTAAGCACCACATAATACTCAAAGAGAAGCAACGGCTACAGCTGTACGTGTCCAAGCGCGCCCGGACACCCACGGCTCCCGCTGCCGAGCTGCTCGGTGCTGCCGCCAAATCGCTCAGCGGCAACAAGTCTTCCAAAGCTAACGAGCAAGGCGCTAAGCCGGCCAGGAGGTTTGCGACAGAGACTCAGACAGACGTGTTTCATGATGACACGATTACTCAGAAAGCAAAAAAAAGGTTTATGGCACATGCTAAGCCACCTATTATAAAATAATTCCGACGGCGCAAGCACCCTGAAGGGACAAGGAGATAAGAGTGCACTTTAATCAAAACAGCTGCATTTCTAGTACAGGTTCATCAAATTAAAAAAAAGAACGAACCTACAGCAGCAATTTCATTAGTTATAAAAGCAGCTGTCCAAAGGACAGCATGTTTTGAGTGGGTAAAGAATAGCTGGATTTAAGGGAAATAAATATCCCTTTCCCCTGGATCCCTTCCACCCAGCCCTTCAGGTTAGAACATCCGACTGAATCCAGCACAAAACAGCAACAGATGTGTCTGAGAGCAAGTGACGGGAATACGTTTCCAGGTGAAGCAGTAAATCACCCCTGTAAAATGCAAGTTGGCTTTGAGAAAAATCAGTAAATTTTATTACACATTTCAATTGACTGGATAAAACAAAGAAGAAACCCTGGGACGGTTAACTCCTTTGTTTCCAGTTGCATGAGATAACACATTTCTGGGGAAAAATGTCTGCAGAATGGTAATGAAAATTTGTCACTGAAATGAAATTGCCAAAGGAATGAGGACCGCAACTGCCGTGCTGCCAGAGCCATCCCGACGCGCGGCTCTGCTCTTTCGGGAGCCCGAGAGGAGGCGTCTTCCCGGCGGGGCTCGTCCCCACGTGCCACACGCAAACCAAACGCAGCTCCTGCTTCCCTACCTCAGTCAAGTGACATGACAGACACGTGGCTCCCTACGCTTTCTCGGTAGCCGTCTGTACTCCATGCTTTTTGCCTCAATAGCACACCAGCAACGCCAGGGTCGTGCAAATCAAAATGAGTAAAAAGAGTTCCCTACTCCTGCCATTTCCCTTCCTTGGTGAAGGCAGGCAGAGGAGGGCGGTGTTTCTGATACCATCAGCAGAAAACAAAAAGTGCTTAATTTGCCAGTATGAGGGACATAGATACGTACAATTTATCTTTCCTGTCTCTCTCTAACTTCACAAGGGGTAAAGCTTGCCTCTGTGCGGCTATATTTTAATGACAGATGCTAATACAGCAAGCGGTCTGAACCTTGGCAGTCGGATACTGTGGAAGCGCAGCGTAATTTAGGGGCTAGATAATTGTGGCAGGCAGTCTGCAAGCGGAGGCACTTGCTCTGATTCCCGGGATCAGTCTTTTGTACTTAGAAAATATTTATACATTCTGCCTACCCTGCGATTCACACTTATCCTCTGATTCAATAACCAGCTCATTTCCATGGAACCACCTTAAAAGTCATCAGTCTCAAACCCTCCCAGGTAAGGGGCAATTTCTCTTGGTTTCGCTGCAGTCTGAGCACTGTCGTTACACTTCAGTGTAGACAAGAATCGCCAAATAGAGATGGTCCCGGCTCCAAGAAATGGCCAGGTTACAGAAACGTAGTTCAACACCTGATTATCAGTCAGTTCATAGAGGGTTGGGTTTTTTTTTTTTTTCTGTTATCTCCTTCTTCACTTTAAAAGCGAGGTGTAAAACTAGTTCATGGTGAAAATCTTATACCATAAAAACACCTTGTCTAACATTTAAAATCAGTGTAGGCTACTCTGCTTTGTTTCTACAGTTACCTGTAATAAAAATAGCACATAAGTGATTTCAGTCTAAAAGCCATGCCTGAAACCTTTCAAACTTGAAATAAATTTATTTCACAGTTTTACTTCATATAGCAAATTTGCTAACAGGTTTTCTCTTCCACAGAGCAGGTTGACATGACACAACTTGTAGAGAGTCCTCCTGGAGCAGGAGTAATATATAAAAACGTGTGAACAGTGAAATGCTCCTACATTAAGTACCTTGATTACAGTAAAAACTGCCTTTAACCAGCACTGAAATTAAATCCATCAGATGCCTCACATCCATTTATGGGACGTTGCTGTACACTAGTCATTTTTATTCTTCTTTCACATTTCTAATTTTATGCAAGTTATCATCCAGGTTAATGAAACCATGCCGAGCTGGTTGAGTCTGGTTTGCCATTAGTCAGGAGCTGCAATGGGACTGTGGACTCATCCTTTGAGAGTTACAGTTTCTTGAAGAGAGATCGGTGTTACTAGTCATTATTTTAGATTCTAATTTCTCTGAAGTCTTTCAAATGAGAAAAAAAAAAATCACTGATTCTAACTCCTCGGTCTCTCCTGCTGACACCTTCTTGCTGCGTTGCTAGTAAGTCCTACCATCCACACAGAGATCCATGGGAATCTCTCCAGGTATTTCAGTTTCAAGGCTAGATCTTAAATTTTCAAAGCAAATTTGAAGCTCTTTGGTATTCAGGAAATTACTCTATATGCTGTAAAATTACCCAGAATGAATATTCCATTAACATTTCCCATTTTCAAGTTTCTCTAACTCACGTTGGGTAAAACTCAAGATGTTTGAGAAGAGAAAGAGAAGAAAAATCCTGGAGATTCAATAAGCCAAACCCAGACATTAGTGTTCATCAGACCACACACACACCCAAGTAAGGGCGAAGAAACTGGGACTAATTTTCAAAATCTCCTTTTTACAACCAGCCAATCAAGTGTTAGATGAAGTCTGAGACGCCTGTGAAAGCTAATGCCCGGCGCAGCATGGCTCGGGGGGCGAGAACAGGCAGGAACCAATTTTTTCCTACCAGTGCTTGTTTGCCCTGTTCTTGGGGCAGTTTTGTTCTGACTTGTACTGCCAGCTCATCTTTACAGGGAAATTATGGTATCAGTGTTATCATGACCTTAAGCAAACACAGTGTCACATTTCTTCCGATGTACCGGGCAGCAAAACCAGCGAAAAGGAAGCGGGTCACAGTCACGGGCACGTTAGCTCCTAAACCCACCACTTCTGAGCGGCGAGTCTTGCTCAGGTGAAATGGCTCGGTGCGATGTCCCAGTGCCATCTGGTGCTGAAGCTTGAAATGACAGGCCGTCTCATTTCCTCCTCTGGCTTGCCATTGAAGTGTATCGCTTTTGTGTAATTAGGATATTTATGCACTATTTCACTGTGTTTAAGTCATTAAAGCGTGTAAGTACAGAAGAAGCATCGGGCATATAAAAATAAAACATATACACATTTAAAATCTTAATCTGACTTTAAAATGATCATGAAATTGGTATGAGGGTAAGGATGTTTCCAGCCAGTGGTACATCCTCTTCACCTGTATCCACACCATCATCTCCTAACCTTGCCTGTTACTACAGTGCTCATAAAACCCATATTTTCCCAGCCAGAAAGCCAGTAACTATCCCCTCGCATTCACTCTTCTCCCTGCAAAGTTCATTTTCCCATGCAAACCAACCCTTTTTCATTTGTTTTTTTGGTCTTGGGAGCACCCCAGGTTGTCTGGTTTGTTCTGCTTTGCCTTGAGAAATCAAACGCTCTGGAGTTATTTCAAGAAAACAGTATCTACAGACATGCAGAGAAATCTGCAGTTTCAACCTGACTTTCTGTGCTCATATTTACTGACAGATCTGTGAGTCGACTCCAAACCTCCCCAGCTCGCAGATCATCACCTCACTCTGTAACAGCTTTCCACTTTTGCCTGTGCCCTTGAACTCCCTCGTGCCTTCCAGAGCTTTTCCCTGGGTCCCAGCTCGCCAGCTCTCTGGAGGAGCCAACAAAATGCTCATTAGGGTCAGGACAAGCAGGCAGGAAACTGAAAAGCTTCACTTCTTCGTAGCAGTTCACCCTAAGACTGGCTTACAGCTGCGGTGCAAGCCCAGCCTTTCTTTTTGGGCAGCACCGTAATGGGACTGCTAAGGGCACGCTCTCCTGCAGAGCAGCCAGGGCACCTCCAGTCGCCTCTCCCTGTGCCCTCACACTACGGTTTGCTCCAGCCTTTAGAGGAAAGCCAGCACGGAGACGGCATCGCTGCGAAGCTGGCACAGTCGCAGCCGGTGCTGCTTGCTTGCCACGTTCTGCTTTTACTGACTGCGTAGCCCAGAGACTGTTCGGTGCACAGAAGGTCCTTCCTTCTGCTGCCCATGACTGCAGAGTCCGAAAACTGCCCATGTAAAAAGGGCCACAGCAGAGTCCCTCACCAGACCTGCTCATGCCACAGTCCAAAAAGGGGGGGGTGGGGGGGGTTGGACAAAGGGAAATATTGTTTTGGAAATAAAGGCTGGAACGGAAGCTGTATCCTTAAATCTAAAATCCATGACCCTGAAATGCAGGTGGCAGGGGCTGCTCTGTGACCCTTCTCAAGGTCCCTTTCCCACTATCTGCGGGGCTGAGCCAGCATACGTGAGTGCACAGAAATACCTTCCACTTTCCAGGAGGGTCAGCCTTGACCACAAGGTCTGACTCTCAGTATATAGATATAAACTTAAAAGTTGCATTCAGATCCACGATTGTTATTTTTTTGCTTATAAATATACTGACGAGACAAATCCATTTTAAAAAAGGGGGGGAGCCTTCATAAAAATAGCATTTCAGCTTTGTTCTCTCTGGTTTCCAGCTACAGAGAGAAAGCACATGAACACAAAATTTTTAAGTAGGAAGATGAAAGCTTCTTTCCATCTCACGAGCTGACTTGAGCACTAAGAGCCAATGCTTTTACTGCCCAACCATGAATACAGAGCTGCAGTATGAATTAAGCCCTTCACAACACCTGCATGATGCCTCACCTTTCAAGAGAGGCTATTCAGGTGAAAAGAGAATGAGAAGATAATCCTGCTGACGCTGCATGAAGGAAGATCTCTGTCCTCCAGCCCTGCAGCCCCAGCCCCAGCCGAGACCGCTGCCAGCCCGCTTCTTGGTTAAGCCGGGAGGATCAAAACTAGAAGAGCAATTAGACAGTTTCTACACAAACACTTTAGAAATAAGACTGCACTTGGAGCAGTCTTTCAGGCACAGTCAGTAACACAGATTTTAAACATATTTGCAAGGTACCAGACAGATTTCAGTTTGTTTCCAGCTTTTAGCTGAAATTAACCATGATTTTTCAGTTAAGTAACCCAAAACTTGTTATCATGTCCTCTACTCTGACGGGGAAAAGTTTCTTTTTTGATCAGTTATTCGTTTGAGTCTTTGAAGCCAAATATTTCAAGACCTAAAAAGGAAAAATGACGAATAGTGAAAAACCAATCCATTTTAAAAAGCATTTAGATGCTAATCTGCTTTAGGACTTCTGTAGTAAAAAAAAGAAAGAAAATTCACATGCCAATCAGCCTGCTCTTATCAAATTCAGGCCAAATCTTGGCCAGATTCCAGCCTTGACAAAGCTTCCCTGTGAGCGATAGAGTTACTGACAGACACTGCCAGCCCCACAGACGCCCCGTTCAGAAGGAGCTCGGCTGCCTAACCCCGAGGCACTGAACTCCACTGTCAACTCACTCTTTTACTGAAGGTTTCCAAGATGTTACAGCTGCGCCTCTCTGCCTTTTCACAACCGTTTCACAATCGCCTTGGCTGGGCTGCAGAGCTGGGAGGGACGTAGGTCTGAGCAGGATGGAGGCAGCGCGCTCATCTGAACGCTGCTGCTTCAGAGGTCACCCACGCATGCCCGGCACACGAGCCTGACCGGACTCCGTACAAAATACTGCCGAAACCACCGGTCTCTTTAGAGATGGTCAGAAATGGTGATGGCCTTGCTCACCTTTTATACAATACCCTAATGGGAAGGAGCAGATTTAATGCCCTCTTCTGTAACTTGGACACACGCCTCTCTAGGGTACTCTGCTGGAGGCTCCGCTTACAAGTTGTGTCCTTGTACAGAACAGAATCAAATGCCCTGTGCCAGAGACACATGTGCAAGAGGAGCAAGGATCTTCACGCCATCGTTCAGAGTTACTAGATAGTCACCTGGGAGAAATGTGTGGGATGGAAAGAAAAACACACCATCCATTCGTAAACAGCACAAGCGCAAGCTATTGGGAAATGCTGTGTTTTAAACGTTCGCGCTTGTATTGCTACTAACATGCAAGCTAGTGTAAAACACCCTGTGGAAGAAGCTCTTCAGGATATTAATTTCACAAATGTTACTAATTCCTAGCTCTCAGTGGTATTGTGTGGGTCACTGGGAATGCTTTCAGCAACTGCTTTACCACGTCGAAGCTCTCAGGCCATTATCATGGAAGATGCCCACTGCATTGAAGGTGAGAAGAACTCCCCATTCTTCTCAGACAGTGGGTCTCTACTAACCAAAAAATCCTACTCACCTGCTTGTCAGACGCATTTCTTCAGTAGAAGCATGAACTTCAGCCATGGTGCATCTCTGATGATAAATTTCAAGTTCCTGGGTCTCAAAACTGAATTGCTAGAGAATTTTCTGCACATGAGCAACACATTAACTTACGAATTTTCTACATCAGCCAACCTGGATTGCTGCTGTATCCCATTTTAAGAATATTTAAAGAAAAACAGGGAAGCAGAGAATTAGTCAAAAAGTCTTCCTCTTACTGAAGCTGTAGCAAACACTCACTGTGCCAGCTAACTACAAGGAGTGTTGGCTAAACTTTCCTGGTATGAGACACTGGCTTAGCATCTCTGAGCAAACTTGGGATCTCTTTGCCGGGAGAACCGAAGCCATGATTATGATGGTACACCACTTATGACTTCTGCATCTACTGTGCCTTAGGCAAGCTGGCTTCCTGAGTTGCCTAGACCTGGGGTAGACCCAGAACTGTGCTGGAAATCTAGCACCTAAGCCTTCCTAATAATAATGCATTGGGAGAATTTGGCCTTTTAAGAATGGGATTTATGAGGAAGAGCTTGACCAAGTTTTCTCTGAGACCCTGCAGCTCCAAGAGCCCGAACCCCATGCTGCAGCAAAGGAGGGACAGGCAGAGTCTGTGCCTATCAGGTAGGAGAGACAGAGGAAAGGTGGGTCATCTTGTGATAGTAAAGGCTGGCAGCTGGTGACTTCTGGTCCCAGGAGGAGGATGGCTGCTATTCCTCCTGCAGACCTGCAGATGCAGAATAGGGCCAGTGCCCTGGTAGAAGATGAGATGTTGGGAGCTGTCTCCAATGAAGCACCCAAGCTGGCTGAGCCAGAGGCAGGCAGCAGCATCAGGAGGAGGTGGTGAGTGGTAGCAGCAGGAACTCTCTGCTGTGGTGATGCAGGCCCCCATCTGCTGAGCTGACCTGCTGGCTAGGGAAGCTTGCTGCTTGCTGGTGGCTTGGATCCAGGATGTTGTGATGCTGACAACAGGGATTTGGCTTTTACAACTACGAGACCTCAAGTGAGAACTGAGGACTGCTGGGAAGAGATGGCATCCACCCGACCAAGCAGAGCAAATGCATCTCTGGCAACAGAACTAGCAACTAATCCTGGAAACCATTTCCCAATGTATTAGTGACAAGAAAGTGACTGAGAGTCATCAGCAGAGATTTATGAAGGGGAAATCATGCCTGACGAACCTGACAGCCTTCTACGATGAAATGACTGGCTCAGTAGACAAAGTGAGAGCAGTGGCTGTTGTTTATTCTGACCTTTGCAAAGCTTTTGACACTGTCTGCCATAACATCCTCATTCACAGATTGATGAAGTACAGACTAGGTAAGTGGAAAGCACTTATGAAAACTGTCTCAGCTGTCACTCTCAGGCTCAAAGGGTTGCAACCAGTGGCAAGAAGTCCAGGCAGAGGCCAGTCACTAGCGGTGTCCCCCAGGGGTCAACACTGGAGCCAATATCATTTAACACCTACATTAGTGACATGGATGATGGGACAGTCCACCCTCAGGGAGCTGGCAGATGATACAACACTGGGAGGAGTGGCTGATACACCAAATGGTTGTACTGCCATTCAGAGGGACCTCAACAGGCTGGAGAAATGGGTGGATGGGGATCTCATGAAGTTCAACAAAGGGAAGTGCAATGTCCTGCACCTGGGGAGGAATAACCCCATGCACCAGTACAGGCTGAGAGATGACCAACTAGAAAGCAGCTTTGCAGAGAACGACCTTGGGAGTCCTGGTGGACAAGCTGAACATAATCCAGCAAGGCCAGGGCAAGTGATCCTTCCCCTCTGCTCGGCTCTGGTGAGGCCACATCTGGAGCACTGTGTCCAGCTCCGGGCTTCTCAGTGCAAGGGAGACATGGACATACTGGAGTGAGTTCAGCAAAGGGCCTAAAAGATAATGAAGAGACTGGAGCATCTCTCATGCGGGGAGAGGCTGAGAGATCTGGGATTGTTTAGCCTCCAGAAGAGAAGGTTAAGGAGGATCTTATCAGTGCAGATTGTGGAGTCTCCAGCCTCGGATGTTCGAAACATGACTGGACACAGCCCAGCTTTAGGTGGCCCTGTCTGAGCAGAGGGGTTCGACTAGACAAGCTCCAGAGGTCCCTTCCAACCTCAGCAGTTCTCTGTGATTATGTGAATTTTAAGGAAGGGAGTTTTAGACACAGATACAACTATGTCATTTTGCTTGTCCTCACAGTTTAGCCTACCCTCTACCAGTACAGTATCAAATAACAAACATGACTGAAAGAGATGTAAGATGAAGTAATAATAAAAATGACACTAGTGTTACACAAAACATTTGTGAAGATTTTATTGGGACATTTACTGGAAAACGCAGATGAGGAAAACATGGACCATTAACTCTCTAATTCCACATTTTGCAAAGTCAAAAATTTCAGGAAAGATAAGGAAAATGCTGGGAAAAACACATAAAAAACATGACTCGGACCCATAACATTACTAACCTAAAAGAAATTAAGAGCTGAGACAAAACATGAACAGACTTTAGTTGACCTCCACATCAATAGGCATCCTACAGACACACTTCTAAACTGAATTTATCTTGGCACCAATGCAAAAGGATGGCTTTTTCCTTCTCAATCAGCTACACTGAAATGACAAATCAATAGCAAAGATTATAGTAGTCTGTTTTTTTTTTTTAATGGGGCTCCCTGAACAGTGTGTTTAACTAAGCAAGACAGGACAACACTGAAGCGTGTCCCCCATTCTATTTTGACACTTTGGAGTAAAGAGACTATTTTTTTTTGTTACAATGACGAATAAAAGGTATTCTTTTCCTTTCTTCCCATAAAGACACTAAGATAAAAGAAAAGGATAGAAGGCTACACATAATCCAAGCCTATGTATTTGTTCAAAAGCTCTATTCATGTTACAGCTTTATTGAGCAAATTCGACATAGAAATTTCAAAATTCTACATCCGTCTGAATAGTCTTGTTTCTGCATAGCTTTACTTTAATGAGTTACCTTCTATTATCATGCTGAAAGAGAGGATTTCATTTTTGTTGACTCATTGTATTAAATGTTTATAACAATCTTAGAGCATCCTCAACGTACATTCTAACTCTCTGGATAATTTGGGCAGGGGTATCAGTTCTTCCTAATACTGCCCCATTTTACCTTATAGTATGATCTAAGATCCAATTATTATCCAGTCTACATTCAGTTGATTTTATAATAAGGAAATGCGTATGAATTTGTAATTTTCTAAAGCACTGACAATGCATTCTCTTCTCCAAGGGACGAAATAGACAGTACCTGCCCTGAGTAGTTAATAAAAAATTAATCAGTTCTGTGAGGAACTTAAGAAGTATTGAGACTCTTTTCAAGCCCCTAGATTTGTACTTCTTAATTATATTAAACATCTTAAACCACAACTGTATACAGTTGAAGAGTCTAAAATAGCTTTTATAAAATTGTATCAAGTGAAAAATAAATATATTTTGCTTATAGTTTATGCAAAATGCTGAGCTTAAATATCACTCATTCTTTTTCCAGAGTTCAATGAACACACATTTACTGTAAAACAACACATATACTTAGAGGCAGGTATCATCAAGTAAGAAAAAAAGTTATTTCATTTATGCCTTTGAGACTTATGTTCTAAGACATGATTTTTTTATATTAAAATTCTTGTATGTATAACTATTATTACAGAGCAATTTTAGGACTTTCCTTGACACTTATTACCATAAGTATCACCATTCAGTTCAATGAAATTATACCAAACTGTTTTTTGTTTTAAACCTGTTTTGCACTAACAGTCAAGAGGTAGAACTGGAGAGTCAACTGACCATTTGAATATTACATATCAAAAGAAAAGGTGTTTGCTATTGCTTTTATTATTCTCAGGCTACAAACTCTCCGAAGTCCATCAGTAAACAAACCCACATGTTATGTTGCTGGTTCTGTCTTGTCAGTCTCTTCCTTCTTTGCGCCCTCCTCTCGGTTCTTCCCCTGTTTCAAGGTATACACCGATGGGCCCAGCCTTAGGATTTTCCCACTGCCCAAGCACTCGTCACCCTTGTAGAACACAGCAAACTAGGAGATAAACACAGGGAGAGTCCTTTCAGCAGCTGCAAACTGCATAGTGAGCAACTGCAGGGTGCTCAAGATCTGTTGGATAGTGAGTGTGCTCATTTGTTTGTTCTAACCAAACCTCATAAAATCAAAAAACTGAACAAACGCATAGGATGCACAGGTTCACATGAATGTAAATACAAATACATTCCATCAAGCACTTTTACAAAATTATCTGAAAACTCTTTAGTCAATGAAGTGGAATGGTTTGTTCCAAACAGATTTTCGTTTCTGTGAGGGAACGACAGACTTACTATCATCTGCATCCTCACTGGACCTTCCCGAGGCCACAGTGTACAGGCTATAGTGGCACTTCTCAAAACACACGGGGACCGAGGTAGCACGCTGACAAGGGTAACTGAGGTAGACCACTGGGGAGGAAGTGACTGGGGCTCACAGCTGTGCTAAGGAGACTCAGGCAAGACAGGAGGAACACAGCAGGCACTGAAAACAGTCACGCAGAGCACCGCTGAGCCGCTCCCATTCTCTCTCAATAAAAACCCCTAACGCAGGTTCAGCAGCTCCTGGCATCAAGGGCTTCTCACTCTTGCCATCCACTCTGGATGGAGTCTTCTCAGCTCAGCTCACTTCTCTCAAGTGCATCCCCCCCCGCTAAGAACAGCTCTCAGACAACTTGCCTCTTGCTGTACTCCACAGACCCCAAGTTTTGGGGAGGGAAAAGGGTGGAATGTATGCTGGGAGAGGGCATGCAGAAAACATTTGAGAAACATTGGTTTACAGTGTGATGGAGTACTCCTGTATTTGTAGTGGTGAAAGGCTTCACTACACAATATCCCTTCTCATTACTGTTCTGGGACAAAAAAATCTGATGGATGCAGATCTTTAATATACAATTTAATTTGAACATTAAAACCATATTAAGCAGCCAATTACTGAACTAATGCCTTTATTAATTACTTCTGGAGAACCACAACAGATTCCATTTCTGCATAAGGCAATTGATTTCCAGAGACTTTTTCATGTATTTCTAAAGTTTGTAAGCCAATCTCTCAGAACATACAGATAACAACAGAGTATCTTCAACTGGGAACAATCTCCTTGTAAAAGTGGATGGACAATCAAAATAGAGCTAACTGCCCTTATATGCTAACAGATTAACTAATTACATCTCACAGCCAATAAAAACACTACTCTGTTTTATTACCCAAATAAGCCGAAACACGGAAAAAGAAAAGCAGTTCTAATAACTTACCTGCCCAGGTGTGAGAGCTCTTTCTGGCTTTACTAGTGTCACCCACACACTCCCATCTTGGTTTAGAGTCAGCACACAAGGCACTAGAACAGAATATGGCCAAACATCTGCCAGTTAATCCTTATATTCACATTAAAGAAACGTTCATTAATAGGCTAAACAGATCTGAGTCACAATGCTACTAAATAGAAATATTTTATATAGATACTACAGAAATGGAAAGGTGATCCCAAACATTTCAACTATTTCTGAAGAACCACACTGAAGACACTTTCACAATTTCACAAGCTGAATAAAATAAATAAACAAGATTTGATTACCCAGTGCCATCTGGTGCCGACATCTGAAATGACATTCCATCATTTTATCCCTAATGAGCTCTGCAGGAGGCTCCTCTGCTATCCAATGCACTCGATTTGTCCGCAACAGGTCTCTGTACAGCGCAGGGTGATTTGTTGATGGTGCCTTAAAATACAACATTCATTTAATGCTGATGTTTTTGCCAGACAGCACACAACCACTGTGAAGTAAAGCATGAAATACAGAAAAAGCATCAAGCCACAACAAAATGAAAGCAAAATGAATAAGAAAGCAAGCATTTATTAGGACCTAATTAGCATCCAGATGAAGGCCTTTAATGAAAAAATATGCTAAAGCGAGCCTGAATTATTTTTCAGCCTTCTACACCTCAAAGTCATGTCACTTCCTGTATTCTTTTTCTCCAGTCACATTTCTGCCTTTTCTCAGGCTGAGATCATGTGTCGATTGCCCTCCTTATCCTAGCTCAACAAGATGATACCTCCCTCTTATTCAACTTCTCATTAAAAGTCATTCCTTATTTGTAGCCCATTAAGACAAACAACACCAAATGAGACAGCAAGAGATGAAAATTATTTTTGAACATACCCATTGCTGGGGTTGAGTTGCTGCTACACAGCTGATTCTCATCCATTGCCTTCCTACCCATGCTAATTCATTTGCGGCAATACCTAATGTTAAACTAAAAGTCTTGCATAAATTTGTACTGTGCTTCTGCATTTACTCTAAAGCAACAAGTGTATTTCTAGTGGTGCAATGTAACAAAGAAGCTCTTTCATCTGGCAAAAAATTCACAAGACAACTCACATTTATAATCTAGGCTATGCTACCAATTAAACAACATTTGACGTTGTTCAGAATTTTAGCATGTTGCTTAGCAACATTTGATGAAAGTTTAGCCCCAAAAATCAAGAGCAGGTTCTTGCATTGTAGCTTAGAAAAGCAGTAGAATTTACAACCTTCAAGTTGTTTCTTACAATGGGAAAAAGCAGTGACAAGCGCTGTATTAATGCAGTATGGGTAAATCCCATGTATTTTTTACGTTATGAATGAAACTGTATACAGTTCGTATAAAGTGTGGCATGCCAAGTCCTAGCTGCCCATTTGTTAGGGACATATTGCACAATCTCACTGTAAGGCATAAAAAAAAAATCTTAGTGGTCCTTCCTGTTTCCTCTCAACTCTGTTTTCATTACCAGTTTTTTCCCCAAGGCACATTAACAGTGACAAAACACCTCATTACAATCATGTCACCAGCAAATAAGGATAACAACTGCGTGAACAGCAAGAAACATTAATGATGTTAGCATGCTGCAGAACTCCAGTCAACTTAAATGATTAGTCATTAAGACACTTAAGATTTGCAGTAGTTCATTCTGCCTCAATTTTCAAAATGATAAAACTGTATTAATGGCCACTACTTCATTTATTAGAAAAAGAAATTAGCAAAACATAGTAAAGTCAAGATAGCAAAGGTTTTATTTATTGTGTCATAATAACTACAACAAAAAGCTCTGTGTTTTAGAGTAGAAAATGAGAGCTCAGTAGATTGGTTGGTTCTTTCCAGTGTCTGCTGTTTATCTGGAAAAAGCTCTGTGCCAAAATCTTGAACAGTTTTTTACTCATCAAAAGCCAGTTTGGACAAGATGTTTCGAGATGCTGTACTAGTTGGCTCTTGTTTCTCTTAAGTGGAAAGCCAAGAATTCTACCCAAGTTAAAATCACATTCCATCAGCAAAAGTCATGAAATGTCTGCATTAGTCATTCACAATGCCAGTGTTAATTAACTCACCACAAAGATATCTCCAGTGCTAACATCTTTATCTACAACGAACCAAGCATCCTTCAGGCCTGCTAGTCTAGCCCTCTGGCCTATTGTGTAGAGGAACCAACCTAAAGAAATATGAAAATGCAATGCTGCTAGCAACCTTTAATCTTTAACTTTCAGAAAAATGTATTTAAAAAATTTCCCCCAAACTTTATCACTGAACAAAGAATAATGATCCAAATTGCCCTAGAGAAGTAGACTAATTGCAAATTAAATTAAGATCTACTTGAAAAAATTTTCATCTGTACCTGAAAATCACTTCCAAACTAATCTGCATCAACTCTTGTATTCTTAGGGATTATAAAAGACAAACATTTCTCTATTTCAGTTTCAATTGTGGTTTTGCTACCATTCAGTCTTAATAGTTTCCCTTACTATTTCGTGCACTAGCAGAACATCATACTTGGGATGGGAATTCAGTTTGGGAAGCTAGAACTGAACAGAAGACAGAGGAAGTACACACAGAAAGGAAGGAAAAGGTAAGCTCAGCATGTTCAATGATGTCCTGTTGTGCATAACTGAGGTATGTGGTATATTTTCCAGCAAAGTTTAGATACTAAAGAACCCAGAATTGAAGTACAGTCATTTTGGAAGAATTATGTTAACAGTGATCTCTTGGTATTAAATTAACAACAACTTAATACCAACAAAGTAATCCTAATAATTACCATTTATGTTATTTTATTGCAACAAGGAACCAAAATAATCAAAAATCAGTGGCAATTCAAAGCTCTCCATAGTGTATAAAGTACGGTTCCAATGACTATTAGAGCTACCAAACTAGGAAGAATCTGTAGATTTGTTTGGAATTTCACAAAATTTGTCCCTCCAAGCATGAACAGGATTGCTCTATTTATCTAAAAGCTGTAAAATTAACATGGGTTAGCCACTTACCTTTGTGTGTTCCCATCAACTTCTTATCTTCGATGGAAACAAAGTTACCTGGTTGAGGTTCTAAATACTACAAAATAGGAAGAGATTTGTGCAAGATGCAAGATGGCCCCAAAAGAAACTCACTGAATATTTCAGGTTCTGTTACTACAGAACTACTACTCTTGAAGGTTGAAAACAGCTTTTCAACATGCAGACTCCATCCCTGCAGCTTACCAGCTCTTTCCCGATGCTGCTTTAGAGACAGAAGTAGGAGGTGCAGTCCCTGTCGGCAGTAATTCTGTGCCTCACCCCCCCACCCTCAATTATGTCAGGGAACAGCAGGATTCAGTCATTTGCACCTCTCACTTTCCAACCACATGTCGGAGCCTGGCCAGCACAGGGGTGTGAATCCAGTCCCTCCTGTGGCTACAGAAAGTGGCTGACTGCTCACTGGTGGAGGGGCAAGCAAATATATACAATCTGTTGGCACTAGCTTCTGGATAAGTTTGGGACTGTGAAGGGAGATTGCTCTTTAGAATGGGCCACATGATGCTGGAGATTTTTCCTTAGACCAGGTTACAAACTACTTGTGAAAACTAGAACAGAGCATACAGATTGCCTTATATTTAATGTTATTCACCTCAAGAAGGAATTTTTCAAAGTTTCTTTCACCAATGAAACAGACTCCGGTACTCTGGAAAGGAAATATGGTATTGAATCCATATAAAAGCAAAAAAAAAAAAAATCAAAATAATGTCAAAATACTAGTTATCTGTCCAGGATGGATATTTTTTCCTTATGTATCCCAGACTATGCTAGGCATCTCATAAAATGAAGAAAAACACAAAATATGATCCAACATACATTAACTAATTCTATGCAATATGAGTTTGTGCCATAAATACAGAAAGGAAGAGAAATAACACATGCTCAGTCGATAAATAGATACATAATAAGTCTTCGTGACTATCCTGTGCATGTATTAAAAACAAGAATTCTCTTTCAGATTAATGTACAAAACTAACACAAATTACACAGTCAAGGGATATCTCTTGAGAAAAAAAACCTTCATAACCAATTAGGTCTTCCTTTTCCTTCAAATCACATCTTACATTCTTCAGAGAACCATTTACAGGGGTCAATAAAGATGCATATAAGCATTAAAAGCAATCAAGACTGTATCAGCAATACAATTGCTGCCTGCATCATATTTTTTATGATCATATTAGGAAGTGTTAGCTCTTAGTCATGGAAACAGAACCTTTTTTTTGAAAAAGTAACTTCAAAAAAACAGTATGACTCAATCTTTGAAAAGACATACTGGAGAACAATTATAGTGATGAAGCCTTTAAAAGCAATGGACAATAAAGACCAAAGGCTTCTCACCACCTGTAATAGAGAATGTGTTTCCTTAAGGCTCACTGCAGTCTATCCACATTCACCTTAGTTCTTCTGAGATACAATGGTAGACAACTATCTGCAAACTAAAATACAGAACCATGCTCATAGAAGTAGTTTTAAGCAGGTAGACAACTCTAAAACTAACTCCCAATCTATTCTATTTATTCTATTATGATGCTTCAAAACAGTTGATCTCTCACAGATACAAAGTTCAGAAAAGACCATTTTAGAGAGAAAAACAAATCAATAGTTGTAAGTGTTACCATGCCTCTTTTTTCTTTAGCACATGATGAAGGCCATGTTCTGCTGCTATCTTCTTTACAAAGCTTTTTGTTAAATCCCCTAAAGGAAAAATGGTTTTCCTCAAAGCATCCTGTGAGATCTGACTTAGGAAGAAGGTCTGGTCTTTAAAGAGGTCAGCTCCTTGAAGGAGTTTTACAGCTGCAAAGTGCAGAACACATAAAATGTTTCAACATAACCCTCTTTCAACTTCCTTTAGTATTTTGTTAGACAATCAAAACTTCAGTTTTATTATTTCCATATGCAGTTTAAAGACACAGTATGTTTCAGAGTATTCACAACGTAATTTAAAAAGTCTGGTATTTTCTCACTACTAGAGAGCTCTAGAAAGATTCTGATTTTGTACCGTGCAGAATCTTACATTGTCTCATCTCTTACATTACTGCACATTTCAGTGGAAGAACATCAACAAAATGAAATATGAAAACATTTATTGTGGTTCATAAGTCAGGAGAGAAAGAACATTCAAATATCCTCGACTTTACTATTCTTCAAAAAAAAAACAAATTCAATTTTGCTCTGAGATCTCACTGACGTAAGTCAATGATCTGAACAATCAGCACTCATTTCCAGTGGAGGAGCTTAAGAGAGGAGGGTTTGACTTTTTTATTTTAAATAAAAGTGCACCATATAGACGAAGTCTCCTGAGAGCCCAGATTAAAAAAAGTATAGTTTTTCAGTCATGTTCTGTCCATTCTAAGACCTGATAGCTCTATGTCGTACAAACTCCACTGAGGTGTTTCCTGGGTCAAATGAGCACCAATTACAAGCTAATAGTTAGTCTCTTCTAATAATACAAATTCTCAGTAACGGGGCAGGAAGCCTGCTTAGAATATTACAAAATATTACAACTCTGAATAACAATCTGCCACGAGTACAGACTGTTGGTCCCACTAGGACCATCTCAACTTTCCATAAATAAAATAAAATACATAATGAAGAAACAAGTAAACTCCTTTAAGTCCAGACAAAAAAAAAGAAAAAACAGAAAGCTGTAATTCAGAAAAGTCACCATGGCAGCTTTGCAGAATGGTAGTATGCAAATTTCTTTCCCTTTGGGTGAACTACTTTACTGCATTATGGCCCACAGCAGAGCTATTCAGAAGATATCTATATTGCCGTCCAAGCTGTGATAGTG
Source organism: Dromaius novaehollandiae (assembly GCF_036370855.1). Taxonomy (NCBI): domain Eukaryota; kingdom Metazoa; phylum Chordata; class Aves; order Casuariiformes; family Dromaiidae; genus Dromaius; species Dromaius novaehollandiae. The sequence goes on along the minus strand of NC_088098.1, from coordinate 13,521,470 downwards.
CCAGAGACATATCCACACTGGCATTAATAGAGTTAGCTCAGGTACTGATAACAACAGAACCACTGTGGTACAAGTATCAACCTCTGATTATCTACATCCACAAGCAGACTATTAAAGTAAAGAGCAAAACCTGTGCTGCTGCTGCTGCTAGTACCTGGGCTGATCTGGGAAACCTAGCCTCAAGACATCTACATATACTGCATTTACACCTTCTAGTCCCAGTGCAGGCAGAACTTTGATCTGCCTGGGAAAATCAGTCTTCTATAGACAAATGGAGGAATAAGACACAATAGTGGGATTACTGAATGAAAATCTGATTTTTATGGTAAAATAATATACAGTCCAATGATTGTATAACAGTACATTATTAATTTTAACCTTTTAAGACCTTAATTCTAAAATTCCACTTGAGCATATTTCCATGATGAGCTCTACATACAAAATATACTGAATAACCAAAGAACAGCCAGGCCCTAAAATAGAAGAAACATATTAAGAAAGTTTTATGCAAGTCATCCAAATACTCAATCAGATTTCTTGAAATATTCCTCCACAGTATAGAAGACAACTCTGCCTCCTTAACTATATTAAAACTGATCCAGAACATTGATTGCTTTACTATTACTCCTGCAGCAGAACTGGAACTCTTAAAATAGGAAATGTAATACTTCACTATTTAGTGTAATTTTCAGTAATGTAACTCCCTTTTTCTGTCTAGTCAGCCTTCTACAAAGGCTAGGGTTAAAATGGTAATTGCCCTTCTAGGAACACTAGTTGTGTATACTGTAATGAACTTCCCTGATTCTGTACAGCTGAATATAGTTGAAGTTTCTCCTTCCTATCTAGAACAAGATATGAAATCAAGAAACCACTTACTGTTTCTAACTTCAAAACGGTTTCTGAAAAGCCCCTGTGGTCTTTTAATGTGTTTCTGTCGAAAAACTTCCTCCTCCTCCAGTGAGGTTCTAGCGTAATGCCCAGTAGCAATTGCATCTGCTCCTGTCAAAAAACACCACCACAAAAGCATATATTTGATATTCAAAATTTAGAAAAGATTATAGAAATGTCTAGGACAAAAAGCAGAAAGTAAAGAAGTAAGAAAACCTACTGAGAACTGAGAAGCCTTATACTGACAGTAATCATACTCCTGCTATTTAAATAATGTAAATTACTCATTGGCATGCCAGACTTCCTTTTCTTGTTTCAAAGACCACATAAGAATGGAAAACTTAATGCTCGGGTCAATATATGTCCTGAATTAAATCTGTTCTACATATCTAAAAGATAATTCAAAACAAAATATTTTACAAACAGTAAAATACTGCCACAGAGATGACTGAATTATGCATGCATATGAACTCATATGTTTTTTCCCACCTTTTCAAGAGTTAGTATCTTTTAAACATTTCCACAGCATCTACTGTGTACTGACACACTTGAAAATGCCTTACCAAGGTTATCCATAGCGTAGTGAAGAAAGTAGTTGAATTTGATGTGCTTGTTACACACGATATCAGGATTAGGGGTCCTTCCCAATTCATATTCTTTTAAGAGGTCACTGCAAAATAAAAATTCAAATGCATGTAAACATTGTTAATGTCACAAAATACTATCCAAGATTGAGGCATTTGTTAAACACGGAAACTTGAGAGCCAATCTTACTAAGTATTTTAAGTAAGAAATAAAATAGCCATCCAGTTTTAACCCATAAAACAATGTTTGGAAGATTTCCTCCAAAATGGACTGAGGGCATGGCCAGATGATCACTTACAATCTTGTAAGCACGTTTTGTTAAATTATTGTTCATTCAATGGAGACATGGTAACCGAGTGTGCCTTCACTGTTTCTCTCTTATAAAATACTTACTTTGAGAATTAAACAAACCTGCTTAATTTTGCACTGTAACAGTGTGGTGGAGCACACACCAGGTCTTCCTGGTCTCAGATAAAAGGACTATAAGCTAATCTGCACTAATCCCACCATACGCAGTCATGGGACCCTGCCTTAACTTCAGGATTGACGGATTTTGCTTGCCATCGGTGGTCATTCGAGTCAAGAGGTACTGAGGGCATAGATTAGAAAAAGATCTTAAACCGTATGTAAAAGGACATAGCAACTCTTCAACATTTGAAACAGAATCAATTGTTTATTGCTTACCACATTACATTTTACATTCATAAATGGAAAATAAAGCAGTACAGCTTTCCTTTGTGTTATCCCCTTCTAACAGCTTAGAATTCAACAATTTATACTAATAATTAATTCACCTGGGTCTACCTAGTGCTGTCTAGCTCTTCCTGATTCAACACTGTACTCTTAAGATGACACACTACTCCTTTGTAAATATTACAATATATTGGATCCTTTACAAAAGACTTAGCACAAAGCCAGGCTCAGGTAAGCACAGAATAACCACAGCAGCAAGCAACAAACTTTCTGGGTAAGGCGGTAAAACTACACAAATTTCATTGCTCAGCAAGAGGGAGAGCTAGAAGGGATAGCCATTTCAAGTACATTCTCCAAGGAAAACAGAGAACAGGAGAAAAGGAAATGAAGGCTGTCTACTGAATCTTTCTAAAGCAAAGATTTCAAACAGAATTTGTACAGACCATGGAAAAGACAAGATCTAGGATAATTCTCTTGATTAAAGATGGTTTTTGAAGACTAATGTGTAAAGAGAGACTCCAAAGGAAGAGTAAATTCAAGCTCAGAGATGAGCATAAAGGAAAGGATTCTGGAATGAGCCAAGGAGCCTTGTGAAGCAAGAGGTTCTTTGGGAACCCTGTACTAACAAATGATGGGGAGAGAAACAGAACAGAAGACCAGATCTGATGTTCCATAATCTTTGATTCATTGTCATTCATAGAACTCCCAGACAGATTTGATAAGCCTTACTTTATTCTCTCATATCAAGAGGAAAACTGGAGTGAACTATCCCAAGAAATAACCATTTTCTTCATAGACTGACAAAATTAAGTTCTGTGCTCAATTTGATGTCATTTCAATATGACATAAAACTAGCACAGCTAGTGTTACCTTGTCTTAGAAGAAACTGAGGTATAAACAGTAGTATTTAGTGGGGAATGATGAAAATCAGGGGGCAATTTTTATGGCCCAGAACTGAAAAAGTAAAACAGAAATGATGCTGTTTTACCAACACCACATTTCCCCTCTCCTTCTGCCTCAGAACAGCTCTCAGTTTTTCCTATGCAAAACTTTCCTCTTATAAGATGGAACAAATTCACAGGAAGAGAAAATCTGTACACCCTCTTCAGAGAACAGCTTCCAATTTGTCAGAAAAGTTTAAAGAAGCAAGAGTAGTCCATGCTAGCTTGGCAATAAACTGTGTTCAGCATATATTCATTTAATATAAAAACACACTGCACAAATTATACAAATAAACAGTAACTGTGTCCTGTTAAGTACTTTCTTCCCCAAGCTGCAGAAAGACTGGCTCAGCATGTGAGATACAGAAGAAATGAACATGATGACCAATGACCAAAAAATAAATTAGGACACACCCACAGGCATAACCAGAGAAAAGCCTCCTGTTAATTTCAAAAATAATAAATGCATTAAAATCAACACATAAATTCTAATATTAAATATGAATGACCAAAAAATAGTTCCTCCTGTATTTAGGAGGCTTCAGTACTTTCTTTTGGTACTGTTAATGCTTCAGTAAATTCCCTTTGCCCATACTCAGCCCATCTTCGCTCTTCACAGTAATGCAATGTTACAGTAGCATACTAAAAAACCATCTACATTAAATACATTACTACCTGAATACTTCATTCCAGTACTCTTTCACGTAGGAAACCTGATGGAAAGGAATATCAAGCTTCTGACAAACCCGGTAAGCATCTTCACAATCTCTGTCAACGGAACAAGCTCCTTGTTCATCCAGAGGGTCCCAGTTCTTCATAAAGATGCCTGTCACTTGGTAGCCTAGGAAATGAAGTCAAGGAATGATTTATAAACTGAAATTCTTATAGCTTAGACCTAAGCTCTCTATTTTTCCAAGACCTATGCGGGCAACTACTTCCTTCAGAAGATTTCAGTACCACTGTATTAGTCAGGCATCCTTTGAGGGTTGCTTATCTTTTTTTGTGAGAGCTACACTAATAAGATTAGCTATTTTGGAAATCCGCTATGATGAGACTGCAAAATTCTGAGTTGCTTCCATTACTGCCCATTTCTTTAAGCACTTCTTAGTCATCCGGCACTGCTAAGGTACATGCCAAAACCCGTTTTTTTCCCCCCAAATATTGACCACGCATCAGTCTTCCGTGGAACTCGTAAAGGCACTACAAAGCCAAGGGCAGGTCACGGCTTTGCTGGGGAATATCGGGACGCGCACACGGGCTACGAGCTCCAAAGAACGGGCGTGTAAGACAAAACACAGAGCGGCGCTGCGTGGAGCAGGGCTAAGTACGTCCCGGCGGCCCCACGGCTCCAGCAGCGCTTTGCCTCGCGGGGAAGCGCCGCACAACGGGGTCGGGGACGCCCCCCGCGCGGGGCGCCCCGGCCGCGGCCGCCGGCAGCGCTCGGGGAGGCCGCGCCGCGCTCCGCACAGGCCAGGCCCTGCCCCCTCCCCACGCCGGAGCCGCCCCCACCTCGGCGGCGCAGCAGCAGCGCCGCCACGGCGCTGTCCACCCCGCCGGAGACGGCGCACGCCACATGCCGCCGCGCCGCCGCCAGCATGGCCCCGCCGTCACAGGGGAGCGGCTGAAGGGAGGGACGCTTCCGCTCGCCTCTTCCGGCCGGCGGTGGCAGCTGGGCGCGCGGCGCTCGGGAGGAAGCGCGCGCTCCCTCGCGGGGTTCCGCGGCGGCTGGTTCCTCCCCGGCGTCAGCAGGTCCCCAGGGGCAGCCGGGGAAGCACCAGCAGTCCCTGCTCCGGCGGAGAAAGTTGGGCCTTTCAGCTCTGCAGCTACTGACGCTGCTGCTAGTACTGCGCTAGCCTTAGGGCTGAGGTAGCACGAGCATAGTATTAGCCAAGGTAGTGTAAGCATAATCTCGCTGAAGAGGACTGTGCAAATAAAGGGTCCTGTTAGCAGGAACCACAGCTGTTTAATCACATCCCAGATGTTTAAGTGTGCTGACATCAAAAACAAAACTGTACTGAGCTCCAAAACACAGAAGTAATCTAGATGTTACCAAAGTCATATTTCAGTGTATATGTTTGAAGGAAGCTATATAAGAACATAGAACCAGATACATGCAAAGGGGAAGGCTTTTTCTTCTTAATATAACACTGCAAGTAGCATGAACATTCATCTTTATTATACTGTAGCTTATAAAAGCAGGTACCAACAAATACTAAATGCACATTATTTTTTTTCACCACATCATTAACACTAAGTAACTAAATTCTGATTAATTGTTTCACACAAATAGACCGCATGGTTCTCAGTAGCAGAATTTATTCACTGCTTAAAGAGGCAGGACATGGGATGTACAGTAGAGGCAATACATTACTTAAACCAACTAGTAAGGTGGAAAAGTTAGACAAGCTTTCAGACCAACAACCCTCCTTCAGGGAAATTAGTACAGTTAAACACATTCAAAGAGTCCTCCAACCTGTCAGCCTTTCATCAGCAACAACATATGAACTGTATTGCTCAAAGACAGACCCAGTTAAACTCAGTGTAAATATTAAGCTCTGAGACCACACGTAGCTACATCTTGTAGCTCCAATTTCTACATGCTTATCATCACTTAATATGCCCAAGGTTATTCTACCTGCCTCCAGCTGCTGCTACCAAACCATGCAGATTGCCCACAGGACCATGCAGCACCAATCAACCCCACACAGATGTCCTAGACTTACTGCATTTCAAGTGGCACCAGACAAGATGTTTGGACAACTGAGTTACACTTGAAGGTACACATTCTTGAAGACATATCTATGTCTAGTTATAACCCCACTGTCTAAACTCCAGTTAATAGTTAATCAATACAGGCAGGGGATCCCAGAACTGTTCAGCTGACCAGATGCCTGCTTTAGGACAGCACTTCTAGGTGTTTTGAGTTGCAGCTGACTCCCAATGTCAGTTCAGCTGAGTTCTGGCTACTAGAACACAAGCTAGTCAAAACTGCTGATAAACTACTTTTGCTTAAGTTGTCATCATCATGCTTGAAAATAGTATTTAGATCTGTCTGCAGAAGCATAAATTTACAAAATTTAATTTTCTCAACTGGTATAGAACATGTAGTACTCTTACATAGAGGGCATAAACCTGTTATATTCATTTACTGCATTAAAAAGACACCACTAATTAAAGCAAAAGAAGTTTTTGTGATTTTAATCTTTCCTTTTGTTTACATTTAGAACAATATATGGAAGAATTCAGTTCTCCCTCATTTCAAGTCTAGCAGAAGACCTGTTGTGAGTATTGTTTTAACTGCACAGCATTAGCTTGTAAGCAAAATTTCCATAAACGCTTGGATGAAGTCATCTTGCTGTTAATAAAAAGAAAAGCAAAGCAACAAATTGCACATTAGTACAGTTCATATTTAGCAAGAGCAGGTAGCATGGTTGTTTCCTCTGACTCCGAGGACCTGGCTGTGTTTCATAAGAGAGTCTGATGCTGCAGTAACCATAGGAATGGTAGCTGTGCTGGGAAGTAGACAAGTACCTTCAGATAAAGACAGGCTAGTAGCCTTGTTCAACATCAAAACATGTTTGATGAACTCAGCTGAACATTTCTTCACAGTTAAACACTTAATACAGTAGAGCTTCAAACTCCCACTGCTTTTTGAATGAATAAACAGCTGTTTAAAATCCACTTCCATCTCTTACTAAGTTTCATGAATTAAATATATTAATACACACACAGCAGGAGCCTCCAATCTCCACAGAGGAGCTTGTTGCTTCAACAGTTTATGGCTTCTCCTACAGTGTCCATTTTCACTTCCATTCACCTCCATTTAAAAACTGTATAGTACATCACACCCTCACCCAATTATGACAGTGTGGCAGGCTGTCAGGTAAGAAAGATTCATAAATATTTGTTCTTTGAAAGTGAGACGATTCAAATCAAACCCTCAAAGTTCAAGACCAAACCATCAGGCTGCTTTCTCCTTTTAATCACACAAATTCAGCTATTGCTATTAGTGTATTCCACTAGCATTCAATAGTAACAAATTCATTTCCAGACTTGCTATATTTTTGTATAAACAAAATTAGTTTCCACTGCCTTTAACTACACCTTAAGATTCATTAGTGAAACACTAGAATAGTCTAACTGAAACTTGTAGTAAAAGGCTTCCATTTTGTACAATAATTTTTTCAGTTTAATTAAACAACCCATTTATTTTAAATTCAACCTTTGTTACACTCCGGGGACAGGGAGGCACAGGACAATTGGTAGGAAGAAAAAAAAGACAGACTTCCAATACAGAGGATATCCCTTTTTGCTTCAGAGCAAAGTTTAAATATATCCACAGTGGCATATCCATGCAAAGAGCATTAAATCAGACTCAGTTTGACTATATCAAGACTGAGAATTCTGTTGTGTTAAAGTTCAGATACTCCATAGCTATCTTCATAAAGCAGTATGAGTGAAGGGTAACACCTAAAGACCTAAACGCCTTAAAGATCACAGATGCCAAGAATTCTTCATTTCAACTCAAATTCAGAACTTCAGTAGAGGGGAATCCAGATTTTCTTTGTTCACGTCAGGACTCAGAGTGATGAGAGGAGAACTCAAATCAATTAGCTGAAAGAAAAATAAGATTTAGCTATCGTAGTCAGCTATTGCACATAACTATTAGTGGTGACAACTTCTACCAGCACAATCTTAAAAAGTAACAAAATTAAAATAAATTGAAGTTTAGTATGCCAGTCAATATCCAGAAAACAGCTGTAAGCACCACACTCAAGCATTTGTGTCCAGATTTTGTAAAGATCGAGTTCATTCTTTGAGAAGCACAAACTTATTACAGGTTGGGTATTTCCATGCTCAGCAGAAAAGCCTTTTGGGCATTTAAGTTTCATTGGTATACCAATGACACTAGTGGCATTCAAGTGGCACTATCATCCAGGAAGGGCACAGCAATTCTGAACTCCTCTAAACATGCCTCTGGAAATCAGACTTTTGTGATCCCCTTTTGTGATACTTTTAATGGCCTGGCATTAAATGCAGTTGGGATCAATTCAGTGTTGTTAAAGGCAGTGTTCTCACAGTTATCACCCTTCATCTGAGAACATCTGGAACAGTCCAGCTTCAGACCTCTAGCATACTAAAAACACCTGCCCAGAAATACCCAGATTCAAAATGGGTTCCAACACACATCTTTCAGCTAGGGAGGGGAGTGTGAGATCAGTTAATCTGGGGAGAAACAGCCTTGCTTTTTGCTGAAAATGGTCTGCTGCTGTCAAGAACTGAAAATTCACAAGAAAAGGAAAACGAGATTCACCATGACTACTGTAGGGAAGACAGCATTCACCTCCTGCTCCAAGAACAGTTTCTTTAACAAATACTTAAAATATTAAACATTAAGTACTCTTTCCCCAATCTACCCCCTTTTTATTTGCAAATTGCTCCCTCGGGTGTGGTTTAATGCACATTGTCTTTAAACTTCACATTCTCTTCACTTAAGAGTTTAATACTCCATGCTTTCTTTGCTTAAGGATAGCTTTGTATGTAGTATCATACTGAACAATGTACTAGTATTAAATAATTCTTGAAATACTGTTGGGCTGCATCACAGGCAAGTACATGCAGCCAGCTGATATCTTTTCTGTTTACATATTTGCTCCAATTGTTTCCAGAAAACTTGAATATAACTTACCTTTACCTGTCCTGAGAGAGTAGGCTTTAGAGGAATAATCTTATTCACTTCAGGAGTATTGGAAAGATCAATTAGAGGCCTACTTTCACATTCCAAAGTGTGAGGGAGAGATTTATGTATTCCGAAATCTACCAGTAAGATCTAAAAAATAATAATAATAAAAAAGGGAAAAAAGTTGATGCTTTTCCTCTGTTCACTGTGAAGTCAATTTAGCTTGTAAAACTAAGAATCACAGGACAACTCTGGTTTACAGATTGGGTATTTTTCTTGCAGGATTGTTTGTGTACCATAAAGAAACTTGTAGTTTTTGTTCCACCAGTGGCTAGCATCACAAACAGGGTAAATGCAGTGAGACAAGTAAAGCAAAAAGTTCCTTGGAATATAAAACACTACCACTTAAACCTATAATCAAGTCAAGTTTAAAAGACAGTGTACTAACTATATTTAAATTACTTATCAATTATTGCACATTATTTTGCCATGTAAGCATTTCATTAGAGCCACAAGCTTTATTTATGCTTTTGTCTAGCTTAATTATTCTATACATGTATTAAGCAATTCTGTAACAGTTACCCCAAGTGTGTCATTAAGTAGGCTAATACAGGAAACAAACTGATGCAATAATATATCAAGTAACTCATCTAGAGGGTTAATTCTGTACATTAATAGAGAAATAAACAGCTAGTTTGAGAGATTAAACTTTTTCAGAACTACCAATTCTATTCTTTCCCCTTAATGCATGTACAGTGCTAGCTTTCAGCCTGAAGTCACCTCAGGAGAGAAGAAAATAAAATGTTTGCCTGACTAAGTCTGTGAAAGTTAACTTTTGTTACATGGGCTTTTGGGTTCAATCGTCATTCATTATCTCAGGATTTGCACTGCTACTACTCAGAAAGCTATAAATTGAAAGATCAAATTTCTCTAGAGAGCGCTTACTTCCTGGCTGCAATAGGAAGTGCTTTATGACACTGCTTTTGTGACTGAACCCATAAGGACTTCACAGCAAATGTCCAGAACTGCAAGTTCAATACAAAATCTGCAAGTATTTGACCATTCACTTTGAGACCGGGATCTAGCAGAAACAGTGAAGAAAAGGTCAGTACTAAAAATAGGCACTGGAGGGCGCACAGACTCAGCTCTAACCTATTTTAACTGCATGTTTTAATTTGCATGTACTGAAGTATTTCAAATTGAAGGATGAGTAGAAAATAATTCATATATATTCAAGCAGTTCACTTAGTTGCATAGAAAAATGGATTCTCTTTTCTTACCTCATTAGTTTCTCTCTCATCAGCCAGCTGATTTTGTACTCCAGCCTCTTTTAATTCACTTTCTACTATTTCTGCAGTCTTTTCTGGTGAAAAGTCAAGTGTAAGAGGTAGCACAAGTGGAGGAGATATATCATCTTCTGAAGAAGATATCTGTGTCTTAGTCTCTTTTGTCTGCTTAGCACTGGGGAAAAGAATATTGGCAGTAATTGAGTTCTTTAATCAGCATGAACTATTAAAGACAGACAAGCCAAAGTTAGACAATCTGTACTAAAAAGCTACAATGCCCTTAACCTTATTTTCTCCTTATTTCCTTTCTACCTCACATTTTAAAGACTAAAAGGCTTCCCATATTCTGATCTAAAAGCGCACTAGTTACCTGCAGAATACACCTTCATGCTGCAATAAATAAGTTTATAGACTATACATGCAAAGAAATGAGCTAATGACTCCAGGGTTGAGAAGCATTTAATCTTAAATTAACATACACATGTGGCTTCATTTTTCAGACTTTTAAGAAGTAAGTTTTAAGAAGACAAGTATTGATATTTCATATTACTAAGCAGCCCACTTCAATCCCAGCTGAGAGTAAGTGCAGGGACTAGCTGGAAGAGCAGAAGCTGAAAAACTTATTAGTATGATATTAAAAGTCATTGCAGAGAGAGTAATTTTGTTTCCTTGAGAGTAAAGAATATTTTGGACATTTAGTATTTAACATCCAGGACATATTTCCTAGGTATGCATCATGCCTGCCTTAATACTAAGAATCATTATGTATTAAGCAGCCTATAGTTACTTTTTCTGGCAACCTTCCATAGGCCTCCACAAGCCCTTAAACAAGCATGCATATGTACATATGGTGCTTGTGAAAAGATATTGGGCTGATGATATGAAGGAGGAAGCATTCTCTCCACAGAAAACTTAGTTAACAACAGCATAGGATTCCACCACTGTCCAAGATACTATTTCAAATGAAACATAGGTAAAGCTGCTAAAATCACTTCGCAGAAATATTGGCAACAGCATAAAACATAGGTAAGAGCAACACTGTTTTTAAGTAGCTACTTCCCCTCAAAAGGCAATAGCAGAACAATGCTGGCTCCAAATCTGTTTCAGTTTTTAATCAGAACATTAGATACAAGTTAAGTTGAACCCTAGTTAAAGAAATGCAAGTTCTTTAATGCCAGATGTTGACTCATCTTAATACTGCTTATAGCATTTTGTTAGTCACAAGATATAAATCCACACTGAACCTATACAGTATCTAAATGTTTAAATGTTCCATTCTAACATTTAGCAGAAGCTCTTGAAACTTTAAAGTCTCTATCAAATTTAATTTAGACCAGTTTGCCTACAATACTCATTTTGGGGGTTCTGCCTTACCCAGCTGTAAGGGTCTTTTTAGTAGACAGGCTGAAACTTTGGCGAACAGATGCAAGATGTGGAGAAACTGCCATTCTTGGTGCAGTTTTAGGAGTCACTGCTGGAAATCCTGAGATACGACGGATGGGCGTAGGTAAGGCAGACCGTTTTAAACTGGCAGGAGTCATTGAAACAGACCGCTCACGAAAACAAGAATTCTGAGAGACACCATCTTCTGAATGCTTCACAGGAGTGCTGACTGCCATCGCGCTAGAAGAGGAACACAAAATTTGCATCAGCCAAAAGCTTCTAGGAACGATACTATTCAAACAATTCTACCAGACAGTAGAGGTCAGTTTGCCTTTGGTGAAAAATGGAATGGGGTTCACGGAGTTGATCATAGTAGGGGCTTTACTTCATAAGAAATTATTTTTATGCCATGAACGATCCTGGTCTGTTTAGCATTGCAAAGATGACTCTTCTGAAGATTTTTTTTTTTTTTTAAATCAATCCCTATAGACTTTAATACTGCTTAACCTGGAGAGAAGCAGCCAACTTTCAAATAGTGATTTGAATTTTCAGAACTAATGAAGAGCACACACTGAGATTAAGAGGATCTGGAAATCTTCAGGGACTAGAAAAACTTATTTTCAAGGAAATTATAACTTTTAAAGATTGTTGTAACAACCAGCTGTGTTACTCAGAAGAAAAATATGCCTCAGTATATTCAACTTTCAGTTATGCCCTACCTTCCAAATGTGCTACAAAATGTTAATCCAAGAGATGGTGTTGCTTTTGGTGCTGATTTGTCTGGTGTTGTATCTGAAGAGAAACATATTTTTAGTGTTAATTGTTATCCACTAAATCATTTTAAAACTACAGATACCTTTCAGTTAAAATACTCAATCCTTCCAAGAGCTGGACAGAAGTTTAATAAAACAAGTGACAAGCATTTGAGGAAACATTTGATTTTATTAGCCAAATTATCAGGAGACAGGTCATGTAAAGTATGTGCTTACCTCCACCCTTTGCTGGAACCTTAATTTGACTTGTAGGCACAGAGGGAACTCTAGTCTTGGGCTTTGGGCACAAGCTTGCTTTTGTTGCACTTCTATCTTTATTCTGCTGACATAGCTTCTGCAGATTAGGAACAGAACTAAGCCTCTGAATTCCACTGCCTACAGACTCAGATGATGTTGCAGAAGCTGAAGATTTGGCTAAGCTTATAGCACTAGATATTTTTGGAGTACTAGCTGATCTCGCTTGCTTGCCAGATCTCTCAGTATTGGCAGCCTGCAGAGATGACACTCTGGTAGGCCTGACCAGGGCCGGCCTGTTTGCATTGGATGAAAGTTTACAGCCACTCACACAAGCTTTATAAGACACACTTGATTTACCTGAAATAGAAAACTTAAGTTAATTTCTAAATGATTGCTTATTGTTAAAGGTTTGAATAAGCAAATAATTAAGTTCACAAGAAATACAGAAAGTAGCGATTTACCACTGAACTTTAAGGAGAACATATACAACTACTGAAAATACACTCCCTAAATTCTCCAGCAGTTCTGCCCCATTTAGGCAACTCCCTCACCAACATACAGAATTACTGCAGTCAAGTCAAAGAATATTCTACCAGGAACACCAAAACAGCTTGCAGATTCAAGTTACACTTTTAACATTTTCTCCTGGCATAGTTGGCTTTGTTCCCTTAAACTGGCATTTAAGTGGATAATAGTTCAAATTATTCTGATTAATATCATATGCTGATCTACCACATAACTGCTTTTCTCAGTTTTTAATATGGTTCTTATTTTTAGTCAGTTTGTAGTTACTTTCATTAGTAGTATTAATCTTGACTAGACACTATTTCCTACTTATAAGAAGTTCTTACTATGCTTTAGCTTTTATTCATATCTCATTAGGCCCTGTCCAGAAACAAGCACATAAAAATTTGGAGTAGCTTGGTATCTTGCTAGACACGCAAGAACTACGATACTTACATCTGTCAGTGTTTTAGAAAACTATTTTCCTGACCCTTTGAGGCTTACTGAAATGGTCAAATGGATGACTATTACATTATAACCCCTTATTTATATTCCGTTATATCCCAATATGGAGTTTAATTTGAGTAAAACCTATCCTTTTAACAGGCTTATAGAAAGACAGAATTTGGAGACAGGCTTTCCATCTTCCTTCTGTAGTTCAGTTGGGTTTTTGTTTGTTTTTTCTTTTTTTTTTTTTTTAAATAAGTTGAGTCAGACAAGCTGACAGCATTCAAAAGCTCCCATGCTTGGCTATAAATATAGAAGAGCATGTACAACAAGAACATGTGTCCTGATGCATTGCTTACATGCAAGGGTCTGATTCAGTAAGAAGTATTACATGAATGTAGTTATCGAAAACACTAAACATCTAAGATTTATCTCCACATTGATTTATTTGGTTAGCCTAAAAAATTTATTCTCCATTCAAAACATTTCTTGCTGCTTGTATGCACTGGGCAACATCCAAACTTGCAATCCAAGAGATGCTTACCTGCTTTAACACTGTGATTTATGAGACAAATCTGTTGTAAAAGTGCTTACCGTTTTTGTGTATGGGAGAAATGGATAAACTTGAATTCAGACTTGAGTTCATGCTGGAAACTGATGACGAAGAAGAAGATGAAGTAGTCTTTCTTGTGAGACCACCAGCAACACCAGGAAGTTTCAGATGTGTTGTCATCTTCTTTAAGCCAAACTGAATCAGAGAATACAATTTACTCAACAGCAAAAGGCATTTAACACATTCTTTTGTTAGACTTCCATTTAGCATTGTAGTTACTTGCTCATGCCTTTCTAAGGTCTTTCCTCAGACTACCATTTAAAGAATGAACTCTCTTGGAAACACAGTTCATGGTATCTGGGTTTTTATACAGAACTGTATAAGAGATCTAGAATGTTGAGTCTCATTTATCCCTACCAAAAACTTGAGCATGGACTTCCTGCACCCTATTTACCTTCACATTAAAAGTTATACAAGAGTGCTGAGGAAATGATATTCTATATCAGAAACTGCTTCATGAGAAAGAAGTTATGGATTTCAGCTAAGGAATTTCTAGCAGTATTAAATATGGCAAAAAGTCAAAAGCTTCATTCAAGTACATGTGCTCCTCAGAGGTCACATTTCAGAAGGCAAGGACTAAAGGATTTGCAATATATTTTTCCAGTTTTCTGTTAACTGCATACAAACTCATTATATTCTTGGTAGATGAACACCATACATATAGCACATGCCACAGCACTGTGCTACTTTTCAGGACTGTAGGGCCAAGTAGTCATGTGAGGGTGAACAGGTACATACTAATTAAGTATGTCACCACTTTCTACAGAAAGGCAGACTGTACAACAGCTGGTTCCCATTAGTCCAGGCATAGGCCAAGCTTAATGCTCTAAGTTCCACTTGCCTCCCACAGTCTCCTATGTAGCACATGCCCTCCTCTTCCCCCTGCTTTTTTAGCAGCATTTCTTTGGCTCCTCAGGGAAACCACAGTGATGTGCTGAAAATAAGTACTGTATAACCCATATTGCAGCAGAAAAATGGCATACAGGGCTAAAAGACCACTTGCTGTTGATACAACAGCTAACAGAAACCTTGCTATTTTGTGGACTACAACTCTAGGTTCCTAGTGGTGCTGGCTTAGGATGTAGGCATGATTTGCCTCTTCCAAGTGGCCCATCCGGGAGGGATTCACTGCCTCCCCTGTTCACAGGCATGGAACACACATTCAGGAACTGCAACTGTAGAACAAGAGGCAACTTTCTGTTGAATGCATTATACACAGCAGTAGAGCTTTATATTAGAAAGTAAACTATATTCAGCTTTCTCCTTTACAGAAACGTCACCAAGATTTTTTCATGTAAAAATGCTTGCCATTACCTTACTTGGTGCAGGAAGGGCTCTTTTGTCTTGTATTGAGGAACTGCCACTGAATGAAGACTCAAAGACATCTGAAGCAGCACTTGATTTATCAGAAATAAGATCCTCAGATGATCCCATGCTGTTCAAGTCTCTTTTTGTAGAAATGCTACTGTGTTTTCCTGGTTTGGGCTGTAAATTTCAACAGAACATTTTAAAAGCTACCAGTTTTTCTGAAGCCACTGGAAAGTTTTTGCACAAGTTGATTTTGTTTAACTAACACAACAGTCAATGAGGAAGCCTTTGAACTCCAGCCAAGTCCTTGGCCTTTAGACTAATAGTTTAAATTTAGTCTAGTAAGTATATTTTCTAGGAATTTGAACAGGCTTTAACCGCGATGATTAGAAGTCAACCTAAGGACAGTTCTGCAACAACAGTTCATCAGCACAAATTTTATATAATTGTGTTCACCTACATCCTTAAAACTATGAGAGCTACCTTTAATGCATATTCTTTTGTTTTACTCTAACTTTTCAAAGGGTGAGGAATTACAATATTTAACTATATTATCCAAAGCTGTCTACTTAAACTGGCAGGGGGTTAGAATTTGGCTAGTTAAAGCATTGTCTTGCCTTGCCTCATAGCACCTCACATCAAGAAGAAACTAATTTCAAAAATGAACAAAAGTGATTTCCAGAGGCATGTTTAGAGGAGTTCAAAAATGAATTTTTTTTTAGATGATTGTTCCCAAGGATCCATTCTTCAGTAATATCTGAAGTACACACTGAAGCCTAAGTCATATGGGGTAAAACAACAAAATGTAGAAGATATTCTAAGGACAGGGATTTGTACACACAAAGTCACTAACAAAGTGATGTTTCCCTGCTATCCTAGAACACATGTTCAGTTTGTCACATAGCCACACCTTAAACCATATACAGCTAATCAATCCTGTCCACAATTGGAGGCAAGGTACAGACAGAACCAGAACTAAACAAGTTTCCTATCAAAGTAATTCTGATTTTTTTTTCTACCTTACCTCCTTTAGCAGGAGTTAATGGTAAAGCCACTTTTGCACAGTAGGTCACCAAGAACACTGCCGTGATTTTATCAGTTAAAAGACAGACATTGATACATGAAGAGTATCAAGATACAAGAAGCAGAGAGTGATGATACTAACGAAAAAAAGAAAATAAAGGAAGAAAAACTTGTCTGCAGATGCTCTACATTGTCATAACAGACTAGATGGCTGCTAAACCATAGTATCTGCCTTGACTTTTCTTTGCACTTGGCAGCCCTTTAAATTTACTTTCTCCCGGTTTAAGATATTAAGAAGCAGAGAAACATCAGATGATTAAAATACACTAATAAAAGCTTGTAGACTGTTTAAAAACTCCTGCAACTCAAAGGCCATGTTTAAAGAAAACACTGTTATACAGAATCTATCCTTTACCTTTTCTACAGTCAACAAATTGTTTTTTCCAAGAGCAGATGAAGTCTTTGCCATTTGCAAATTGTCTTTGCCAATTGTCTTTTTATTTCTTTCCTTAGTTTTCTGGTTTTGAGCAAGAGGTGAGCCAGCAAGTTTCGGAGATATATGAATTTTAACAGGGCTTCTGTTTGGAGGAGTATGAAGAGCATGTGTTTTGTCATCTGAAAAAAGTTTATCTGATTTCTTCTGAAAAGAAGGTGGCAGCTTACAGACTGGACTCTCCCACACACAGTATGTCTCCCTTTTAATAGCCCTGGGGCTTTTTTCCATATTTTTATTCCTTAGTATCTTCAGTTTTGACATGGAGTCTTCCACAAATTTTTCTATAACCTTGTTTTCTTGTTCTTCTGACTGGCTTACTTTATTCTGTTCACTCTTATTTCCAGTCTCTATCTGCAGTGCTAACAAATTAGCTTCTTTGAAAATTTCAACAAATTTCTCTCCTGTAAGTGGGCTCCACATAAGTTTATCATCAGAAGGAGGTGCAATCTTTTTTTCAGCACTTTTCATTGCTTCAATGCTGACAGTAATACATTTTTCTTTGTGTCCCAGAGGTCCAACAAAAACTTCATCTTCATTTCCACTATGAATAAAAGTAAGTCAACCAAAAGCTTAAGTTATTGGCATTTTAAACATGTACTTACCTGTAGACACTTACCTTGCAGGAGACAGTGAAAGGTCAAAATCAAACTTTTCATCAGTCAGAAGAGGCAAGTCTGAAACTATAATAATTCCATTAGGATTTTGTCATAATGACAATTTTCAATAATTTTTATTGCATTGTGCTTGGATAATTTGGTGAGGCTAAGGTCAGGTGGCAAAGAAGGCTGTAGTTCTTGAGTTTTAGTTAATACAAAACAGGCTTGCAGCATTTATTAGTTCAAAGAAATTACAAAGATACAGCTATGCATATGATCATAATTGTCACAGATGCCCAAATATTGTGCAAGGTCTAGGCATGAGATACTAGTTTCTAAGCATCCATAATAGGAACTTGGGAGCTGACTGTGGGAAGCTGTATCAGCAGCTTCCAATCAAGAAAAGTGAAAATATACAGTCAGGAGCTGCATGACAATGCAGTTGTCCTATCAGTTTTTTCCAGATTCAGACCACTAAAGTACATTAGCAGGAGCCACTGTGAAAAACTAGCTTTCCTGTTAACTAATATATACACTAAATATTAATTGAATCATCGGCAGCAAACAGACAAGGAAGAGAGGACCTCAGACTAAGCATGCAGGAGAGGGATTGATGACCTCATGTCACTATTACATATGCTCCAACACAAGTGCTCCACAAGCTCTTGAGGAGGTCTTTAAGTCATCGAGGTGGGCAACAGCAGCCCATCCAAAGAAGAAAGCATATAGAACAAGTTATAAAGCAGATACAAGAGGTCTACCAATCTTAAACATCTTAATTTTTAATATAGGATACACCAGCTAGCGTGTATCTTGACATGTTTTCCACCTACCATTGCTCTTGCAAATACCCAATTTTTCTTCAGTCACATGACTTGAGCGATGTGCTACTGTTTCTTTTCCTTCCTCCATAGTATCTGGAAAATAAAGAATTAACTATGCAGTAGGTTTAAAAAATATGCAGTAACATCACAGAGAATTGTATAATTTTGGCAAATGAATAATTAGGTAAGCTTCCCCTCCGAAGACTCTTACGTGTGAATTTCAGCAACAGCCTCACACATACAGCTTATGGAAAATCACAGAAATCTCACTGCGCTCTCTTCAAACGTGGCATCAAATAAACCAAGACTACTTCTGCAAAAAGTGTTGTAAACTCTGTAAAAAGCCTTGAAATACAGCACTGCTGTCCAGGATTCCTGAAATTCCTTAACGTGACGTTTAATCATTACATTCAGTAACTAAACCTCTCATACGAGTACAGCTCCTAAGGGCAGCACAGCCAGACAAGCGCACCAGGACGCTGTCACCCCACGCGGTCAGAAATTAGCTCTGTTCAAGAGAGGGGCAGGGGGACTGACCCGACCGACCGACGGCAGCTCAGGTCGAGCCCGCGCCCCCCACAGACGGCCCGGCGGGGCCCGCGCGGAGGGTTAACGGCCACCCGCTGTTCAGCGGGGAGGCCCCAGCCCTCCCGCCGGCGGACCCCCGCCCCGAGCCCGGCCCCGCACGCCCGCCCCGCGGCTGCGCAAGGCAGCTCGGTCCCGCCGCGCCGGGCCGCGTTCACCTCGCCGCACACAACGCTGCCACCGCCGCCACCGCGCACAACACAACGGCGCCGCGCTGCCGGCGCCACGTTTGAAATCGCGCCCCGCTCACGTGACGCGCCGCGCGCGCCCTCATTGGCCGGTTCGAACGATACGGTCCGTGCCCGGAGTCGCAGGGCCTCCTGGGGCTTGTAGGCGGCGGGGCTCCCCAACGGCCGCCGCTAGCGCAGGCCGCGGCCGGGGGGGGCAGCGTCGCCCTGCGCCTTGCCCCAGCCCGCGCCCTGCCCCGCCCCACAGGTGTCGCCTTCAGCTGCCGGAGTCCTCCAGGCTCGAGGCCCCTGCGGCTCTTTCGCCGGGCATCGTTGCCCCAGTAACGGGGCGCTGAGGGCCGGGGAGAGCGGCGGGCGGCGCAGGAACGTCGAGGGTGGAACAGGGCCGCTAGGAAACGCCCGGAAAACACCCCGGGCCGCGTTTCCTCGGGCGTTTGATGCGCCGCTGCGCAGCGCTTAGCGCTTTCGCCTGCGGCGTGGGTGGGTTTGCGGTGCCTCCCCAAGCGTGGTGCAGTCCGTCGTGGGCGTTTGAGGGTGGCTAATCAAATCACTGCATTAGACTTTAACAGCTGAATAAGGATGGTAAATCATGACCTGGGGACCTTCATGAAAGCAAGGAAAACATTTTGTAATTCTCTCTCTCCTGGGTCACTCTTGTTCTGGTAGCTTTTCCTGTTCGCAGAGACCCGCAAGCAGCACACGCACAATCTGAGTTTGTAGCCAGTCTCCTGTTGATGGGCTCATCCGCGTAGTAAATGACTAAGGCTAGGCTGAGCACCAGGGCACCCACAGCGCCCTCGCCGTCATCCAACAGGGCTGAGCACCAGGGCGCCTGCTGCGCCCTCCTGTTGTCCCGCGCAGGTGCCCGAGGAGCCTGACTCGGCAGCCGTCGTGCCCCGTCACTCACTCGCTGAGCCGCTGTCTTCCACCTTCTGGCTTTTTATCTTGGGATTTTATACCTGTTCACTTCAGTATTTTTCTCTTGGGTCTTTACAATTTCAGTTCCATGTTTTTTAACCTTTCTTCTCTTGCATTGCTTTTAGCCTATATGTCTCGCTAACAGCTCAATGACTTTTTTTTTTTTTTTTTTTTTTTTTTTTTTTTTTTAGTAAAGTTGAGCTGGAGTCTGTGGCTGTACTTTACAAAACTGGGCATGTTCATTATAAAGAATAATTTTGCACAAAGAAAATTGTGGGACTGGAAGAAAAAAGCAGAAAAATAGAAGTCAGGAGAGCTCAAGCAACAGTTTACTATGTGGCCAAAAAACCACAGTCTGACACTTGGGAAAGAATTAAGCTTGGGCATACTTACTATTACTTAGTTCAGTCAAAAAGTGAAAGCATCAACAAGAAACAGAAAAGCAAGGTAAAAGCATTGGGGACACAGAAAAATAGCGCTATAAATCCAAAGTTTGAAGTGGAAAAAATGTATAAAGAAAAACATAAAGGAAGAACGCAGTGTACAGCTTTGATTGAGGTATCTACCGTATACTATTTAAGGAAATAGGCCCCAAACTTCTTTAGCAGCTCCGGAAGTTGTTCCTATGCTCTTTTAGGATCTGGTCTGAAAAAGCTACAAGTGATTCAAATCAGTGGATCCCTGTAATTTAGTAATATCTTAATGTCTTCCTGGAAGCCATTATTTCTGTTTTTCTATAAAAATACTTTCTTTAAAATATTATTAATAACAAAGAATTACATGACATCCTCAGTGGCTCCATTGGTTACAGCAACATTATGCTTTATTCCTTGCATAGCCGTTAGGAGAAAAAGGTACCCCCAACTTCTTTTGAAATGCACAATGATGTACTTCTATTAAAATTGTAACAGGGTCACTTAAAGGAAATGGAGACTCAATTCAGTTTCAGTTAAACTGTTATAGTTTTGCTGAGATCAAAATAGCTCTTTTTATACATGTTATTTATGGAAAAGAGTTTTATGACATGACAGACGAGAGTAGGAGTAAACAAAGTCAGGCTTAACAAGATTAAGAGCATTTAATTTTGTAAACTTTTAAACATTTACTTTCTATTTGAAATTCAATCTAACAAATTTTCCAGAGTGTAAATGATATCCCAAGACATGTTTGGACATTGCTAATGGTTTTACTAAAACTAAAGGAACTAAATGTGATTTATATAAAAACACAAATGCTGTGTATGTGAAGAAAAGACAAAAGCCTGTAGAAACGCACCAGAACTGCAAGTTCAGATTTGCCTTAGTCAACAGCAATAATATGTGACAAGAAACTTAAAGTAACATTCAAATGGAAAATGGAAGTTACTTTATTTCTTGGCAGTTTAAAGATGATGTATGAAGCTGTTCATATTTTGTTTAAGGAAAGAAGAGCTTCTGCCAGTTTTTTTAAACTACAAATTTAAATCCTGTATATTCAACAGCCCTACAGATACTTACTGAACCATTAGATTTATTATATTAAAGCATCATAAACTCAGTGAACAACTTGTGGAAGAACTTCTGCGCTGGCACAGCCCCTTGTTAATTATTGTTGCAAGCAGGCAGAGACAAACAAGATATATGTGACATTTGATCAGGGAAACATAAAAGCAATTTCTATTCAGACTGCTTAAAGGTTCTGGAGATTTGCCAGATTTTTAAACCCCCTGTTTTTCCTTTGCTGAATAGTATCAGTGTTCTAGCACAGGAGTATCCTGGTACATGAGGGTCTGTGCCACTCACTAATGTATTTTCTTATGGAACTGGCCCATTTGCACTTTCTACACCAGTAGAAAGAACAGTAAGGCTTATTCACCCTGCAATATAGCTGCACACCTACAAAATGGAAATTTGAAGTAGGTAACACCAATACCCAGTCCAACTACAACAGTATGAAGTTCAAATGTGAGTTAATTTACATTGCAGTCACCTGATGACTTTCATTGCGACAATCAATTTAACTCAGCTGAGGGAAAATTATCTCCATTTAAAGACTAAGAAAAGTTCTGATCCATATTGTTGTGGCACCCCATTGATTTTCCTAAGAAAAACAGGAAACTTTTGCATTCTTACAGGTGGTCAAAAATGAGTAAAAGGAAAAAAAGTCATGATTTATTTTACTACTGCTATCAACATTTCTTAAGCTTTTATCAGCTCTAATTCCTGAGACAGCCGGGAATGATGACAAGTGAACAGACAATTCTCATCACATGAACACTTAACGAAATTCTCATCTTGGTGAGACACAATGAACAGGAAATGGCAAAACTTAAAATTTTAAATTTACTGCTGCAGATTTCCTTATACTTAGTTACTATTTCTAAATGTCCAAATGTTTGCTTTTGTGCAATTATACAGACTGCTTATTGAATGTGATGCTGTTATGAAAGTCAACAGATTATTAAAGGTATCTACTTTTTCCTAGAACTGTTTGAGTATTAGAGCACATCTAAGTGATAACAGCTTGAAATTTCACTCCAGGTAAATTAACCAAATGATAATTGTAGAAAGGAACTGTTCTACACAGAAGATAGCCTGTGATCTAATAGAAAGTAGTTGTAAGATACAGCTCATCCTTCTGCATTTTTCACCACCAGCACCCTTCATCTGTGCATTACTTCTGTTGCTAAGAATTTGGCAATGTTTTAGCAGCCAGCTACTGTTTATAAGAAGGGATCCCAGCAGCTAAAAGGAGAAGTCAGTCGTTGGGATTACTCATTATTTGCCTCTTGAGCTGCTCCAGGGATTTTCTTGAGGAACTATGTCAAAATTAGCTTTAGAAAATCAATAACTTGTGAACTTTGATTGACATGTATCAAGGGCTGACTGTTCCGTGCTGGCAGAACTGGGGAGAAAGATTCTTTTGTTGATACACAGTGAAGATTTTCCTCCTTTGTGAGAGGAAGCAAGAGGATAGAAAAGGACAACTTTTCTCTCTCTGCAAGAAGAAATCTGCTTTGTTGGCAACTTGATAACCAGGATAACATGAATGCCAGGAGGTAAGCTAAGCTGCATGTACTACATTCCCCCAGACAGGTAGAAATAGGAAAGCAAGCTACTGACAAGCAGAACATTCCTCTTGTGATCTTAACATGATACTGCCAGATTATCATGAACTATGTCATTAGATTTGCAGTTATACAAGACACAGAAAATAGCCTTTGTCCTAATACAAATGTTAAACATGTACCTCTCACCCTAAAACTAGTTTCTGTAAAATATTAACAGCAGAACTTGTTTTATTGATGAATTACCTTTGCAAATTGCACTTCCAAGCCTTTAAAAATCAGTTTTAACAGCTCTTTCAAGTATGCGTTTGTATCTAAATATAATTTGTGGTTAAGAATTCCTAACTCAAATTGTGTCTGCTCTAACATTTTGGGGTTTTTTTTTGGTAACTCCTACTCTTCTGTGGTAATAATAGCAGAAACGCGTATGAACAAGAGTTGTAACAACTATCATACTTCTCAGACCCCTTCTAAGCTACGTGAAAAGCTCAAGCTGACTGATGTCCTTTTGGCATTACAGTTCAGACGGACAGAACTGTGGCACACTGTGGCCAGGGCAAATTTAATTTCAGATAGCGATAACTGGAGGTCACTTGCTCTAGTCTAACACATTTGCTTTCAAACCATTTGAGAAAGGTGGCAAAGCAATGTAAAATATTGCTGCAGATGCTCTTTGTGTAGTTACTCCTGATGGGTATATTTGGCTAATGAACACCTTGACAAAGACTGCAGAGGAAAGTCCCTTCTGAAAAGCAGAAATAAAAAACACATTAGCAGAGCAGAATGGGAAGCTCACGTAGCACGTGCTGTGCTTATTCCCGTGGACTGAAGCTTTGGTAACTGACAAACTGTTTTAATCCTCTCACTTTCATAATTTTGCAAAATGAAAAGGTGTGTTTTTCCCCTCACAAAATGGATCTGTATCAACAGTGAAGAGCAGCACTGTACGTCCTCTAACAGGGCTATAACCAGTCTCTCTGCCTGTCAGTGGGAGAGATACACCAAATGGCTGGTAAATGTTCTGCATTTCCAATTATGGAAATGACTCTATTAGCCCCATACAGTTTGAAGAGCTCTTTCCCAAATCTAGTCAATGATTCAATGCACACTCTGTACTTCATTATAAACTCTATAGAATTCTTAATAAAAAGAATCATTTTTAATCTTAATCTTGCTTTTTTTATGGCAGGATACATTCTCTCCGTGCTCACAGACAGAAAGCCACAACAAACATACGTGAGAACTGGCACAGTGCCTCTGGGTTCAAACGACAGCGTGGAGATGAGCTTGCTACAGTCTGTACACTTTACACTGTGATTGTCATGATCATTTTAATGGCAATTTGGGGAGTATGGTCAAGAAAGGACGCATACGTATAGTTGCAATATACTTTCTTTGTCAAATATTCAGAGAAATACTCATGTTGATTACACATACCCAGGAGGTATACAGAATGATCTCTGCATATTGTAGTTTACTTGAAACTGCTTAAACCGGTGCAACTTGTGTAATTGAACCTGAGAAGGAGGTTTATAGACAACAATTTTATAGATGAAATTTTGTACATATGTACAGAACATGACTTTGTGAATAAACTAACATAGAGCTCTTTGCACTGTAAACATATTTGCATGTATATGAAATTGTATTTTAAGCACAATATACTAGCACAAAGAAGAGTAACATTTTTATTGGTCAATTTTTTATGTATCCACTCCAGCTTTCCATTTTTGAACTTAAGTTGTTCAGGCTCTACCTCTGCTAAGATCATGTGTCCCAGTCAGTGCTAAAAGGTACAATATAAATGGGCAACTAATTTGTCATAGCACAACACAGGAAAAAAAAAAAATCAGTAAAAGCAGCTATCCTGGAGGCAAAAAAAGTCTGTGGAACAAGCTGAATTCTCATCTCAGTTGCTGAAGAGAGCTTAGATAGGGGATGGGGCTTGCATCTGCATTTTTTTAAGCTTATGTTAATACCTTTGTAAGCTCAGGAATAAAACCATGGAAAAAACTGTATATGGAAGCATCCTTTGTTGCAGGACCAGCTGGCTCACTCTTCAACCTTTTACCAGTATATTTAATTCATCCTCAGCTTGCTTTTACATAATTCATTAATACCTCATGGCTGTAGCAACCTCTATACACCTCTCTACTCTTGAGGTGGGTATACCATACCACTTTTCTACTTCCCTGAAAAACTCAGTTAGAAAACTTGCAAGTGTTCTGAAGATACATCCAGTCATCTCTCCCAAACTCTCTGTTAACAGTAGGGTTACCTACTCCTGATAAGCGCAGATCAATGGACTTGCAGCTCTGAGGGGCTGTAGGGGAGCTTAAACTCACACCTCCAGTTTCAGCTTTGCCTAAACTAACAAAACAATATGTTAATAACTAAAAAACAACTGCAAGGTATTTTGAATTCTTAGCAATAAATAGATAATGTTTGTAATTAATCAGTAGCTGTACAGAACCTTCATCTATGGAGTTTGAGTGGACACACATATTTGTAGGAACAACACATAAGCCATATTAGAGGAAAGAGGATTCTGTTCTGGGAAGCAGCAACACACATACACACATCTAACTATGGCTGTTAGAGCAGATAAGGAGCTCAATATGAACTCTCAGTGCCTTACTAGAGCCGATAGGGTACATGATCTTTGGATATATAAACAAGCGGATACAGAAAAGGGAGATCAAACTACCCCTGTATTCACATAATTCCTATAAGAACAGTGTACCTTATTCTGGCATCCAACCATAATTTGGGGGGGGGAGGGGGAGGAAAGAGAGGTACATAAACTGAAATGTTTCTGAAAAGACCCAGCTGACATACCTTAAGGAGTATCCGCAAAGCACAGTGCAGCACCACAATACCTCTGTCCGCTCTAAACAGGATAATGTGGGTGCTGGAAACAATACAACTCTATTCATGCAGCACCCTGCCAAGGGCTACAGTACTCATATAAATACCCTTGTTAAGGTACCATCTGATCCCATTTTACGGTGGAAGCAAAGCTTTAATAATACTCTCTGAAGAAGAGCACACAAAGGAATGATATGAAGAAAATAGATGATTACTGTATTAAATACATTGTCATAACACATATGGCCCCAGTCATAAAGCATGTATGATGAGCTAATATTACACATGAAAGTAAAAAGGATGACCCCCCCCCCTCCCCCCCGTAAATGTAAATTCAAGTACAAGAGAAGATGGAGGGATATAGACATTCTGACAGTGGTACAAAAAAAGCCAGACTATTTGGGTTGTGTGATGGGCGATGGCTTCAGTACTCTGGAAGCTTGCTATCATCAAGCCTTTTAAAGGAAAGAAAGAGTTTTGACAAGGGTTCAAAGAATGGTACTCCATAATCATCCGTTTCAAAAATAATGAAGGGCTTAATGATTCCCCCAGGCTTAAGTAATGGCACAGAAGGAGGTCTGAAGCTTCTAGTTTGAAAACATAACAAGGCAAGAGAATAAGCTTATGCTGTAGGAGACAGAGATGTAAACTCTGAAGGGCTTTGGAAGTGAAAACAGATGACAGAAAAGTGGAAGCCACTGAACACAGGTGAAGAGGGAGGCACACGTAACGAGATTATTATGATCAGATTGGCTATTTGTTCTAACATACACAGCTTTTAGAAACATAGATTTTACTCATAAAAAAAACATAGGTCAGAAACACACAGACTGCAGCTCATGAATTGAATTTGGCCTGCCAGAACAATTAATCTGGATCACTTGCACTATCATGTTAGTCACGGTAGCCTTCAGATGTGGCTAAAGAACATAGGATGAGTTGTACTGATGCCAGGCAGTCTATTCTTCTCCTTTGCTCTTTCCTTGAGGGACCTGTGACTGTCCCTGTCACATGATGGAAGATTTGTCATATGCCAAAATATATGCTTCCCCACCCATGCAGTGGGTATACATCCAATCCTGCACATCAATCCAGCCCACAAGTGAATGCTGCTTGCAAATAAATCCTGGTGTGCTACTGGACACCATCCTGGAGGGGAAGGTGACTACCTCGGTCATGATGGGGAATGCAAGTTTTCCTTGGATATACATCCACATTCCTGTCACATGCCCAGAAGTATACTTGTTACATGATGGACAAGCCAGCAGTTTGGTCATATAATAATATATCATATATCATATCATATCTGCCTGGTCTGAAAGCTTGGGAAGTCTCTAACTCAGAAAGTAACTACCTTTTGGCTTTTCCAAGTATTATGAAATCATTATAAAATATGGCATTATCCATTCTGTTTTTTGCTTGCCTTGTCTCTTCCTTTTTTCTAAGATATTCATATATGGTATATGTGTATCACAAAGCATTCGAGCAAAAAGGTGGACTTCTAGGGAATATGAAATTTTAGCCATCTACATGTGAAAGCATAGGCTGCTGGTTTTGCTCAATCCATGTCTTACGCACACAAAGACAAAATGTTAAAAAGCACAGGCAAAAATCTTTTATAAAAGATACATTCAGAGATAAAAGTTTCTGAGACAAGCTACTGAAGTGACTAGAAAGGAACTAGAAAGAAAAGAATAAATGGTCATGAAATGCAAGAAGCAAATGACAGCTAAAACACAGGAAACATGTAGGAATAATTACAGAGCCTTCTGGTTCCACAAATCTTTCTCAGAGTATCAATAGGCACGCAAAAGTAGTTTTATTCATAACTAAGCCTTGGAAATGAGTTTAATCTCTAGCCAGAACAACTGACTGCTCATCATACTTCAGGATTTAGCTGTTAAGTTTATTAATCCTTCGGCTATAATCCTGCCTTTGAAGTACCAGAGATCCAAAGAAGCTACTGAGAATGCTTCAGCTCCCTCTTTCTCAGCTGGTGACAGAGGAGATGAGACACAAAAGTTCAGAGGTGACAACAGCAGATCATTAAATCTTCCAAATTTCCATCTTGACTGAGGAAGTTTCTGTCCTTGAAGAACATGTAAAAATATATGGGAGTTTCAGCTACCACCAGAAAAAGGGTGGGCAACTCCTGACAGGGAGGGCATGACACCTTTGATATGAGGGTCAGCATGAAATGGAGAAGATAGGAATATGGAGAACGAACATTTTACAAGTTCCTACGGGAGAGCTTGGTTCATAAATTTTCCCCACTCTGCTGCTGCACTGCAAAGGAACTTTTTCACTAATGTTCATCACAAGACATTTCTTTGACACTGACTCTATGTTATCATCTCTCAAACTTGATCATTTAGCTTAGTGGAGAAGTACTATCAGTTATACTGAGTACTCTGGCAATCATCTAGTATGGTGCTTTTCAGAATCAGGACACCTATAGAGATGAGCTTTCTTTATGCATGAAAGATTGTTCAGAATTAACTTCACTACTAGATACAATTAAATAATAATAATAAAAATCATTTAAAAGATGACTAGTGGAACAAATCTTAATTCTTTTAACACCTAAGCTATTTTCTAAGGATGACTAAATTAGCCTGTTACCTTTGCCCTCCTTTTCATCACCTTCCACAAGGTCTGACATGCATTAGAGAGCCCCTGGAGTTGCACCTTTCTTGCTCCTACTACTGAGAGCTCTTCCAAAAAACCCAGTTTCTCTACCCAAGCTGGAATAACATCCTTTTTCCTCTTTTCTCTCACTCACCTGCCCCTCATTTCCTGTGTCTGATACTGCGTGGTAATGTGGAAGATTAAGACATTAAAATTTCTATGATGTATTAGGAGGAAAGAAGAAATGAGTTAGCGTATTTCTGGCTTCAAGCTGCTCTCCCTTTTACAGCCTTCTGAAGATACACAGGTATTTCTTCACCTTATCTGTAAGGCACCTCCCATGATCCCTACACACATTGTTGTTCACAGTAGGAACCCTTCACAGCCCCGAAGACTGGGGGAAAAGTGGGCTACTAGTACACCTATCTGGGCTTGAGGACCCTTTCACAGATTTCAATTTTTTAATGCTAGCTCTGTCAATAACTTGAGAAGCCATCAACAATCTACTTTGGCTAAACCAAGCACAGAAGCATATTTGGGCAAAAAAAAAAAAAAAAAGTCTGTATAGCTCTGAAGATTTCTGTTCAACTATTTCATATTACCCTTTACTTTTACATTACAGGCCCTTCACTTGCTGTGCAACATTCTGATCCTAAGGACCCAGAAATGCTCTATCAGATAATTCTAGAACTTATAAACACCATACTAATGTTAAGAGCTACCTTCTGCTGACAGTGACACCATACTTAGCAATAAAAAACAAGTACCTACATAAGTTCCTCAGCTTATGATATTGACTTGCTACAGATTTCTCTCATGGCAAATGATTTTATGTACTAAAAATGGCAGAAATTCCAAGCAAATCCTTTTCTATGCCTTGCACATTTATTATGACGTTCTTCTGGATTCTCTTTTTTAAAACATTGTCTCACGC
Source organism: Dromaius novaehollandiae (assembly GCF_036370855.1). NCBI lineage: Eukaryota > Metazoa > Chordata > Aves > Casuariiformes > Dromaiidae > Dromaius > Dromaius novaehollandiae. The sequence continues at coordinate 13,492,026 of NC_088098.1, read as the reverse complement.
TACAATTTCTCCTCAGTCAGTTCACATACAGAATCTTTCTTCTCTACCCAGCTGCTTATCTACAGAAGTCAGAGAAGCCAGCTCATTTTCAAGACCTTTCCTCTACTGTCAAATGTAGCTAAAACTGGCCAGTGTGATGAAAACAATGAAGCACTTTCACATGCAGACAGACTGCCTAGCTTTTGTTTTCATGAGAAGTCACACTAAACATAGGGCACACAAAAACACAATGGTATCACTTAGTCCAAATACTGGACACCTCTGTATAGTTAAAAAAAAAATCTGTTAAATAATAATGATTTTCCAGTCTGGTATCTGCTCATGCACATCTCTATCAAACCTGTTTGCTTTGGGCAAAATTTGGCTAAGATCAACAGGAATTTTGTTAGAGTAAGAGCAGGCAACCATCATAAAGTTGCACTGCAAAATCTTTAAATAACCAGGAATCACAAGACACATACCTTGGAAAGCCTGGAAGAGCTGCAGGAGTACTTCAGAGATGGGAATGACAAAGCCTCCTCAAGCAACTCAGTACCCCATTCCACAAAATCATCAAAAGATGGAGAATCTATCCTTTCACTTGGCAGTTTATTCCAATTACTGGACATTACTACTGGCAAAAAACACCTGTCAAAGGAGACTGTCTTTTTCATACTGTAAAAGGCCAATGTTCCATATAAATATTCAGTGTTCATGCTGCTGCTGTACTGATTTTAATAGTTAAAAAAAGAGAAAATGATACAAATTTACTTTTACTGGGGATTTTCTAACAGGACAGTAGATACAAGCAAAGAAAACCACTTGTAGCAACGCAAAATTTTGAAAATGCAAATTTCCCAACAGTAAAGGATATCTGACCATTAATAAGCTTTGCTATCCAAAGGTTTCTGCAAGAAGCCTTTTACAGTCTTCAACTGCAATTGTAACACATAGGTTGTATGAACTATAGGCTGACAGCCAGCCACAAAGCCATCTTATTAGTAAGGACACTATCCTCAAAGAGAATGTGCTATTTGGTTACTCACTTTTCCCCCCATTGACTAGTCATGGTTCTCAGCAAAGAAGCGGAGTCCCACTTTGCAACTAGAGCAGTGCTAGATGCAACCGTAAAAGTGCTGTGACAGCTCTGCCAATTTAGCACATTAACAAGGCAGAAAGCTACCTGCTTCTTTTTTGGATTTGTATTCTGTCAGTTGATTTGACTGGTCCAATACATGCTAGAGCAAACTCAAGGAAAACTGCAGGAAAATGAGTCAAAGGGGAAACCAGACTACTGCCCTTCAGCAAGAGCAAGCTCTTAGACTGTCTTAGGTGCATCATCAAATAATATCTTAAGCTATGAAGTGTAAAATACTTTTTTCCCCCTAATCTGTTGCCTCCGTGGAAAGCAGGGGTGGTTGACTAAATGAAACAGTTAAATTCTAGGTCCAAACTTACTAATTCCTAACGTATTCAGAAAGCCAAATGTAATTGTACAGGCCATTTGTACAGCCAAACATAATTGCACAATCATTACAGATCGTGTAAACACAATCTACATTTATTATCTGGTTTTGTAAATAATTGGCTTAATTTAGTTAGAGAACACAATTAGGACTAAAGGAAAAACCACGGCCTTGCAGGACAACAGCACAGTCTCTCATTGTCAACAGACCCACATCATGTGCCTGACTGAATAATAATAGCGAGGCTACAGATCTCAAAATCGCTTCCAGTAAATCCATCCATGAAAATATCTCATTCAGATCTCACAGTAAATCAATTCAGCTCAGAACACAGGACAACAGTAATAAACAATTTACTGTTTTCACACCCATGAAATTCACTGTCAAGAACTAGAAACTCAGAGCCAAAGTTTGGAAAGTATTTATCAGCTGTTATGCAGTGATCTATTTATTAATATTTCTTGTATACTAACTAGACTAGACTGATGTTTTGCACATGTTCAGAAACGGCTGTGGTTTAAACATACCTGTCTGCTGTTATTTTAAACTATCAAGAACAACGTCAGCAGTTCATCCAGCAAATTTGATGATACATTCCATGTACCAATTGGACTGTCAGAGAATAAAAACACGTCTTTAATTTTCCACAATAATTCTCCCATGCTGACGTTATGACCGTTTTATTTCAAAAGACTCAAGCCCTTCCAAACTCCATCTTTTAATAGTCTTGCATTTCCCTTTTTAGAAAAGACAATACAGTCTGTAGAACCATCTTTAAATCAAGAAATTGGCAGAGCCCCTTCTCTTTAATCTTTTATTTTGATCAACTTTGTCTTTCCCTTGGTACTTAGGTCTTAATGAAAAGTATCAGTTATATCCTAGAAAGGTTACAAAGGACCTCAAGGAACCCCTAGATTCAGGAAGCATCAACTACATCCTAACTATTTCTCACCAGTCTCATTTGTCTAACCAGTCCTTAAAGATCTACTGGTACAGAAATTCAGAAGGATTTGAATCCAAATCTCAAAATAATGCTTCTACCACAAGGCTATAAGGAAGTTCATATGAGAAGATGACTCTGTCCCATTATACATTAACCAGTAAAAAAAATCCTGACTTGAACTTGACTCTCTCTATCTATGGCAAGTGTCTCAATTCCTTGGTTAGACAATTTGTATCTCTAGACATCAACAAATGTTTAGTTAGTTACGCAAATCAGACCTGATCCAGCATAGAAGATGCAGGACAACATAGCCAGTGAATCTTACAGGGGCTAGGAAATCCCAGCAATTCAGAAGTGTAAGAAAAACAAGTCCAGACAGCCACAAAAACTTCTGTACCTAGGGATTTTAGTGATAGAAACTTAGATGCCTACAGAATTAAAAAGTTTCAAGGCTGGATTGAAGGGACGCAAATTGACTTCAAAACCCAAATTCATTCATAGTTATAAACCATTTCTCAAGTAACTACGTGTTGTCAGTTTGCAAGAGAAAAAGCCTAAGTATTTCCAAAGAATGCAATGAGCCTAATTATTTCAAGCTATCATTTCAAACTTTGATAAACTTCTTGTTTAAATATGGACTGGAGACCCCAATACTATGGCTTTATTTTTTAAAACCCTGGCTTCAATTTAAGAAATGATTTACTACAATACTTACTTATTTTTCCTCTATCATGTAATCTGACCTAGTGGAGATCAGCAAACAGCCTGTCTTTAGCACACCTTCAGTATGATGCTTTGCCATTGATTTGGTTGGTAAGAAAAGGATGGTACAGTAGTACCATCTGTACTACTGTATTTTAACTGACAGAAGAAAAACTAACCACAATCAAAATACAAAACAGGTCCAGGGATTTCCATATTAAATACAGAAACACAGACAATATCAGGTCTATATGTCAGTTTGCTGGTTCATTTACTGTAGTGGCTAACACTTCAACTCTAACTCAGACTTCTCTCCCCCACAAACTATACTTACTTTTCCCAAAGGTTAGGTGCAAGAGTCTGGGACACTCTTTCAGTTATCTTGTAAGCATACAAGTCCTAATGCTTCAGAGAATGGCAAGAAAAAAATGCAGACAACTATAGTTTTATACATGGCATTTCCCAGAAAAACAATACAGCATAATGATAACAAGCAGTATGGACTTCTGCCTAATTGGGATACTAGTTTTGATGAAATGGGATGCCTATATGTGATTAAACAATACTGACATCAGACTTTTGGACCTGGTGACTATTGGATATCAATATTCTTTTTTCTTTCTCTTTGATGTTCTTTCCTAATGCTGGTTCAGCAAAGCAAGATTAGTTTAATGATCCTTTCAGCACGTTATTTAAGCTATATCCACAACTTAAAGTGAGTAAATCCATGATGCAGATTTTTCTGTGAATTCTGCACTTGGAACAGAGCCCTAGGACATCGACATCACCATGCTTAATTCCCAGTGTTACAAATTAAAAATACCTCTCATTATTCTTTAACTGCCAACACTAGGTAACATGAAGCAATACACCAGTAGCTCAGCAGTACACAGTATGAGATGGTATCAAATTGTTAGGTGCTAATACCACCATAGCATCATCCATACTGACCTTATTTGTCACACTGCACTCCTCTCCAACGCCTGGCCCAGCTCCACACTGTACCACAGGGTCCCGTCATGCCTCCCGTCTTCCTTTTCCCATAGGGTGGGCAGTGTTTCTATTCCATTAGTAGAAAGAGGGAGATACTGCAGATGCATTGTAAAAAACTTTCCTTTTTCTAGTCCAGGAGCAATACTTAGTACTATTGAGACAATTTTCCTGGAAACAGTATTGTTAAACATAAAAATGATTATCATCCCTCAGGGGTGCCAAAACAAAACAAATCACAGTATGGTTAATAAAAATAATTCACAATGTTTGAATCCTATCTGTAGATGACAAAATGCTCAATGAAAGAGAACAGGAAGTACAGGTTTTCAAGCCTTCTTTTTATGATGAACTCAAGGTATCGGGAAAAGTGATCTTTTCTCATGTTAAATGAGAAAACAGACAGAAACGCTAATGGACAATTTTGCTTAGTACAGCAGAATTGCTCTGTGCTTAGAATACAGCTTAGATCACTCCCATACTCAAGGTAGTTCTTTATAGTTAAAGTTCAGATGTCACTACACTACTCGATACTACACCGATTTCTCTGAAATACAGGATGAATAGCCATGAAATGTTTTTGCAGCTTAGAAAGCCCTGTTTTTCTTTTTCTTTAAAAAATTTATTTGCACATTTTCATAAAACATCTTTTGTTGACATTCTGCAAATAATGCCATCCAATAAGGTGCCGATTTTTTCTTCCTGTGGAGTAAGTTTGTACATCTGCAGAAAAAAAGAACACGAAAAACATAAAGGCTGTACAAGGAAGAAAAAAATTATCGTATATATTTTTAAAATATATACATTAAAAAAAACAGACTCCCCCCTCCAATTTTTTACATTAGGAATGTACGTCTTGTCTTCCAGGCCAGATTAAGGACTAGAAACCAGGCAAATTTGGAAACTGCACAGCCAAGGGAAAGCTAAGAAAGTGCTAGAGAACAGTGCTTTTAGCTCCACATGTTATATGGTGTGATTTGTCCAATTTTGCTCATACCTCTCCCATCATTACTTTGACTGACCTAATCAAGATGGTTTAAGCTACTACAATTTTATCGCATGTGACGTGCATACTTCAAGATACCTTCTTGGCTTACAGTAATCTGTTAGAGTGCACATGCCTTAAAACAGTTCCTAGCAGCTAATCAACGAATTATTTTTATTTTAGCTGCCTGTGCTGGGACTATTTATGTACTTAGGATTACGAAACTGTGCAGAACTGAAAGTTTATTTTTAATTAAATAGCTATTTACTTGGGAAAATAAGAAACGGAAGTGATAGAACAGTGGGGAAAAATCTAGAATTCATTTCTGTGTTCTAAATTTCTGATGATGCTAAGAATCTGATGACCCCAAATTCGGTATGTTAGAGGGTGACTACTAGAAATTTTTTCCCCAGAGTAAAAACAGTACAAGAAACAAGTAGTCAAGTTTCACTCATAACAAGTTTCCAGTCACGTTAAAGAAATACAAACTCTAAATGAGTTACATCAGTTGAGATTTAATCAGACAATCAAATAAAATATCCCTTTCTTCAACCACAATTATCTCGTTTGGTTACATACCTTTTTAACTTTTGCAATGTCTGTTAGTTGGGGGAGTTCGTCTAAAGAAACCTGCTGGCCTTCTACTTGAGATGCTACATCTTCCAGATTAACAGTTTTTTCTCTGTCCACAACCAGAACAATGAGTACCGCTGTATCACTGTCTGAAATACCAAATTTTTTCAATGCATCTGAAATCTAAGGAAAGATGAAAAACAGCAAAATTTAACTAGACATTTTTTTGCTACATGTAAGCATTTTCAGTTACTGGGTCAAATAAACATGAAGTATATAATCTGACAAGTTCTACATTAATAAAATTCTGATGAACTATAAGAGATAATTTACTTCTTACACTAACTTCTATTAGTAGTTTGGAGGTTTTATTCCACTTGGATCAAACAGTTGCTAAGAAATTTTAGGGTTTTTTTTTCCCCTTGCAAAACTGCATGATCTTAAATCACCAGATTTAAATCTTAAATTTAAATTCTGGTGATCTTAAATCACCAGAAAACTAAAATAACTATCATGTGACTACAACCACTACATTGGTTAGGTCAAGTCTTTTCCCACATCTGAGGCTTTGTTTTTGCTGTTTTTTGTTTTTATACACTAATGGTAAAAAAAACCAAAACAAACCTATATACAGAAATAATACACCCTAACACCTACCAGACAGTTCTTAATTTTGCTAGTGTATCTGCTGCCAAGTGTGTCCGTGGCTAAAGTTTACAATCAAACTGATCCATCGATACAGAAATTTGAGGATAAAAAGATCGTGGATAAATAAAGGCTAAAAATATTTATGGAAGAATATCTAAAAAAAATAAGTCTCTGCATCTCTAATTGTATTTCTGCTCCTCTTCATAAATCTACGAGCAGTAAATGCTCGTCTTGAAAGAAAATGTCTCACAGAGATATTCCCAAATGCTAACTTTAACCAAGGAGACTAGCTTTCTTCCATAACCTAGTACAAGAAAGAGGCTTCTTCACATAACGAAACAGAGCAAAATCTTAGCACTAAGTGTTCTGAACCACCCTTTGTAAAAGCGTATCTCTGACCACTGGTTTTACAAGGAACCAAGGGAAATAAACCTCTGTAAGCTAAAATTACGTTTTATGAAAGTCTTGTTATCAACACATTCAGGATATGAATTTTCATTAGCTATTGCAGGGTTTTAGCTTGAGGAATGACTTAAGAAGCTCAAACTCTGCAGTTTCTTGAGTTTCACAAATCCATTACTTATCTGACTTCCTTGATATTTTGGAAATGTCAGATAAATGGGAGTCTGAGTAAGTGTTAAAATTCTAGTTAAGCTTGAACATGACGCATCCACACGTTACCACAACAAATGTAAACTAGGTTCCTTATATTAAATGGTCCATAGGTTAAAAAAAAAGCTAAGGCTCACCTTTATGGTCTCCCACTTTTAACAGCACAAATGGACTATTTGGCAGTGAGGGATAGTAGTAAGGAAAATCAGAATCATTTATGATCATTTATGCACAGTATGCTCTAGACAGCTAAACATCTGCCACATTACTTCAAGCTGTGTGTCACTGGAGAGAGTTATTTTTGAATTTCCATTCAGTCTTGTAACCATTCTAAGACTCACTGACCCCAAATTAATATTAGTTATGGTGTCAGTCTTTTTTTTCCAAAGAATTCGCTACATTTGCTCAGTTACTGGCAAAAATGAGAACAGAACTGTATGAAAGTGATTTCCCTACAGCTTATACAGATTAATTTTTCATTGGCGTTCCACAATTTTATTTCTGAAAACACTTACTGTGTGCTTTCTGTAGTGCTCTAAAACTGTACATTAAAGGAGAAATACTAAAATCTTATTTTACGTGTTTTGTATTATTGGCAGGTGTTGATATCTATTTGCATGATTGTTATGGATAATTTCTGAAGTATTAATAAAATCCTAATTTATGTTATTATATCAGAATAAGAGTATTCTTACTCAATATTGCTACTAAGACTTTAATTGCACACGGTGACTAATGTTCACGGCAATGTTGTCAAATCAATAGGAGGTTTTTTTGTTATACCAGTTGTGAGAGGATTTGGAGGTAGCCTAACATTTTTATCTATTTAAAAGAAAATTTTAAAAGAATTTTAAAAGAAAATATTACGGGCTTTAACACTTAAAAAGAAAAAAAATGAACCTAAAACCAAACAACCTAGAAGTGGTCAAGGAGGACTACACTGAAATTGTCAAGGATGAAAAAGAACAGAATCTCTGTATGTGAATTCTGTCTGCATGACAGTAGGACTATGGAAATATGACTATTCTAGTTACAGTTATTCCAAGTAGAATACAACCAGTACATCAGAGGACTTTGTTCTAAGGCCAGGCAAATTGTTCAGTGAATGCTTATATTTAGTTTGGCTGCATGGATCTTAGCAAGCTTCTCTGGCAAAAACAGTAATTGTTCTGTAAATCTTACATTATTGTTTGGTGAAAGGTTGAAAATAATTTCTGCATAGAGAGTTCTGGTCTTCATTTTACCAATCTTGTGTAGATGAACTGCCTTGTTGGCTGCCACAAGAATTTGAAAAGGGTCTACAATCTGTAAAATATGATAGAAGAAGATAAACAGAAATTTAACATAATATTTTCAACACTCAAAAAACCCTCAACCACTCAACTTTGTTAGCCCAAGTCTGCCCTCATTACAGTCAGCAATACACCATCCAGCAACTCATTTCAGCAATTCTTGCTCTTCCAAAGTCAATGGGATCTACTGAATAAGATAATGCTTGATATAAAAATAAAGATTACACTCACAATCAGGTTACTGGAATCTTTTGAAAGAAGTATCATGTTAATAAATCCTCTGTCAGTAAATTGCCAGATTAGATTTTTTTTCTTCCCTAATTTACAATGGCTTTGCTAATTCAAGCAAAAAAAAAAAAAAAAATCAGAAACTAGTTACAGGTTTAGATAAGAACAAAGGCTCCTAACATCAGTTTTTTAACAGAGCATTAAATGATTAGTGATACATTTTACAGATGGAAGAAGATTTAAATAGCTCTACATAGTGGGAACGTTAAGGGAATCAAGGAGGAGACTGACTCTTTTGGCCAATTTTGCCTAGGCTCTACCTTCTGCACAGAGGGGCCCTTATACTTCTGTAACATCATAATTAAATCAAAGGAGCTGCATTTACATGGTGAAAGCTAAGTATCTATAGCAGCTTAGGTGATAGGGATTACAGACACAGGTCATTTTTTTTTCAGTTCTTCAGGAGCAGGAACTTTGTACAGTCTTCAAAACCCTACTGCAGTATAAACAAAACAAGGAGGGCATTTCCTTACCATTGCAGGATTTATTAATGCTCCATCGATAGAGCCTTCCATTGCTTTCTTTCTGAGAGCAGCAGCATTTTTCACGTCATTAAACAGGAGCAGAGTCACGCTACGGTCAGGAAACAGCTCCAGCTGATGTGTTAAATGCAGCATCTCGTCACGAAGGAGCAAATTCGCCCGGAGCAAGGCGCAGCAGCGCCCAATCCCAGGGTACCGCAAGCGCAGCTATCGCACACAGGCCGCACACGCTCTGCCTCAGATAAAACAGAATTTTAATAACGTTTGACCACTCGTATGTGCTCAGGGGAGGTTTCCAACCCTTCTTAGAGGGGAACAGTGGAGTTTAATAAGGGAGAAGTTAGGCGAGCAGAGGTTGAAGCAGCCGCCCCGCCCCGCCCCCCCCCCAGCACCCGCGACCCTGCCGGCCCCTTCCCGCCCAGCGCCCCCCTTCCCGCCCCACCGGGGCCCGGGGCCGAGCCTGGAGCCGACCCGCCGCCGCCGCGGCCCTCACCGCCCGCCGAGCGCCTCCGCCGCCGCCCGCGCCGCCGGACCCCTCCCCGGAAGGGCGGCCTCTCCCCGCGGCGGCGGCGGCGGCAGCATGGAGCGCGCGGCGGCCTACGGCTTCTCGGCCGCCATGAGCGGCGCTTTCCTGCTCTCGTGCCTGCTCTTCGCGGCGCTCAACCGCCGCCAGCGCGCGCCCTACATGGACGAGGCCTTCCACGTCCCGCAGGCGCAGGCCTACTGCGAGGGCCGCTTCCAGCAGGTGCGTGCGGGCCCCCGGCACCCCCGCCCGGCCGCCGGCTCCCCCCGCTCCTCCCGGCTACCGGCTCCCCGTGGCCGCCTCCCGGTCCCCCGCGCCGGCGCTGCCCCCTGCGGCCTCCCCCCCCCCCCCCGCCCCCCCCACTCGCCGGGTTGCTTGGGGGCGATCCGGCTCCGTTTTTCCGCTGGAGCGGGTATTTCCATGAGCAGTAAGGGCGCGTAAAAGAGGGAGCGTGCCTTTTGTGATGAGAAGGCGCCCGAAACGTGTGTCTGTGCTTTTTATCACTTAGTGGTGCGATATTTAACGCTCGCGACACGGTGGAAGGACATATAAAGCATTTAAACGTTACACACTAACGCCTGAAATTCACTAAACGCCTAAAGTAACAGATGGCGTGTAAATTAAAGCTGCACATCACAGCTCCCCGGGGAGCTGCGCGCCTCTGGCGCGTTTTCTGCGCGACGGCGGCTCTTTAACCCGGCCCGTCTCCCCTTTGAAGTGGGACCCCATGATCACGACGCTGCCCGGCCTGTACCTGGTCTCGGTGGGAGTCGCCAAGCCCGCGGCGTGGCTCTTCGGCTGGACCGGCAGCATCGCGTGCTCCACCGGCATGCTCAGGTTTATTAACCTCCTCTTCAGCGTTGGAAACTTCTATTTGCTCTACTTGCTGTTGTCCAAGGTGCATGCGAAAAATAAGGTACGGTCCAAGTAGAGTAATTTTCTGCACTAGTACGAACAATGCTGATGGCTCTGCGTATGCTTGTTTTGTTAGATATTTGAGCTGTCTCCAGTTTTATGTGGCTACGAGTATTCCTACCAGTTTGAGCCAAGGAGGTGTGCTTCTTTTCTCTAAAAAACAATCTTTTTTCTCTCTGAGGGTGCGATCCTCTAAAAACTTACTCTTGCACATAACTATAAATAGTTTCATTGAAATAAAACATGATTCCTGAACAAAGCCCAATAAGCTGTGTTTGAGCTAAAATATATTCTTTAGATAGATATCAGATTTGACATTGAGATTTAGAATTATAGGATATTTCAGGTTGGAAGGGACCTCAGGAGGTCTCTAGTCCTGTCTCCTGCTCAGAACAGGGTCAGCTCTGAGGTCAGACCAGGCAGCTCAGGGCTTCATCTAGTTGTGTCTTGAAAACCTGCCCAGATAGAGAGCAACTGCACAACCTTTCCAGGTAGCCTGTTGCACTGCTTGACTGGCCTTTCACCTCCATGGTGAAAAAGGTTTTCCTTTCATCCAGTTTGAAGCACTCTTGTTTCAATTTATACCTGTTCTCTCTTGTTGGCCCACCATGCAGTGCTCTGAAGAGCCTGGCTCCGTCTTCTTATTAACCTCATAGGTATTGGCAGGCTGCTCTTTGGTCCCCCTGAAACCATCCCTTCCCTCGGCCAAACAAGCCCAGCTCCCTTGGCCTCTCCTCACAGGGTAGGTGCTCCTGTCCTTGACCATCTTGGTGGCCCTCCACACTCACTCCAGTTTATCAAAGTCTTTTTCCAAATTACTGTTATTGGGAATGCTCAGAACTGGACGTGGTATTCTAGATGTGGTCTAACAACCTTGCCCCTCCTTGCTGCCAGGACACACTGCTGCCTCACATTCAGCTTGCTGTCTGCACAGACTCCTGGGTCCCTTTCCGCAGAGCTGCTCTCCAGCCACTCTGTCCTCAGCCTGAACCATTGCAGGGATTCTTCCTTCCCAGGTGCAGGGCCTTGCATTTTTCCTATTGAATTTCATAAGGTTTCTGTTGCTTCATTCCTACAGCCTGTTTAGGTCCCCCTGGATGGCAGCTCTGCTCTTGAGTATATTGCCTCACCCAACTGGTTTGGTGTCATCTGCCAAGTTGATGAGAGTGTGTCTTGTTGCTGCCTCCAGGTATAAAGATGTTAAACAGGACAGGTTGCAGTAGAGACCCCTGCAGTACTTTGCTTGTTACCAACCTTCAGATAGAAAATGACCCGTTAATTGAGCCTGACTGTCCAATCAGTTTTTTAGCTGTCTAGTTGTCCATCCAAGTGATGGATCATCTAACACTGTTGCAGGTAAATTGTTCCAGTAGTTAATGGCCTATTCAAAATCTTTCAGCTTAGTTTGCTATCTTTAGTTTCACCTTTAAACCATAAGGACATTTTTTGCAGTTCAGTGATAATTTAAAGATTCCGTTGTTATAAGGAAAATGTTGTCTTATGAAGATTACAGGAGATTCTTCATGGTTAAGCGCATGATAAAACCATTCAGAACTGGGTTAAAATCAACAAATTGTTTATTCTTTTGGAACACTTTTAATTTTATATTTGGAAGTGGAAATATAAATGTAAGAAAACAAAAGGTTTCTTGGCTGTATTATAAGCATTACAAAATGTACTTGCATTGTTGCCACTTCCTTACTCTTTGAGCATTTTCTGTATTCCTGTTTTCAGTATGGTGGTGACTGGCTGTTTCATCCCACGCTACATCATTCAGAACCATCATGAAGCAGTTTTTAATGTTGTGAATTACATTGCATCATGTAGTGAGTGGGATAATTGGGAGGAGTTTTTAACTGTATGATCTACTTTCTTTAAAGTTTCTTTTCTAACTCATGAATTATAATAAAAATAAACAACAAAAGATCAGAGAGCTGCATCAAAGATTAGAAGCTTAACTGGCCCCTCTATGGGCTGGCTTTGAAAGAGTCAATAGTACAAGCACAGAATGATGTGTTCTGCTGTGTCATAAATAAACATAATCTGATGATGAGATTGCAGGGGCATACAACATTGAAAACAAATTTTTCCTTTTCTTTTGCCCATTTATGCCGCTCTCATCATAGGTATGAGAGCAGTTATATTCCCACAATGACTTTAATGCTACAGATATGTGAACGTCTGAGATATGGAAGAAGCTGGTGTATTTTCTTTGCCATGTTTTTAACTCACCAGCAATAATGCTTCTTGATTTTATTTGTCTCAGCATTGTATTGTCCTGCACTCTACATTAGCATAGCAGGAGGTTAACAGAAATGTAGCGTGAGTACTAGTGCAGTAATGGTGATCAGAGAGCATAAGAGATGCTGTATTGTGGTAATGGAATTCTGAAGAATGATATCCTTTATTTGTTTTTTATTTTTATTGTAAATTACTAATTGTGGTTTTCTGCTTCTTCTCTAGGCCGTGTCTGGTTTCCAGAGAATCTTGTCTACATTAACTCTTGCAGCATTTCCCACACTTTATTTTTTTACATTCCTTTATTATACAGACCCAGGATCAGTATTTTTTACTCTCTTTTCATATTTAATGTGCCTTTATGGTAACCATAAAACTTCAGCTCTGCTTGGATTTTGTGGCTTCATGTTTCGTCAGACAAATATTGTATGGACAGTTTTTTGTGCAGGAAACGTTGTTGCAGAAAAGCTAAATGAAGCCTGGAAGACAGAGCTACTGAAAAAGAAAGATGAAAAGATTTCCTCCATGAAAGGATCATTTTCAGATCTGATCAGAATACTACAGTTTCTTATTGAATATCTCGTATCACCTCAAAACTTGATTATGCTTATTGCTTTAACTTGGCCATACGTCATATTAGTAGTTGTGTTCTTTGCTTTTGTCTTCATCAATGGCGGAATAGTTGTTGGTGACAGAAGTAGCCATGAAGCCTGTTTGCACTTTCCTCAGCTGTTTTATTTTCTGTCATTTACTCTCTTTTTTTCCTTCCCCCATTTATTGACCCTTACCAAAATCAGGAAATTCCTTCTGACCTTACGGAAGCACCCTATGCAGTACAGCTTAATTGCTGTCATCTCTTTATTCCTGATCTGGAAATTTACCTATGTTCATAAGTATTTACTAGCAGATAACAGACATTATACATTCTATGTCTGGAGAAAAGTCTTCCAAAGACATGAGCTTGTAAAATACCTGTTAGTTCCAGTCTATATATTTGCTGGCTGGAGTTTTGCTGATACCTTGAAATCAAAATCAATATTCTGGATTTTAGTGTATTTTGTATGTTTATTTGCTGTTACAGTTCCTCAAAAGTTGCTAGAATTTCGTTACTTTATTTTGCCGTACTTAATATATAGGCTCAATATTCCATTTCCATCTCTTTATAGACAACTTCTTGAGCTGGCTTTTTATATTTTTGTGAATGTAACAACTTTTTATCTTTTTCTAAACAAAACATTCCAATGGCCAAATAGTGAAGAAGTGCAGAGGTTTATGTGGTGATTTTCTTTTGGTACCTTTGTACCCTTAGGAAAACCCGGTTCTATTTCAGGACTATAGACCCTGGAATAAAGTAGTGTGCATTACATTATATATATACATTTTTTTTCCACAGTGGGAATCAGGAAAGGAAATCAGTTGGTTGCTTATATTCTTGGCACTGAATGTGAGATCTAATATGTGAAGATATTAGATTTATTAAATTTATGTGGTCCTGGATTAAATTCAGAACTAGGGAAATTTCAGAAAACCTTTTTGTAACTAATGTGAAGTGAGGGAGATGTTTACAACCATATTTCATGATAATAATATATTCTATAACATACTTTTGAAGGTATGGCAGTTTATAAGTATGTTTTGGAGGTTTGCTTCAAAATAAAGTATTTAAGTGTTTAACCTTTTCATTACCTCTGGGTGCATATTTACTCCTCAGCATAGGCCATTTCCATCTATGTCTGCTAAAGGTCAAGGTAAGAAACCCTACTGAAGTGTAACGTTTTCAAAAACACCTGCATCCCAATGAATTTTCATGAGTTGTTGGTCAGTAAATGCATACATTAGTTTTGCAAACAGAATGTAGGCTCTTAAATCATTAGGACATTTTGAAAATTTTATTTCAAACTGATATTTAGAAAACAGAGTGAAGACTATGTGCATGTTCCTTCCTTTGGGGGAATAAACATTATTGTACAACAAAGGATAAATTGCGGTTGATAATGTGACCTATTAGAAGGGGAGTAATTTATGTGAGCCAGGCTGAAACATGTCATTACATGGTGGAATGCAGTATAATGAAAACCCTTTTAAATAATAAGGCTTTTATGTCTTGAGGTTCTGTGTTCACAGGTTTGTATTGAAGCAGGATGTGAGTGCACTCCAAAGTTGAACTGAGTATTTCTAAGATCTTTGACATGTAATCTTAAAAAAAAATACTAATGGCATTACTGAATTGTTCTTTTAAATATTTTTCATATATGCACACATCTAATGGAACTAGGCAGTATATATTTCTTTTTACAAAGGTAAAAATACAATGTATATGATTTTTTAAAAACATCTAGTGCATTATTTTCAGAAGGAAAGAACGGTTCCCTTCAGTAAATGACTTTAATTAGACTTGAAAATATTTGATCACTTCTAGTTAACTATTGAGCAGTTTTATAAATATAACTGAATTATGTGTGTGTGGCGGGGGGGGAGCCCAAAACCTCACGAACTATGTAGTGTCTCAAAGTTTTTTCTTCTTCCATAATGGAAATATTGCAGTCAGACCTATGCAAACATGTCATATTAATGCCATTCCTGTCATTCTGAAGTGGAATTGTTTTTCAGGAGGTTCCTGCCATGGAGTTACCTACCCAGAACGGTACCAGTACATTTTCTTTACAGTATGCAGATCAGTGTCCGCTGGCTCAGCACCCTTCCCTGTGCTAACACTGTGAGGTGTGTGCTTGGCTCAGATTCTCCTGTCCACTGTCTGTACAACCATGTTTTCTGTGATTTTAGAGGGACAAATTTTGTGGGGTAATCTTGCATGCTTTCTGCTTCCAACTTTGTTTTTGTATACCATTCAGGTAAAACAAAAGCAAGATAAATATGCACATGCACATTTTAGTACAATTTTATATGTGCACTCAAATTTTTGTATTGCACAAATTGGAATGGCAACATGGGATTCAGGTGGGGGTTCTGGTTGGAATCCTGAATTGTTTTCTAGATCTCCCCCCCCCCCCCCCCCCCCCGAATTTGTAGAGGAGCAAGTGTTCCCGTAATAAGATGCAAAAATTCCTGTGCTTATACAGTCCACAGGCATTTTGTTTTGTCCAGGACGTCTGTTGATATTGGTATCTGAATGCCTTAGATTATCTACATTGTTAAGAAAATGACAGTATTTGTGCTTTGTCCTTATTCTTAACTGAGATGGCAACTGTGTTTCAAGTAAAAAGAACCGAGTTTAAATATATACTATTTTAATGCAATTGTGCAATTCTCTTGTAAAGAAAAGTGACTGCAAGACAGAAATCGCCCAAAATTTAGCGCAGAAAACCTTTCCAAAGAGCCCCGTGTCACAAGATGGTAGAAAAATTACATGTAGAGAGGTGTCTGTGAAGTTTTTTAAAGTAAGGAAGATTATTAGCTGGCAGAATATTTTAGCATGGGAATTATCAGTGTAATGATTTATTTTGATATAACAGTACTGTTTCTCTCAATTTATTTTGCTAATTTAAAAACAGAGTTGAGATATGTTTTCACTAAAGAAGAAAGTCAATGAATTATTAAAACATGAAAAGAGAGAGTTATTTTTAGTGTAAAGCTGTAAAGCTGTATTTTTACTTTTGCTGATGAACCAGAGGGACTTTTTGGTAATATTCAATGTTATCCTAAATAGAGGAGTTTAAAAAAAAAAAAAAAAAAAAAAAAAAGAGATGAAACATAATTTAGCCTGATTCTGTTTCAGACATGAAAATAGTTGTAATTATGTCATAATTAGTCATAAAGAAAGGTCTCAAAATGTCATCAATCTCTTTTAAGAATTTGGCAAATAGCAGCAGCAATGACATTGTTTAAATCTAGATATAAGAATTAGTTAAAAATACTTCATAATCTTGGAGAGTGTCTCTTATGGAAAATTAGTCTTAGTATATTGCTCCTGGAATATTTCCACTGTAGTTGTTTGTAATAGCAAATACTTATTAACTATTCCTCTTGAAGACGTGCAAAAGGGACTACATTTGTCTTGGTTTATGTTGTCAAAGGTCTTTTCTGTTGTCAGAGGTTTTTTCTAGTTTCAGTAGAACCCTGATCACTTACTTTAGGTTAACGCCTCAGCTGGGGTAATTTGGCATGGAAATTACTTACAGAAGCATTAAAAAAATATATTGTAAATTTTATTAATTATCCATTTAGAAAAAGTCACGCTGATTTGTTGAAATATAACATCCAAAATTAAAACAAAAATAGTAGAGCTAACATTTCTGTAATCATTGTTCAAAAAGTCTGATTCAGTTTTTCTTAAACAGAAAATAGAAGGTGATATTTCAATAGCTGTTGGAAGAGTCAAAATAGAGGACTGAACAGCCACAGTGTGGTCGATTTATTTTGAGGTGAAAAAAATACAAGACAAATCATTTAACACCTTTTTTAGTTAAAATACTGAGTGGTTATTTGGGAAGACCTGAAAATTGCTTCTTTGAGGCAGCAACACATCTGATCCTATATGCTGTAAAATGTATTACCTGTTCTGTGTATTTCGTATTTTGTCGTTCCTCTTAAGTTCTTTGACAACACTTTTAACGTACATGCTCAAGCGATATGTGCATGGTGAAATCTTCCTTATCTTCCTTAGGTAGAAGGACCTTTTCTTTTAATAACAAAGATTATTTCTGTGAGAAACTTATTTCAGGAAAAAGTCTTCTGTAGTCTCTGAGCACAGTTAATTTTGTGCTGGTAAGGCAGATGTGAGCTTTTTCACAAGGTGGCAGTCTTGTGCCATCTTGTTCAGGCAACAAGCTGCTAACTGCAATGCTATTTGAAATGATAGCGTCAGGTTTTTTAGCCAGAGTATCTTCTGAGAGTTAGAAAACTTCAAGTTCTGCCACGAGTGATTGCATGTTTTGGTAACTGGTTCAGCTAAAATACCCCTGTATTTAGTTTTAAACTTATATTTTGTTATGTTTTAAAAGAAGCATGAGTTTTGCTTATGTTTTGAAATGTGTCTTATATTTTGAGTAAAATTGTTATTTTTGTTATTTGTGGAATTTTCGTGTTTGGTGTAGAGAACGAATGAAACTTCTAAGTTTACTCGTGAAATAATGTTATTTTAAACAGTGTAGTTAGTTGCCTAGAAAGTTAAGCAGATTTCCTTCTCTTGTTTTATAATTAATTCCCACAGCATTCTTAATTTGTTCACGTATTCCTTCTATTCATAGCTGTATAAAAAGGAAAAAAGTATTTGGAGGACAAATCGAGGAAATAAAGCAAGGTAATTAAAGTTTTGAGACTGACACACATGGTGATTTTCTAAAACGTTCAGTTTTTTTTAGTTGGTTGATGCACAGATGAAATACGAATACTCAGATGTCTGTGAGCCATATAGTAGTTGACACTGCATTTAAAACATATCCTCTAGTTTTTGTGTAATGAAAAGTGTAAAGCCAGAGAGTCCATGGAAATAAATCCTTTCTGTATATTAGCAGTATTAATTTCTTTTTTTCTTGAAAAGCTTTGCTTTCCTTGCTTATTAGTGTTAGTGTTTGCTTTTTATTTAGTGACATTTGTACGCCAGCTGAGACATCATTCTCTCTCGTAAACAGACATCTTTCTTAAAAGCAAGCTGCACATGGATCCAGAAAATTGGTTTATTTCTAGCTCCTCATTTTAGGAAAAAAGAGCCTCTCCATGAGGCAGAAATGTTCAGCTAGCTAGAGTTGTGTAGCTGAAATGCTCCTGATTTGTGAGTTTTTGTCACTGCGCTCTGTGCTCAATCATAGAACATGCTGAGGACTTAATGCTCTTCCCTGAGCTTACAGGATAGTTGGGACATCAGGAGCAGAAAGAAAAAAGGAAAATATTTTTGCAGGAAATTGGTGCTGTAGCCAGTATGCGTAGTGCTGCCAGGAGCAGAAGTGAATGGGGTGCTTGCTGAGGTTTGGGGGCACTGCTGTATTTAGCAGGGCACTGTGGTTTGGTAAAGTATGTGGTGATACAGAAGACTTGTCATGTACGAGTGAAAATGTCTTCTTCACGTGGAAGGAAGCTTTTTTCCTTACTAAAGTCAGTTTGATCACTGTGAGAATTTTCTTGTTTGAAACTTGGTAACTAATTGGTTTATCAAAAGATGTTTCTTGTATTTAGTTGTGGCTCTATAAATAAAACCTCTGTTGTTATTGTTTTCAGCAGATGTTGTGAGCTTATCTGAATTGCAACTATATGTCATTTGTGGGTAGGGATTGCTTTTGTTTCCACATTTTCTTGCCCTGGTTCTATTGTGTTTTTATAAAGTAAAAATTGTCATACCTTAAAAAAATAAACACTTAAAAGGCTGTCTTCCAATGTGCTTTATTTCCTGGTTTTAAGTAGATGTAAATTAATACACTATGCCTTTGACTCAAATTGTCATGAACTCGTATTAACAGTAGCCCTGTGCATCTTTTCAAAGATGTAATCACAAAAGTTTGTCTCCTTGGCTACCTCCAGATCTTCTCTAATAAGAGTAGATTTCCATGTTTTCATGTCAGCCCTCCTAAAAGTATTGTAGAAATAATCTTGTGAATGTACAATGCAAAAGAAATGGTTGCGGTGATTATCACTGTGGTGATTTAGGGCACTGCTTCAGACTTGCAAGTTTAATACACATAAATCATGCTGCATTTTCCTGGGTTCCCATCAAATCTCAAACAAAACAATGTCTGGCTGAATTGAAATTTAAAAGACAGGCTTCAAAAGAACAAAGGAGACACAGTCAGGAATATTACTGATTCCAGAGGTAGCACTTCACCCTCTGGGTCAGTGCTGACTGTATGCCATAACATTGTAAATGGGTGGGAGTAAGCACATTTTAGTGACAGTCCTGGCTAAGAGCAACTTAGAAGTTCTATACTTAAATTTTTCTTGTAGTTTGTTGCATATAGGATTCTTTATGTGCTGCTCTGTGGACTTTTGCACTGTTGTATCACTCAACATTTTTCATTGCAGAGAGGGTTATTTTATGTTAGCAGTCCATTGAAGTGGTTGTGAAGATGGGAACTCATTTGCAAGACCTTTAAAAAATAGAGTAGAAGATACAGTTCTTTCTCCAATAAGCTTAGAAAGTCATTTCAAGCAAAATCCAATAATTGTATTAGTGAAGAGGGGAAATGAGAAGTGAAGATAGGGAAAAGGTTGCAAAAGACCCTTAGAGGCGTAAGTCAGTAAGACTGTCAACAGGCTTTTGTTTCAGGATTTATTTTCACATTCTTCTAACTTTTCTGTGGGTACATATGTGGGGGGAAACAGTCTCTGAAACATTTTTGACAAAGGGCAAGATATTTTTATTACTTCCAGTGTACTTTTCAAGGCTAAAATGCCTTTTAAGTTTATATGTAATTTCTCACAGTGATGTCTCAATAATTTTTACATAGGGTAAGTAAAGTTAGGTGAAATTTTTTTGGTTTTTTTTTGCAAAACATTTTTAAAAAATGCTACATGATCAAAACCAGAACTTATTTCATAGACATACAAAACTATTGTCAAAATTTTCCCAATTGAGTATGTAACATCTTGCCAAAAACTACCTTCTGGAGCAGTCTAGCTTCTGGAGAATGGCCTGTTTGGGCAAGGCACTCCCATGAGCTGTGGAGACCTAGCATCCGAGACCCTGGTCAGAATGTCCCATGCATGAGCTGATTTTTCTGGCAACCTTAGTTTGCTGGCAAAATTTGAAAAGTTTCAGCCCAATACAAAAAGTTAACTATTTTTAAAGTCTGAAGAAATTTTGTGGAATAACCTTTCCTTCCAAGCTCCAGTTCCCCAGAAAAAAGAACCAGGAATATGTTAAAGGAAGAGGAATTTATTTGCTGACTGTAGCAAGGAATTGTATGTGTCCATGCTAAAAATATCCTGGTGTAGTTTTGCTTCAACAAGAGTGAATTTTATTCCATGAATTATTACTGAGATGGGTGTATATTTTCTGCATTCTTGAAACAGGAAAGAACAATATACTGTTGGTTTAAATCCAGAAGAAATTAAGAGCTTGCACTTTTCTTGAAAATTAAGAGGAAAAAGTACTTGGGGCTCTGGAGTTATCTGATGTGTGAGAAGAGCTTTAAGTTTGCCTTCAAGATAAACAGTAATAATCCCCACCCACACACCTGCTGCTTATAAAATATGCAGCATAAATTTGAAGGGGGTGGAGGGGGAGGCAGCATTACGATGACCTAGTTAGCTGTTTGTGTAACCGTAGGCCGTAGAACTTGATCCAGGAACTTCACTGTGGAGGGAATTACTTTCCCATTTATCTAAGTGAATCCTGTTGAGTTAATATTTTGTGGCTGAAATGGAGCACATCTTCTGAAAAGATACTCAATGTAAAGACATTGAGTGAGGATGAATTTGTCATATCCTTTGACAAGCTTTTTCAGAGATTAATTACTTTTACTCTTGAAAAACTTGACTTTTTCTAGTTACTGGCTTTATGCTACATCGTTGCAAAGACAGTTCTCCCCACTTTCCCCTTCTACCTGCATGGATACACACCAGCTAATTTCCATTTATACTGGTATGTGCAGATCATGACCCAATAACCCCTTAACCTACTGACCTAGAGAAATGGGAGGACTCTTAATTCTATATGCTTTTTCTCTGACTCTTTTTTTCAATCTGTAAAGAAGTATGATCACTAGAATTGATGATGGCACTACACTGTTAAGCTGTTCTGTTTTTGTCTAGAAGCAGTATTATCTACCTAGTTGTACTTGATTTGGCCTGTTTAGCCAAGGTGGACACCTTCAGTTTGAACAGCAGCTAAATTATCACTTTTTGACTTCCAAAATCATGCTGATGGAAAAATCAGTCTGAAAAAAAAAATACATTAACGATTCCCGTAACAACTGCTTTCACCTTTGTCGGTGAAGAGTGACAAACGATAAACACATTAGTTGATGGGCATAACTAGGGAGAAGCAAGTGGACTTAGGGCACGAGAAGTTTCAGTTTGGCCAAGCAATTTATGATTTAGCTTTTTCTCATCCCTGGAACTCCTTAAAGTTAAATACTTATAGAGGTAAATTGCACTGAATGACTACTATCTTGGTCTGCAAAGCCAGGCCTAGCTTGAGGCACTAAGTGTAATACAATAGCTTGCTCTTGTATTGAGAGGTTTGGGACACTTGCATTGAGACATGATTTCCTCGTGGGGTTTGAGCACAACAGTTTTTCCTTTTCTGTCCAATTTAAAATGTCACAGTATTCTTACAGTCTGAATACCTCTATTTCAAACTGGAGGCACCCTTTCTTTTTCTCAGGTTAACTAAGCTGAATTTCAATTGCTCAGATGTATTCTGTAATACATGGAGAAAGAAAGACTTTCCTTGCAGAAGAATAGTCCACTTAAGGGCTGCATGGCTGAAATGTTTTAGGCTTTGTTTTAATAAAATACCAGACCAGCTTGCAGGAAACCTTTGATTTCTAAACAAAATTTAATTCCACCCATCCCAGACTTGGTGAGAACATTCCTCTTGCATTCTCAAATCCTAATTTTATAATTAAAACTTCTGCATGAATAAAGAGTGTTCATAGAAAATAGAAGTGACCAATACTAGCAATTAAGGTTGCTTTAAACCGTAGCAAAAAATTATGGCAAAGATCAGTTAATGTAAGTTGTTTGTGACTGATTCTGAGTCAAGGATGTTAAGCATCTGGAAAGATTCTAACTTGCTATTTAAGTCATACATAACAGAGTACTTGATACTCTCAAATTTCGTTGCCCATCATTTTGTCAGTGAATAAGCAAACAAACAAGAAAAGCCTTTAAAGTCAGCTATAACATCTTGATAGTCTGCAGTTACTTGGGCAAAAACAGCACGTCAAAATAACCTTGTAGTCAACACTTTATTAGTAAACAGCTTTAAAAGATTTCTGGTAGCTTTTGCTGTGATGGATTTCATGACAAATGTCCTTTAGCCCTTTTCGTATTTTGTTTCACAATGCAAAACTCTCTTTCCAGGAGTTGTATGTATGGGCACTTAAATGAAAAATTGGTTTAGGGGGCTTATTTATTAAGTTAAAAAAGAAGTATTTAAATTTACATGGGGGTGTGAGTAGTTTCTGTGCACATTTTTAACAGTTGGGAATTTTCAGTTGGTTGGTGCCAAGCACCAGCATCTATGACAAAAAGGTTTAATTAAAATAACACTAGTGTAGTAGTTAAAAATTGCAACAAATATTGGGAAAAATTCATACTCTAATCATGTTGCATCTAGAAGGGGATGATCTTATTTGTAGGCCCTAAGTCTGCCTCTCCTAAAGTGA
Organism: Dromaius novaehollandiae; assembly: GCF_036370855.1. Lineage (NCBI taxonomy): Eukaryota > Metazoa > Chordata > Aves > Casuariiformes > Dromaiidae > Dromaius > Dromaius novaehollandiae. The sequence continues at coordinate 13,469,107 of NC_088098.1, read as the reverse complement.
ATGCCAGAACTAGAAATGGGCCTATACACTGCAACAGAAATACAGACAAGGCCACTTACAGCTGACAGAATAGTTTCAGTATGTTATTTTCTCATTAAATCGAACATAAAGTAAGCAGGATAATTGGGAATCAGGTTTAAACTTTAATGTTGCTCTGGAAGTGTATGGGTATTGACACCTTTTGTGATGCTTTGAACATATACTTCCAGAGTAGAGTTGAAGACAGTAATTACAATCTAACCCTCTTCCATTACCCACACACTAAGTTAATTGAAATTGTTATAAGTTGAACTTCATGAGATGGATCTATTTTCATTTCAATACTGCATTCTCCAAGGGCACTATCTAGAGGATCTAAATCAACAGAAACTAACACACTAAGGAAATAATAATGCCCTCTTCAAACACTTCAGCTGCATGCTCGCAATCTTACAACCTGAAAGAGCAGGCATAAAGACAAAGATTTTGGATTTGGTATATTCAGGAGAATGCATAATGATTACAAAAATGAAATAAAACTTGCAGCAGTGACTACTTTCTTGCAAAGATACCGTCTAATATTTACAACCATGAAACAATATAGGAAAATACAAGGCTGATAAGATTTTTGTAACAGATTTTCTATTGTCAGCTTGTATAAAGTAGCAAGCAGCTGTGCACCAAATCTGAAAAGGTAGGCTGTAATCCTGCAGGTGCTCATCTGCATTTTTATGGGCCTAAGAACTTTTACAATCTGATCTTTTGCTTTGAACCTTCAGTTAGGGCCACTGTCTTTTGGTAACAAGGGAATGATGTGAGGGTTGTGCCTCATGATCCTATGGCGGAAAAGAAAGAAATAGGACTGTGTGCATTCTCATGCAGCTCAGGCCACAGAAAATGGTGTGGTAATGGCAACCCCACTTCACCCCGGCCCCTCAGTTGCCAGTGTCATGCCTCTCTAGGATGGATGAACCCATCTCCTCCCTCCCTAAACCACCCTGGTACTTCTGCCTCAGACCTGTCCTCTGCTTTTGCCTGTCCCGAGGACCCTTTGTTCTTGCCACTTCATTCCACTTTCAGCTGCAGAGCTAACTCCTGCCTTTTCACCAACCAAGCCAGGGCTCCCATGCCTTCTGGTCCTGTCTTCTGCTTGAGCTTCTCAAGCCCTCAGTTCCCTTTCTCATTCCTAAATCCCCTTCTTCTGAAGCTTGTTATCCCTTCTGCCCCATCTCCCTTTCTTTCAGAGCCACCACATCAGCTATAGCTGTTTGGCCATTCTTCCTCTGGTGCCACTATCTCTTCTTCACATAAATACATGCTGCAGACTATCTGCAGCCCTAGCTGCCTTCACACTGGCCACCATGGCAAGCTGAGACTGTTCCTTTGCCTCATTCTTGCTGCTGAAAAACAAAATCAAAATTCAGTACTCATTCTGCCAGGGATTTAAAAAAAATCTAACTGTAGGCTACACTTATCATCACCTTGGTGGGATGGCACATTGATGGGAAAGAAATACTAGTCTGAGGAAAAAAAAGAGTGCATGATAATCCTACTTTGGCTGTCAGAAGCAAATTTTTCAGATGGGAGTTTCACTTGTCTTGATTTTCATAGCCTTAGCAGGCCTCTCTAGATGATTGTTCCCTTTTAGCTAGGACGAGCTAACAGTCCTTTTGCCTGGTCCTGAGATAACTGTTATAAAGTGACTGAGCTCAGCTGACTATTACTCCACCCTCAAGAAGTGTTATAGACAGCCCTAAAGTTATATTTTGGTCGTTATCCAAGACTGGTTCCTCATCAAAGAAGTTACAATTTCTATGTCTACTCAGCCTGGAGATGTGTAGCTCTTTTGCAACCCAAAAGTGAAGAGTTGCATTTTGATGTTTTCATAACTTACTAACTATTTGACTTTTACTGGAACAAATGTAAATTATGTCACCAAAGGACCTACGGAAGATGTTTTTGAAAGCACAAAAGCAGACCTGCCAATCACAAGCAGTTAAATATTATGATTCAGGCTCTAGGAGTACTGAGGTTTAAAATCAGAGGAAAGGACAATTTCTATCATGTTTTCTTAATATCTCAGCCTCAAAGATACATTAAATAGCTACTAAATAGTAGCTTTGTTAAAAGTGAAATGGTTATGGAAAACAAAAGTATACCAGTTGACTTCACAATGCTCTTGTTCTCTTCTGTTATTTTTGTCCTATGTAGTTTCCCATTTATGGGAGTTGACACAGGATGAGATAATGCACAAAGGTATATTTCTTTACTGGAAACATGGCTGTGTAATAAAATTCACTTTTCATTACTCTCCATGTACATATATCCCTGTAAAAGATTAGAAGACTTTACACTGTTTCCCTCTGGTGGGACAGACTCTCTGGTGGCTCATTAAGGCTTGTTGTCCTTCAAAACACATGAGTGCAGCTGGCATTAGTGCACAAGCAGCATTTGCAGGTGACTTTTCCTTTCATTTCTAGTTGCTTTATTCTTTTTGTATCTCATTTGTGATAGGTGGCAAATTAGTCTTACTGTCTTCACTCTCATTGGATAAGGATATTTTCCCAAATTTGTGTGTTACCTTTATTTTTTCCCCGCATCTTATGGCAAAAAGGCATTTTGCATGAAGAGAAGATAGGAGTTAATTAGGTAGAACCATTATTGTTATTTCATTCTTTTCTTTTGTCTAATTTGCAATACTGAAAAATTGTTTAGGACAAATATATTTCCAATAAATATAACCCAACATGGAATTATAACCACTTTTTTTAAAAAAGGAAATATGTTGGATAGTCTCCTTCCTTTGCAGATTAGAAAAAAAAAACCAGGATCCTCACTAAATGGAAAACATTAAACTGAGGATTAATCTTTTATCACTAATGATAAAAGAGACTTTACTTTGAAATAAGGGAGTCATAAAAATTAACCTTTAGATTCTGGCTCTGCTCAATTAACACAGACTGAGCTTATACCCTTCTTGGATGGCAAGAGCAAATATCCTCTAATTCTTGCTGCTCCTGTTGAACCTTCCCTTTATTGTACACTTCAAAGTCATATGCAAATAAAGTATACAAATAAAAATAACATTTCTGGACAGTGAAAAAAAACACAAAGTGGAGAAATGGAGAGGAGAAGCCAGAGTACTAAATATTTCTTGACGGCAGTCTTTGATTTTTCAGACATTTAGTAATATGCTTACTTCTCTTTGTCTGGACAGGTCCTTTACAGGCTGGGTTTAAATAAGCATACACTGGTGCTGCCAGTGTATGACCACAGGGGTGACCAGTGGTGCCGTGGTTGTGCTCAAGAAGTCAAAAGATCTGTTGAAACACTTTCTGTATTTCCTGCACAGTTGTCCTCCCGTGAACTGAGTCCAGACTTTGGCTTTGCTGGTTATATGCACAATTTTAGCCCCCACCCCCACCCAAGTTTTGGGGAAATTACCTGCTTGGCATTTTTACAGTAGCTATTCCAATCCAATACAGCATAGCTAAGCACTGGCCAATAAAACCATGCACTACTGGAACTGGGTCAAAACCAGTACCTAAGAACAAGTTATGATCCTACAGGAGTATGTGGATCATATCAGGACTCAGCAACCACTGGAAATGGTGAGGAATGCAGCAAATCATTAGAAAAGGTTCAGGCAAGCGTTTTGTCGTGTTCTGCAGGCAAATGCAGCTACTGAAAAGGAGCTGCCTCTGTTGTTAATTCCACATATATTAGACACAAAGCTGACATGGATTTTTTTTAACAAAAAATACAGTTATTCTGCTTTATTATTTCTACTTTCCAGAATTAACTGTTAGAAAATATTCTAATAAACAAGCAATTTCACAAATGAAATCTGTATTTACTAGCATGACAAGCCTCTTGCAGTAATGGCAGAAAACAAATCGTGATTTGACTGTTAGAAGATAAAGTACTTTGCAAAAAAATACACCTTTAAATTCATTAAAAGGTTATCCAGGTTTCTTAAAAGAATGACTATAAAAAAGGTAAGTTACATATAAATGCCTAATGAACATTACTAAGAGGACAACTCCCTCGAGGCTTGGATTTGGATTTGCTGAAATGATGGTAAAAAATGGGCATTGGAAATTCTTATTAACATTGTAAAGAAATCCAGTATAAAATATACTATATAAATACCCGTGTGAATGAAAGTCTTTGTAAATGCAGATGTTAATAAGGCAAAACATGGGTGAAAAAGGCCATCATAGCTACCAAGGTTGCTTTTTGCACCTATGATATTATCACTAAAGAATGTCAGAGCATTGCAGAAATAGGAGACACTTGCAGTATCCTGCAGCAAGGGCAAGAGAAGAAGATCCAGGGTCCAAACCACACCAACCTGCAGCAGTGGGCTAGGCAGCATCCCCTTAAAAAGACAAAGGGGAATAAATCAGCAGTGAGAACCCATAAGACACTTTGAATATTTACAAGAAAAGGAGACCTACTCAGTGCCTGACTGATGATTGTTAATATCTGTGTTGATCTGCCAGTCCTTAATATTTAGAAGGGTGAGATATAAGAGAAGGACCAGAGAAACTGGCTTTTTAGGAGTCTGGCAATATTCTGGTTTGAAACAGATGTCGTCAGAGCTGCTGGTGGCAGCCGAAGAGGGTAAACACATCCTGCTCCTTCCCACGCGCCTTCTTTCCTCTAACATTTGTTAGACAATCTTTTTCTGTTAAGAACTCATCATAATTACAAGGGTTGACACAGATTCTCGCAATGCTCCCCTAAAAATGCTGCAGTAACTCGTGGCTGAAGAACTGCATCTCTCTGAACACGTTGGCCATGTGCTCTTACAAGTGTAGCGTTGCTATGAGGATGTTCAGGAGCTACCCCGTAGTTGCTATGTGTGTAACTGCATCTACTTATTGTCACCACTCACCACGCAATACTTTCCATAGATGAGAAGAAATTCAAATGTTTTTGGAAGGATCTGATGTTAATGCAGGGTCCGACTGTGTCCTGCTCATGGAACCCAGATGAGGAAGGAGAACAAGCACGTGTCTAGATTTTCCTAGGAATGGCACCTTTTCCCTGTTGAAAATCTTTGCCTACGTGGGATTTGGAACATTTGGGTAGGATTTCCAGGTATTCTGCAGCCCATTTGGAAAAAGAACTGTAGATTATCTGGAAATCTTCACCACGGTGGGTTTGTGCCACTGCCTACATGCAGCTCACCCCCATGATGCACAGGCAGTTTGGTCTGATGCATCTCAGGCATGCTGGGTTTATATCCGCGGCCTAGTGAAGTCCAAACATATATTTCTGCTTGGAAAGGCTGAGCAGAGACATGGTAATGCCTGTGACAAGGCAGGGGATATGACTCTGCTTGTGCTCATTTGGGGTTGTGGCCAAGGATGGAGGCCAGCAGGCAGTTTCAGTGTGGAAATGGGGAGTGCAGTACAGTAACAGGAGACTGTTCCCCAATAAGGTAGCAGAAGGCCAACCCTTAATAAGAAACTTAATATTTAACTGAAGATTTTATCTAGCTCAGTATACAATATCCAGTGAAAAAGAGGCTATTCTTCCAGTTATTATTTTAATAGCTGTACAGCGATTATGAAAATCTAATGTCCAGTCAAAATGAGTACAAGAAACTCACAAAACTGTACAATGCAGTGTTAGAAAATGTAAAGTTTTCCAATTCTGTGACTGTCTGGGACAATTTTCCTTCACGGAAACTTAAAATAATTGCTGATGATTTCAAACCTGAAAGCAGGCAGGTGACCTACTGATGAAAGCCACAACCTTGAGAGCTCCTGATTCAAACACTGACATTTTTCATTCTTCGCCTCACCTAACACTGTACAACACTGATAATAAGGAAAAAAATGAGACCTGAGCACTGACTCTGTCCTTCCAGTTTTCCAGTTCATTGCAAATGGTGCTATATTTCTCTTAAATACACAGGCATCACTAGAGTATATTACTTTTAGAAACTTATATCAGTTTATTATCACACTTCTCTAACAAAAAGCAATCCTGCCCCAAACAGTAATGATTTTTCTATCTATCTGAATGAAAATAAAATGCTTGTATCTAGTGTATGCTTGGAGTCAGTTATTGCCTGAATAGAACACCTTGAATGAAATTGCTTGATAAAGCTGTTGTTTGTTTTTTCTTCTTTTTTCTCCCTCTCCTGGACAGTATGAGATTTTCATTACATGTGGCACATGTTGTAATAAGTCATATCTGCTCTACAAGTATTTATGCTAACCATAAGCAGGACCCAAGGCGCATTAGTCAGCCAGCTTGTCAAAGAAAGCCTGCCTGCATACGGGCAGGAGATGCTCATTGGAATTCAGTGGGTGTCAGGGGTGGGCCTTGCTGCCACTGCCACTGCTCCTCTGAAGGCATGTTAATTAAACAAGATGCAAAGAAAATAAGTCTGTCAAGTTCTTGCGGTCAGAATCTGGGGAGAGATAATAGCCGATGACTTAAGTGTTTTCGAAAAGATTTTTTTTTTAATAAATTGCTTAATATATACCAGATTCCCTGAAATTCAGCTTTAAGGGTAATTTAAACTTACTCTTTCTCCTTGGGTTTAATTCCTCCTTTGATACATTAGATATATCAATGGCTCAGAACCTGTTCTGAGTATATCAGTCTCTTGCAAATAATAACTAAACAGCTCAGGAAGAAAGAACTTACTAGTCCCATGGGATTTAAAGCAGAACAGTATATTCTGAAAATTATAGTCTTATTCAAACCATGCAGCTTTAATTAAAATTTCTATAACAGTTAGTTGCAGGCATGCCCGTTTTTGATAGTTAAAATCACTCAGGTTTAAATCCTCCTGACCAGAGTCAAATTATTGTAATTGAAGTTGATGATGGCATGCTTAGTGATCAATCAAGTCATAAAATTTCAGTGTTAATGTTACAGGATCTAGAATGTCACTTCCATTTTTACTCCATTCATGTATCAGCCTAATCAGTTTGTTGGATGCTAGCCTGTAAGGACTTACAGGATATTGCTAGGCCTAAACCTTATCTATTCTAATTTACCTATTTCATTGCAAGGTCTTATGCCATGCTTAAGTCTAATACCAGTCACAGTGCAAAGAGGAACCCTACATTCTGAACTTTAACAATAATTGTATTTTCATTTTTATTTCCCTTCCAAAACTATAATTTCTTGTCACTATAGTGTATGCTAAAGCTTTGCTGAAGTATTCTTTTTCATCTTCTACAGAGTACACCTTCCCCAAAATAATAAAGAATTTGCCTATAGCATCAGGATTCTAAAATAATGTTTGGATAACTCTAAAAGTTGTATTTCTAATATAGAATAACAAAGACTTGCAAGACATATGTCACATACGAATGCTGCCTAGTAACTGGGAGCCTATATTAGTGTATACTAAATAAACCAAACTAGGTAAGAAGATAGCAAAGTTATCAATGACTTTAGTACTCCTACAAATTGATTCACTATTTTAGTAACAAAGCCTGTAATTTACTTTGGGGGAAGAGTGATAAATAGTCTTTGTGTAGGAGATGAAAATTACAGTAAGTAGCACTTTGGATCTTCTATTTTATTCGTCTACAAGACAGAGTGAAAAAAGTGCCCTGTATTGTATTGTGTCGTCCTCTCTACAACACCTGAAGGTCACATTCCCAGGGCTATTTTTAAAAGCATAAAGTGGAGAAAAATAGACTGTGGTTTGAGGAGGATGCATAAGCAAGGTGGGAAACAGTAGCAAAGAACCCCGATTTTGTATTTCAGTTTGCTAAACTTTGCAATGAGGATGGAGAAAGGAGTTTGGTCTTTGCTTTAATCTTCCTATTGAGTGTATAGCTTCTGAGCAGCCTGGCTCCTCCTGAGCTGTCTGCAACTCTGAAGGGAGCTCCCGCACTGTCGCCAGGACGTCGCTGCCCTGGCATGAGGGCGAGCGGCTTGTGGGGAGGCGCGAGGTCCCGAGCTCCGGCTCCAGCCGTGGGGGCACCTCCTGTGAGGGACTGGCGGCGTGGGAAAAGGCACCACCCCAGCACCGCGTGGGGAATGTGCAAAAAGGCTGGGCCAGGGGTCAAGTCCCTCCTGGCCTTGATCCAAGAGCTCTGAGGACTGCATCAGTTTTGTCCTGCACCTTGCCCCTCCTGGGGAGCAACTGGAGGACTTTCCTTGAGCGGGGGAAGCAGGCAAAATTGCTGGGTGGAAAAGGGAAAGTAGATGACGCTTGTTTTTTAACTACCTTGCTTTACTAGCATGCCCATTGTCTATAGATCTCGCCAAAGAAGTGAGCTTTAAATAGCGTTAGAGAGTTTATAGAGGCTAATGAATTAAGTCTCTGTTGATGTTGGCGCTTGAGCTGCTTCGCTTCCGAAAGGCTGGTTAGTGTTCTCTGTCGACTCGGATGGGAAGAACACAGCCAAGACCCCAGGCACTGGTTTGAAAATATGATGATAGACAGTAAACTGTCAGGAGAAATAGGTCAGAACAAAGTATCTACTTGCACAGATTTCCTTCACTTTGGGAAAAGAAGTCAATATCTTGTGTCGCTAAGGGAGTTTTCATGCTGTCTGTCTTTAGGCTCCTAACACAGAGATGGAAATGGAGAGTTAGTCTTGGGAGGCTCCTGCTATGGTCACCGGGGAAGAAGCAGTCCCATCGCAGAGGTGTTCAGGAGACCCAGGTGAGGCCCACGCCGTGACCTGCCCAGTCTCTGGCTGGCTGTGTGGAGGGCACAAGGGAACGAGCCCATACGCCTGGTCAGCTTGGGCAAAGTTCAGTGCTCGAATGCCTCCCTCCCCTCCCCTCCAGTCGGGCTCCCCTTGTCGGTGTCTGTGCTTTTGGAGTACTGCGTAGGTTCAAAGTGGCATTTCACTCTAAGAGATGGATGAAAAGAAGAAAAGAGACATCCAGAAGGGCTGTCTGCATTTGGAAATGACAATCCTTCTGCTGCAAGCCAAAGAAATCAGGTCAGCTTTGGCTGGGAACCTGGTTTATTGATGTTTAACTGAACCATAGCAAATTCCAGATCTTTTGAATGCATTTTCAAATATACACATCTTATTTCTAAAACAATCTGTCTGGATTTCTGTGAAATGTCCGCTACTTTCTGGCTACTTTGATTCTAGTGGCGACACACATAATCTGACTTGGATGCTCAGCTGAATACTCTGGATGAGATGCACACTACAGGACAGGCTGAAAGCCACACATCCTGCTGCTGGTTTGCTTTGGTTAAGCCTGTGGTTTCAAATCTAAAATAAGTGTTCTGAAACCATCTTTTCTTTGATTTGTGTTGATGTGCATCTCTCCCAGTAGCAGTGAAGGGCTACATGTCATCCCATAAAACACAAACAAATTGAAGTATGGCATCAGATTTCTAAGCAACATGGGCAAACGAAGGCTCAATATACTAACAGGAGGAAGAACAGCTTTGCCATTTGTTATTGTTCTAGTGAAGATGGTCTTCTATTAAGAAGAACGGGGAAACAAAGTTACTCTCACTGATGCTGGTGCTTACTATTGTTTATATACCTGCAACAGCAGAAGGGCTGCATAGCCATCAGTTTAGAAATCATGATTTTTAACACAGTTTTAATCTGTCATTACAAACAAAATGCAAGACTGCTGTAACAGAGACAAACTGTGTTTGACAGAAATGTGTGCACCTTCCATTCTTTTATATTCCCTCAGTATTTGGTTAGCCTTTCCCCTTAAGAGCTTCTACTACTACAAATGCTTTAAAGCACATCATTTAGCATTTGACAAGCCTATTTTGATGACTCTGATGCATAGGAGCTGGCTGCTTTGTTCTAAAAGAATATTATTTTTCACTGACAAGGTTCAGGTTTACCAGACTTTCATAAAATTCAGTTTCTGAACAGATTCCAGTATTCTAAAGCTCCAGAAATCTTACAGAGCGTACTAAGATGCTGCCCTCCTCACCTTTTCCATGTGATGCAGATGTTTCATCCTGCTCACTTAACATAATGTGTTCAAAACCTGGGTGTGCTGCATTATGCATGCTTCTCTGAGCAGCTGCACATAGTGCATATTCATACAAATATGCGGCTGCCTCTGAGTATACATGAGAGCAAGAGGGTCACCACGCTTCTGCATTTTGGTCCCTAGGGTGAATTTTCTCCCCAAGAGTCACAGGCACTTGAGCCACCTGGGACTCTCAGTGACAATCTGAGTAGCAACTGGCTTCCCAAGTTTTCATATCCTGCACTGGACTAGTGACAACTATATTTTAATTTTTTTTGCAAGTATTTCAGACAAGTCAATAGCCCTCTATTCCTCAGACTATGAACATGGTTTTACAGAAGAAAAGAGTTCCTGACTGGGGAAGGCTCTTGGATGAATTCATGTGGTCCAAGGGAACTGTGTTCTGGCTACCTCTAAAATTGGATTGATATCTCTTCTTATTAGTGGTACTACAGTTTAGTCAGACTTGTATTTTGTAGCACTAGCCTTTCCATTATTTTTTGCTAACAGTAATATTAAACAGCTTTTCCGTTGTAGCTATGCCACCCTGTATAATGTGGAGCTCTTTTCTGGTCTGATGGATAACATGTGGAAACGTTGAAGTTTCAACCATCAGCATTTTCTGAGAAAGTGGAATACTTTGTCAAAAAATTTCCCCATCAGCTCTTCCTGTTACAAGCAGCTTTGAAGCTCTCCCTCCTGTTTCTGTTACCATCAGCTGCTGGTGAGAAGAGTGTGATTTGTGCAGACACTTGTGGTGAGATGGTACTAATTTACCAGAGACTATTTGGCTACTTGGATGAACAGGGACATTGTCTTGGAGGGAAAGCACGCCTGTGCTTTCACATCTGGAAGCCAAAGTGACACTCATTCAAACAACTCATAAAAAAATCTAAACAAACAAAAATTGCAGGTGGAATGAAGCATAATGCAAAAGCTAAGATGTCTGTATTTCTGGGCTAATCCAATCTAGCAAACATTAATCATTTGCGACAGAATCTGTGCAGAAGCTGAGGAGGTGAAAAGACCAGAAAAAGTATACTGTATGTGTCTATATTTGCAACATTCAGTACCGTTACACTATGACAGATATGGTAATAGGTTGTATATTTATGTCCCCCATATTCCCGCTCTCAGCAAAACAAATGCCAGCCTATCAGAATATTTATATTATAGGTCCTGGATAAGGATACAACAGAAGTTTTGCATTTTAAGGGTCATTTGAGCTTCTGAGTGCAGAAGAATTTCTTGAAACATTTTTAAGTTGAAATATTTGCTTTTCTATTTCTCAGTCCATTAGTTAGCTTTTCTTTCTTAGTCATTCCTTCTGGATTAATTTATTTCACATTGGATAAAATGTGGAAAACATCACCAAGAAAAATATCTGTTAATGAAATCAGTAATCAGTACAGGCTCATGATAGAAGATTCTAGCCTAAATAGCGATTTATCTTGGCTGTCAAGTATGTAAGAATCTCCTGCTTTCTCTGTTGCTTATTAATGCTTTTACTTTCTAAGTGTTGGGTTCTTTCAGGGTCACAGTTAATGTCTTGTCGCAGAAAGACCCACCCATCTGGGCTAACCAGTCGCCCCCACAGAGGCCACAGAAGCAACCTGCAGTTTAAAAGTCTTGTTCCTTCCTCCTTTTTCCGATGTAGGAACCAAGTTAGGAATAGGAACTGTTTACATCTCTAGAATAGCAATGGAGGAAGACTTCTTCTTAAATAAACTAGATAAAAAACAGCAAAAAGCCCAACTTGCAGAGGTGGAATAAGGCCTGGGGAAGGACCTTTCTGTAGGCAGGCGTGCTTTCAACTCGGATGCTGCAAAGGATGTTCCAGCTTGAACTGTCAGAGTAATGGATCAAACAGCCCCACCATAGGGAAAAAAGGACACAGCAGGACACAACGGCGAGCAAATTTAGGCAGGAACGGCATTTTGAAGATGCATCAATGAAATATAATAACTTAGACAGGACTTGCCTAGTGAAGGAAAATAGGTATAGTCAGGTAGCATCACTGGAAAATACTCCATAAATACTCCCTAAAATACTCCATAATCCTCTCTGTTTCTCCACATCATGGAAGTCAGGACAGGTATTGCCTGACACATGGCAAAGGCAGAAGATCATGTGGATTCTTTTTGCATTCCCATGGTAACAGGAAGGACTTTGCATACGTGTCTGGGCCCAGTGCACGAAACAGCCGGGAAACAACGCGTCTGAGCAAAAGGACTTCATTTTTTAAAAGCTTTTGCCATAATGTACTGCACAATGGAGCAGGTGTTTGCTTTAGCTTACTCAAAAATAATTTTTGAGCATCTTCTTTCCATAATATGTCCTCACTTTTAAAATGTTCTCTCTCTTGAAGGTAACTCAACCTCTAGCTTTTATTAAATACATTTTTCTAATTAATCTCTGGTCCATAACTTGCCGATCCTCTTAAAGACAATCCAATACACGTTAGTTGTCTTCTTGGTAGGACATGGTAGGGGAGTTTTGTAATCTCTCCTCTAATGTGCTCCGAAGGGGTACATTTTCGCTGCTGATTGAAATGCTCCCTGAATGCCAGAAATGCACTCATCAGCATCTCAAGTGATGCATTTATCTGAAGTAGTTTCCTTCTGATAATTTCATTTGATGAATAGAAAATGCAGCTTTCAAATCACTGTAGCTCAAGCCAAGAATTTATAGAGAATATTTATAAAAACAAGACTGGGCCAGACATACTAGTCTCAGTTGCTGGTGAATGTCTTGTTTTCCTGTGGCGTTGCCACCTTACAGCAGCCCATTCAAATTCAACATCAGCTTACTTACAGTTCACTACTCAGCAAAAGATACAGCTGTGTTGCTCGTGTGGGGAATATGAGCATATAATTCAGCTGGCTTCAGCACGAAGGGACCTACATGAAGATTAAACGAAGGCACAACTCCCTCAAAGCTTTTACCTTTAAATTGTCAGCAGGAGCACTTTGTTTTGCATTCTTTTGCCACAGGGAGCCAATTATTTGAAGGAGGCTCAGTCTCTGTCTCCCCCAGTGCTCTCAGCGTTTTGTTTTCTCCCTCCTCCCTGCACTGCTTCTGCTCTACCACATCTCAAAAAACCAGCTTCCGTCATTCTCCATAGAATTGATTATCCTAAATGGAGGGAAAATAAACATTTTGTCTTATATACTTGACATACGAAGATAAATCTGTGAACTTACTTGAAGTTTCCAGCAAGAAAAAAATGCTTAGGAGGGGTAGTTGAGCAATTCAAGACAGTGATCTGAAGATACTAAGCTAGAAATCTGAATTTACAGCATAGCTTTCTGTAAACAAACATACTGAGATTTGCAGGATGATTTTATTAACTTCCAAAAACCCCAAGGCAAACCAAAACAAGTTAGTGTCATAAATTAGCCTAAGAATGTTTTCATTTAAAATGACATAAAAATCTAAGGAGGACCCAGCAACTACCAGTAAACTAAACTGTACTCAGAAAATTTTACAATACTTTTTCTAGTTACTCTGTCAAAATACATTTCAGTTTTCCAGGAAATAGAGCCATTACACTTGACATGTACACTGCTGTATTTTCATATGATGAACTCCAAAGGAAAAAGTTTTCTAAATTTTTCTTAAAAAGAAAGAGCTTCAGTAGCAGCACGATACAGAAATCAGGGGAGTGCACTTAACTACACCTTCTTCACTGTGAATTCTTCTCTCTCCTACCTCGCCCTCTGCCGAAACTATGCAATTTGTATTCCCCGCCAGCTCAGCCACGGACAAGACACCGTATATATAGTAAGTATGTCGCTAGTGAGGCACGTTCTCACTTTGCTTCGGCATGCAGCATTTCAGCACTGCCTTACCATCGACTGTTGCATGCAGCTGTGATGCTCATCCAAGGGTTTGCACTTCTCTTCCTGCCTTTGGCTGTGGGCTGGGGGTTCTCGTGCAGTAGATCAGAGAAAGGAAATGTTTCTCTGCACCCTTCCACGGTCAACAGCTAGCTCAGCCTTGGGGAAGGGGTGCACTATCAGCACTACCTCCTTTCCCACAAGCCTTTCTAGCCCGTGTCCACATACATGCAAAGTAAGTGTCATCTGAATGGGCCTTTTACACTTGAGGATGTGACCCCTAACAAAAATACATCCATTAGCTTGTTCTGAGCAGAGCTGGAGAGGAGATGAAGTCACCTCCCACCTCCACGACACCTTCCAGAGCTGGTGCTTTCAACAGAGGAGCAAGAAGGAAGGACCCCATGGCCACCACTGCCTTGGCGCCCGCTGCGCCCAGGCCCCATGCTTCTGCCCCAAACCTGGCACCGGGATGAGCAGGAAGGGAGTGGGGCCCCGTCATCCTTAGGTGGTCCGTAGGTGTCTTCAGCACCTTGGGCTGGCTGGTACTGCCAGTGCCATGGCCTGGCCCGGGGCCTGCGGACCCAGCGTTTCACCAGTGCCTGTCCCACCTCGGCCAGCCGGAGTGGGCTCTGCAGGCTGGCTCCTGGGGCGGTCGGCAGGATGCTCCCAGCCTGCGTGCCGGGCTGGGAGCGGCAGACGCCACTGGGGCACATTTACTTAGAGGAGCACCTGGTAACCCCGTAGCAATGGTAGCGAGTGCGGAAAAGCATTGCTTACCATTTCCAACCCTTCTGCCGGTCTGTCGTCTTTCTCTGCAAATCCACCGGCAGTTTCTTCATGAGCCTGGAAATAATTTGTGAGGTTATTTTTGGCAGTGTCCCATTGTGTTATTATGCCAAGATTAAATGGGATAACAGATGCAGCAATTAAAAATGAAAAAGTGACAGTTATTTTTGGCGCAAATAGTTACTATTAACTGACATGGTAGATGGGTTTTAAAGCCAAAAATATATGCAATAGCAGTTGGAATAGCTATTATTTCCCTGCTGTTTGTGAAAGGCTATGAATCATGACCTACACCCAGCCAGTTGCCTACCTTTATTTCAGATGCTATTTAAATTACACTTAATTTAAATAAAGAGAAACAAACTAAGGAAATACTTGAGGGTTTTTTTCAGGTTTTATCTGTCATAGCCTATCAAAAATCAGATGAAAGTATATCTTGATTTCTAGAAAAAAATACAAGACCAATTAATAAATCAAAACAAACAGAAGAGTTAGCCCATGCTGACCTGTAAAACTATCGTGTTGAAGGATGATGCATATTTGAAGGAAATGGAAATGTGTAGAAATATGCTGTTTGCTTACCTTATTTCTAAAGTGTTTGTGAACACATTTTTTGAAGTCTTAGCTGATGTTCAAAAAAATTGCATCAGAGAAACAAGCTGTAAAGAACAGGTGAATACTTAACACTAAATGCAGAAAACAAGGAATAGTTATGTGTAGCACTCCTCTTAGTAAAGAAATATCAGTCAGCAAGGTTGATATCTTACTACTGCTTAGCCATGTCACTCATTTCTCATACATACTGTATCAGGATCTGGTTACAGTCCTTCATTTGTAAGATTCTTGGAGATAAGATCTTCAGAGATCAACAGGCTGTCAATATTCAATGTATAGTAAGTAACAAAATATGTTGTTTTTTTCAGTGTAACACAGGGCTGTTTTTCTTTTTTATTTGTATATAACCTAACATAACCTGGAAGACATTCAGAAATTTTTTTAGATTCCATGTTTGCCAGTTACGTATACTACAATCTGTTTTACCTAGTGCTTACCTCTAGTTACTAGTTACCTTGGATAATAACGTCGTGTGTGCGTGCATATATGTATATATACATATACACATATACACATACACATATGTATGTACAATATATATAGGTGTATATCTGCATTCTGAGTCTGATTTTGCACTCACATAAACTTCTATAATATTAACTTCACTAAAATCAAATTGAAATTTGCCAGGATTAACCCCATTTGTTGACATCCAAGTCTAGTTGGTAAAATAGGTAGGCAACAACCCATAACTTTAACTTTGACCTTAATCCTCCTGTGGGAGAAAGGATAGCTCTCTAGCAGATACTCCTATAGCTGCACTGCAGATAAATATCACAAGCATTTAACCATCTTGTAGTGTAAAATGTCCCTTACTCTTGTCTCTGCTTCCTTAAACTTCCTCAAAAAACTTGTAAAAATGTGTGATGAAAACTCACTTCAGAATGTATAGCTGCGATGTCAGAGGAAATTCTTTTTTCCCCTAAGATCAGTACTGAGAATTTACTTGTTTTGGTTGTTAATAGTGTGTGGGAGCAACCTGTCTCTTCTCAGCAACCCATCATTTCCAGAGCCTTGTGTTAAAGAATATCAGTAACTTCACAAAATTGGTCTCACTTAAAATGAGAGCAAGAGAATTTAGTTCTGCTTCATACATACTCCTAAATATAGCCTAGAATGGAAAATAATGAAAAAAAATGGTAAGGCATATCCCATGACTAGATTTCAGGGACATTTTCTTAGCAATAAAGACCTGGGCAAGAGCTGTATATCTTTGAGCTCATTTATACAGATAAAGCTTAATGGAAACCTCACTGCAAGCCTTGGATAACTTATCAGATTTTAAAAAGGTAACCATGATATTAATTTATATCCATTGTCTATAATGCCAGGTAATGTATTTTGGCAAACATCATTTATAGTTAGAATTATTCTCCCCTGGGTAGCTGCAAATGACTCCTCTTCATCCAAGGATGACTTGCCTGTATGCACAGAGAAGCCAGGCTATCTTCCAACTTTAATCAATATTATGATCTGACACTGAATCAAATTAAAGCATATTTGCTTGGCATTTTAAATGATGAAGTAATGCTCTTTTGCTAGCTCCAGAGAGGAACCAGGGAATTGAAGTAGGTGGTGGAGAACATCTGACTGCCCTGCGCGTCGCAGTGCCCGCTCTCCAGTGCTGCTGCTGCCAAGCTGCTGAGCTGGGATCATCCCATTTCGGCTCCTGGATGGACAGACGGACAGTGACCTGGGGAAAGGCCTCCCAGGATGGTCGTGCAGAAAGCTGCACTGCTACAAATTTCTCCTCGGGGAGAGACACAGGAAGGCTGCAGAAATTTCTTGGGGCCCCTCTCTAGCCTCAGTTGAGGGACGTCTGATGCAGATTAAGCTCTTGACTGCTCCAGTTGCTCTTTTTCTCGTGGTGCTGAGGAGGCCCGGCCACCAGCTCGGCCTCACACATTGCTGAGTGCTGGGTCTCGCAGCAGCGAGGTTTTTGGGAGCAATGCCCCAAGGGCCCGCAGCAGCCTCAAGCTGCCTCCAAAGCATGGGAGCACCAAGGCAGGCCCTGCCACGCCATGTCCCATGGGGCATCTACGCAGGTTCCTAGGCCTTTCAGGTCCCCTGGACGTCACCCAGCTCTGCCGGCATCAGCACCCGGGGCTGCTGCTTCTCTCCAGCCTGCAGCTTGGCACGACCACTTGTCTTCTGTTTAAATATTTATCGGACAGTCTTTCTGTCTAGTGCCCATTACTTGGGAAGTGTCTTACATTATGTGTACAAAAGCAATGGCCCAGTTTTCACAAGTGGCTGGCCCACAAAAACGAAATCTATGAATATTCATTACTGGGAACACACCATCTTCTGCTGTGCTTCAGACATTCCCTTCAGAGTAACATTTCTGCTGTGCTTTTCTTTAACTTAATTGAGCTTTATTCTACGGAATCATCAGGAATTGGAACAGCTCTGCTAGATCAGTCTTGAAAAGCACAGTAAATAAGAATTTCTTCTCGATGAACATTTAAAAGGTTTATATCCAGGCTGAACACTTGTGACACAAGAACAAATATTCAATACCTTTTCCAGGACTAATTGGAGAAGAACAGTTAGAAGCTGACAAAGTTTGCATAAAAATCTATCATTTACAGTTGTATATGAATGTTTACATAAATTCTGTGCTCTACAAACTCGCCGGAGTGAGCACATTTGTTTCCATTAGTCACACGCACGACTCTCTGGCACATTATCTAGAGAAGCTGGACTGATTCTTTGTGCCAGGGCAGTAGCTTCCAGCTAAAGATGCAGATCATGTAGCATGAACTTTATGTTCTTTATCCCTGCTTCCTTGCAAACAGCAGTTCTGGATGGACAAAATGTTTAAAAGAAGTATCAGAAATCTTTGGAAGGCTTAGGAGAGCATCTAGTGTCTTTTGTCTAGGAATCTCCTTACATCTATGTTTCAGCATTTAAACATTGTTTTTAAAAAAGTATCCGAAGTCCAATTTTAAGGTTTAAATGGCTTAAGTGTATTAGTATACTGATATAGTTACACTAGACAAGTACCAAACAGTAGTGAAGAAAAGAGGTTAGAGAAGCCTTTCAGTGTCATACAGTGAAGGACAGTCTGGCAGCTGACATTATTATCCCAATTAACTGTCCCCAAGCACTACTGCTCACTTTCAGCATCTGCCTTAGGGAGAAAAAATTTTGACCCTGACAATTTAAACAAAGCTGAAACCAGAGATAGGACAGCTGGAGAAAGGTGGGCATCAAGGGGAGACGAGCCACTTTCGTGTGCCATGGTCCTTCCCAAACTCCCGAGAACCTCCTCTGCAGCATTGCTGGGGAGCACACAGCGTTTGCCAGCCACTCAAAGGCTCCCTGTTAGTCTACGAGGCATGGACAGAAATTTCAGCTGTTTGTTCCACCTGAGAGGGCAACTCCTAATGAGGTTTTTTGAAGACATCTGTGTCTCTAGAGCTTGCCTACGTAGATTTTCCTATAATTACAAATTTGTAATTATGTACTTAATGATGACACCCCCTCCATCTGACAATAAATAGATTATTCAATAATAGCACTTAAGTATTACATATTTACTAATCAAAAAGATTCTTGATGTAAGTGAAGAATTACAAATATGTATTCTTCCTTTAATTATACCATAAATAACCTGGATCATTTCCCATGAAAGTACATTAGTGTTCTGGTAAGGCACTCTCCTTGGGTGCCTGCAGTATTCCCCACCTCACATTTACCATGTCAATGTAAGAAATACAAAATATTTAATTTCCATTACTACTGACTCTGAAGTAACTAGGGTACACTTACAATAGATGTACAATTCATGAAAATGAATTATTCAAAGGGATTGAGTTGAATTGTGCCTGACAGATGTTGTCACAAACATTGCTGAAATACTTAAACGCTTCTTCCAGCAAGCAGCGATTGGACGGTCGGCAGCGTAATTGTCCCATAGCCAGGGAAGGAGTGCTTTTCATGCTAACGTGAGAAGGGCCCCGTACGCAACCTTGTGGAGCCCTGATGCACAGTTACGACGATGCTTCCTCATCTGTCGGATAGCTCTTGGGCAAGGCTATGTTGTTCTATGTGATTCTCGGACACTTCAGTCCTGCAGTATATTGGACATTGTGGGCAGAAGGATGCAGAAGTCCCACTTGGACGGGTGCATTGCTGGCAGCTAACACAGGTCTCGGCTGAGCTATGCTCCTTACCCCACAGCTTTGGGCATCAGCCCTCTCTTGTGTCACCACTGACATTCCTGCAGTTGTTCAGTGAGCTGGTTCTGGGGGCCGATCTGCCTCGCTGATTTGGCGGTCTTTTGGTAGAGTTAGATTTTACCCAGAGCAGCTCTCTGAAGCTACTTGCTACATGCTCACATAAACTTGAGTGCGGGGGAGAAGGAGGAAAAACACAACTGGGGAGAGGAGTGGAGGCTTGGACAGCAGCAGTCAAGAGCGAGTTTGGTGTAAGCTGGCCAAAATGCTGAGAATAATGTTTTGAAATACCTGGCATCCTTCTGTGTCATTCCTGCATGAAGAGCTTGGTCAAACCCTGAAGTGCTTTGGGAACCCATATATTCTCACAACCTGCAATGACTGGTTTGCAATATTTTCTTGACTGCAGACATTTTTAAGAGGACTTGATAGCAGGTGAGTCTTTAGGGTCTCTGAGACATTGGATTAGAAGATTGAACCCAGTCCTGCATGAGTGTGGTTTGCTATTTGAATATGGCAAACCTACACCAGACTCTCCTCTTCATGTCACATGTTGTAGATGCTCAGTCATCTTTCTGACTTCTCACCTAAAAATGTAAGTGCTGCACGTGTCATATACGCTAATATCCTTTCGTCTTTTAACAGAGAGCCTTTCTTTCCTGTAAGACTGGAAATACTGATACCTGTTGAAGCACAGTTTGTCTAAGGAACCTATATTTCTATATGAAAATACTAAAAAGTTCTCCTTATAGAAGTTCTATGGTTGAATTCTCCAGAGAAAAAGTTAATGAGGGAGCACTTGTATTTTCCTGGGTATAACAAATAATGAAGTTTTCAGGAGACAGCTTTTTCAGGAAGGGAGCCAAAGTTTTAATAATTTTATACATACGGTTAGGTAATAAAAAGTATGAAAGTGTTTGGGATTTCCAAGTCATTCCTGAAGAAATAACCAGCTCTTAAGAGGGCTGAAATAAAATGCAATACCCCAGAGAAGATTCTGCTTTAGAAAAAACGGTGTTAGTGGCTGTCACCAGCTTGACAGAGAGCCCTAAAATATTGTTCCTACACCCTCCTACACAAGCTCTCTCCTCTGCTATTTCTTAGTTTACCCACTGTTATAGCATAGACACATCCAGTTTTGTTCTCCAAATTAGAGTCCTCATTAATCACTACAAGTTAATAATACTGCAATTTCTCTTCCACATGGGGATGAATTCAAGATTCTTTAAAACGTGGTAAGAAAACTGTCATCCCTGTTCTAAAACTGCCCAATAATTTGCTTCTTATGGTATTCACCCAGAACATGAAAGACCCAGCTCCAAATCCCTGCTCTGTCTGACTAAATGCTTGCTGAAGAAATGAGTGCTCCCTAATAAAAGGCAGAGCTTGTGTGTGGCTCAGACAACGCTGAGTTAATAGCCTGAGGTGGAGCAAACCCCCGTAACAGGAACGTGAAGGACCTGTGACAACCCAAGACCCACCACACTTATACTGGATAAACTGCCTATCAGTCAAGTCTGTAAACAGTTCAGAGCAGGAACTGTGATTTCATGGCTTGTGTTAAGCCTAGAATATAATTAATGCTTAACAAATAATACTAATGATAGCAGTTGTACTTCTGCACTAATAACTTTATGCTTCTCTTTACATTGAGCAGTACCATAGACCTCACCCTAACTTTAAATCATGAGTCCTGATCATTACAACACACAGAGAGGAATTATATCCTCCTACATAGTCCATGCTGCAAACTGAGTGACTGCCTGATGTGCCTCAGTAATGGCACTGTACAATGCACAAATGCATTTAATCATCCCTGTGCTGCTCCCACAGTTTCTTGTTTAGACGACTTAAAATAACTTCCCCAAATTATGAATCTTTGCATAAGAAATTATGCATGTTTCAAAACACAATGAAGCACATTCTGTACAAAAGTTCGGCTAAGTCGTCAGATAGCAGGGGTGGTAAGCAGTCTCTGAGCAACTGCAGAACAAGCAATTCAGATGAGAACTTGCATTGTCTTTAAACACTGCAATTTAACTAAAACATTGTCTTTGTAAATAAAAAAGATTTGCTGTGGGGCCAATGCAGTGGGAAGCTTTTGATGAAATATTTAGGAGAGCGTTTTTTGAATGTGGCTAATTTTCAGAAGGCATATTAAAGTTTTATAGGGGCACTAATCTAATCAGAGATGATGAATGATTTTACTTTTATGTGGGGCTTCACCGAGGCCGGATAGATGTGTGGTGGACTAGAGAGTTTGTATGTGTGAGGAACTTGCATGCAAAGGATTGCCTAACTCACAGCTTTCAGAGAGCTATTTCTCTCCAGCTGGGTACGTAGTGTCACTAGTAACAGGGCTTTGAACTCCCATGCTCACTTCACAGCTTAAACCAAACAGAAGGAAAACTGTCAACTGGGAGAGGACTTCACAAATGCTAAAACAGTCTTTGGTTAAACTCTCATTAACCACCTCCACCCTGCCCTGGCCCACTGCAAGGGGAGCTGCTTCCATTAGATCAGCCAGCTGAGGAAGTTATCTCAGAAGTCAGGATCTCTCCAACCACTTACGAAGCATTCTGAGGGAAAAAAGGAAGCGGGGAGCTTGATTTTGCAAGGTGCGAGTTGTCCTTTCTGTATTGCCAGGTCGTGTCAATGCCCACTGAACAACCTCAGCTGTGATGGGAACTGAGGTGGTGGGAATTTGCAAGAATAGAGCCCAAGGTGCAGAAGCAACACAACTGATGCTGACACCCCAAACAGCTTGTGAGCTTTCATTGCTGTTTTGAAAAACATCTTGTAGGTCTGTAGCTGATTCTGAAAGTTGACTAAAGTAGAAAATTTCTCATTTTAAATTGCAAGAGATAAACAGAGGGATGTGGGGTGATGTGTATAACGAGCCATTTAAAAAGCG
The DNA here is from genome assembly GCF_036370855.1 of Dromaius novaehollandiae. Taxonomy (NCBI): domain Eukaryota; kingdom Metazoa; phylum Chordata; class Aves; order Casuariiformes; family Dromaiidae; genus Dromaius; species Dromaius novaehollandiae. The sequence continues at coordinate 13,446,833 of NC_088098.1, read as the reverse complement.
GTACAGTGACTCAGTTTCCTTCTCTGATCAAATGAAGTCTACATGGAGAATTCAGGTTCGACATTTGACAGTCCCACAAATGACAGCTTTGTAGTCATACAAGTGTCATTACGTGGCTGGACTTCAGTGCACATGAGGCCCCCATGAGACCTTTCTCCTTGCCAGCTGCCAGCAGGCCAAAAAACCCGAGCTCCCGGGGTCCATGCGAGCGGCACAGCATGTGTGGCAGAGCAGGCACAGAAATGCCCCAAATCGGCCCTTACTTTTCCTTTGCTCCTCTCCACCAGGTGGAGTGTTTTGCTGGCAGTAGAGATGCTTCACCCTAGTGATAACTGGGGTATCTGACAAATGGGCATCAGTATAGCGTAGGACATGCTGAAGCTGGCCTCCCTCCCTGTCCTGTCTCAGTCAGGGCCAGAAAATACAATATGGGGAGGTAAAGCAGGAACCCATGTGGGAGGGTTGTGCCATCAAACCACTATGCTTGCATGGGAGTCCTCCCTCTCAGAGCACTGTTGCCAACTGCTGGGCCAGGTTGCACTGGAAACGGGCACAAAACACCACTACTGTGCTGGAAAGGGAAGGGGAAAACACCCTGCATCAGCTTTTGACTCACAGTTTTACTAGGCAGATAAGTGGTGGCCCTTATCCATGAAGTAAGTTTTCAGTGCTTCCTTTGTTGCTCTGTGAACACAAATATTTTGCTGTTGTGCTGATGCTGAATTTGTTATAGCATATGGCAGCTCTGCTGCTATATTTTGACTGAAGAGACGCCACTTGATGTCAGCGCAAAGTAACTCATTATCGATCCATTCACTCAAATGCACATTTAGGATCTTCAGAAATAATTATTGTGATAATAAGAGGTATGTCTAAGGCTTTGTAATTAACTAATATGTACAAATTAATACACAACCCAAACTCAGTCTTACATACTGGGAAAATTTCTAATGGAATAAAGCTAAAAGCACAGTGACAGAGACATATTATCTAGCCAGATGGCACAGTTAAAACAAACCAGTGCATTGCTAAAAGTGTCCTAATCTTCACTTGAAATGAATTTTAATTTAAGATAGAAGGATATTTGCATAAAAAGAGTTCAGAGAACAAATCACAGAATCACAGAATGGATGAGGTTGGCAAGGACCTTCGGAGATCACCTAGTCCAACCATGCTGCTCAAGCAGAGTCACCTAGGGCAGCTTTCTCAGGGCTGTGTCCAATTGGGTTTTGATTATCTCCAAGGAGGGAGTCTCCAAGGAGGGAGACTCCACAACCTCTCTGGGCAACCTGCTTTTGTGCTCAGTCACCCTCATAGTAAAAAAGTTTTTTCTAAGTAGGGGGGAGGATCACCTCCCCTAACCTGCTGGCAACGCTCTTCCTAATGCAGCCCAGGAGGCTGTGGGCCTTCTTTGCCACAGGGGCACATTGCTGCCTCATGGTCAACTTCTTGTCCACCTGAACCCTCAAGTCCTTCTCTGCAAAGCTGCTTTCCAGCTGGTAGGCCCCGAGCCTGCACTGGTGCATGGAGTTATTCCTCCCTAGGTGCACTTCCCTTTGTTGAACTTCATGAGGTTCCTCTGCCTATTTCTCCAGCCTGTCGAGGTCCCTCTGAATGGCAGCACAACCACCTGACTCAGCCATCCAGGTTTCAATCCAGCTCGCTGTCTGCTCACCTTGCCTGTATACATCAGACTGTCTATGCGGCTGTTATGGGAGACAGCGTGGACAGCCTTACTGGAGTCAAAGTAGACAACATCCACTGGTCTCCCCTCATCTACCAAGCTAAATATTTCAAAAGTTCACTATTAGACAGAGGAAATTCTTGTTCAAGGCAGTAAATGGTGGGAAAATACAAGCTGATTAAAATCACCCTTAACTGGAATTTCAAGCATAAAATTGTTGATATCAGCTCTTTATGGAAATCTGGCAGATGTCAGTTCTTACTGCATTTAAGAGTCATCAGAAAAACATTTCATTTTGAGGAATTTAATTCTTCAGGTTTTTTGAAAACTTAGGTCACCTTTGGAATGTCATTTTGAAATTAAATTCAAAACATACTGGAACAAAAAATGGATTTTTTTTTTTTAGGTTTTAGTCTGATTAGGCCAATTCCCATGTAAAAAATGAATTAGCATGTTTTGATGAATTTACAATTTGACATTAAAAAGGTGCCCAGATCTCTGGACGTCATGGAAACGGGTGGCAAATTCAAGGGTGGAAGTAGGCAGCCCATCTGATTCACACCCATGGTAATTCATTTATTTTCTACCCTTTTATTCTCTCTAATATATTGTCTCTTAGTAATCTGAGGCCAGATTAAAGCAATGTGGGTGCCTAAAACTGTGTCGCTGCAGCAGGTAGGAAGGATACGCAGGCCCCTAGAGCGGAGCTTGTGCTCTCTATCAGACCCTGGGGCTCTCCGTGTGGCTCCTGGGAAAGAAGCGCTCGCTGAACAAGGAATGGTCAAGAGTAATTGGAAATGCCTCGCATGGGGTTGGAGGCTGAAATACCCTTCCTACAGTACTCCCACAGCCTCTGCAGGTGCCAATATCTTTTCCTCCACAGCGGAGCAGAAGGCAGTTGCGATCCTGCTGGACGATAACGGGACCGGCCGTGGGAGTTGTGGGTTCATTTCCCGTGAGGTTGCCCTGCCCCACAGAGTCCCCTGGGGTTTGCAGGCTGCTTCCTCAGGCATCCGCTCCAGTTTCTAGCCTGCCAGGGGCTTGCTGGCGTGTTACTTCAATTCAGCTCCAATTCATGGGCTTAAAACATGTGAACGTGGCTCAGAGTGCAAGCTTGCCTCTGATCTGTGCCATCCCTGTTCTCACACAGAAAGTCAGAGTCTTTCTCATGCTCTAGCTCTTTTAATTCTCCCTGCTGTTTCCCCTGCCTAACCTCCCTCGCTCCATCCTTCTGCTCCCCAGCTCCTTTGGGCAGGAGCTGTCTTTTGACCGCTTGTGCCACGACTACTACAAAGCAGCTCTGATTCTCATGGGAAACCTTTAGGCACTTTCATATCACAAAAAGGAAAGAAAAGAAAGTATTCTCAACAACCTTGTTGCTGAGAGGCAAACCACGTGAGACACACAGTTAGAAGACAGACATATTCTAATACAGATGCCTTGCTCACTGCATAGTTTTGTCGTGCCTGTTAAGCCTGTGTGTGAAACTGCACAGCGAGGTAATTCAGAGACCTGAAGTTGGGCTCCTCATGCCTTCCCTGTTGAAAGAGGCACCTCCAAAGGGAAATCTGCAGTGACCAGAAAGAGTAGCCAGTCAGACCAATCTACAAATCCAGAAATAGGAATTGCAATGGGAAAAGATTGGGAGCATAACTTTAACCTCATTGACTGGAAACTTCACTGGGAGGGAGAAGACCCGGGCTATACTCTTGATTCCTAAATTAGTTCCTGGCCCTTTTTTCTTTTTTTTTTAATGTGAAATATAAAGTGCTAAATAATCTTGAAGTCAGGGACCAGAACGAATTAGAATTCTAAAGCTAAATGGCATTTTGCAGTCAAACAAGATGTTGCCGTTTGTTCAATAACACAGGCAGCTTTCACCTGCTTCTGCAGTTGTCTCCTCCTGCAGCTCACTTTGCATTCTAAGACCAGCACCTCACAATCTCAGCTGCACAGTATAATCTCCCATCTTTTTATTTTTTGATATTTTTTGTATGTTTTCCCAAATATTCACAATAAGCACATCCATATACTAAGCAGACATTGCTTCCTTGAGATGTTATGCCCAGGGAGCATTATTTCTTGGTCTGGGCACCAGGCAGATTCCCCAAACATCTCACATGCAGTTCTCAGGCCTTATAATACTCATGTATTTTGAAAGACAGTTAAAGAAACAGGAAAACCTAAACCAAAACAAGTAGCAAATGTTAGATGCAAAGGTAGCTAATCAATCACCACCTCAACCCCTCTCTTAGTCTGCTCACTAAGCAGTACAATCTGTACCTATTTAAATCAAACACGGGCAAGTATACACAGTCCAGTGTATCCAATAAATTCCTATTTCTTAGTATTTCTTAGGGATATCAGAAGGAAAAGGCCCATATCTCAAGTGCTCTTTAAAATCAGATAAAATTATAAAAATACTTCTTCCTCTCTCTTTCTCCCTCTGCTTTCTCTCAAAAAAACAAGACAAAAAAATCAGAAAAGAAATGACTAAGAATGTGAGGTAAGTTAATACACATTCAGGAGATCAGAATTATTTCAAAAAGAGCCGCTTTTCTCTCCTATTGATCTGGGTTATGTATAAGTATACATACGTATATGTCACATGTGTAATGTTACAATGTGTACGTTACATGTGTATGTTTTATAAGTATATATATGTATATTTTATATGTAAGTACGTTTATGTTTTAAGTCCATACTTCTCTACCAAAACTGTATTAAGCTTGAATGCTGTCTGATTCCCCTTTTAGCTGGATGCCAGGTAAATAAATACCCTAGTAGTTCAAGCAAATTAAGTAAGCAATGTTTGTGGGCAGGTGTTTTTAGTTCAGCATTTGGTTCATAAATGCTAAATATTAATGCTATTAACTTTGAAAAATGTAGGGGTAAAGGAAGAGATGGTAGCAAAGGTACAGGTTAAAACAGAAACGTTTGTCAGAAACAAATGTACATAAAAGAAAACAGTAAACAACTAGACAAGTTCACTGAAGCCAAATGTTCCCATCTAATAAATGAAATGCTTCGTTAATCCTTCCTGACAGAAGTAATGCTCGGAATGGAGAACAGACCTGAGAGGAAACATCTGGCTAAACCAAATCCTGCAGGTCTTCTCTGACTAGCCCTGGCAAGTTTCTTGCTCAGGGAAAGGCAAAGCAGCAAGTCTCCGTTGCAGATGGTCGAGACGGGAAGTTGCTGTGGCAGTTCCTCTCCGGTCCCACTCATGCAACCTGCTCCCTGGTATCAAAATATTTTTGGTTGAAAACAGAGCTGTCGGAGGAACGTTCAATTGTGTGGCTTTTCTCGATGGCCCTCTTAGACATGCTCCCGGTCTGGTGCACTGTGCACCGGTTACAATTCAGCTGCCAGAAATGTGACACGAGAAAGTTGTCCTGACACTGTGTCCTGCACTGATAGTAAGATACCTGGTGAACACTGTAACTCGTCTGTTTTGAGAGCAGGTCTTTCGGGGCTATCCAGAAACAATGCACAGAGCGGTGGCAAATCCCCGTATTTCAAGTGAGCTGTCCAGTATTGGGGGTGCTTTTCTGAATGTACACTGGGAGCTACATGATTACCTGCATACTTCGGCTTTCCTTTAAAACAGTGCATTTCTGTTTCTCATAGTTGTGAAGAAAAGCTTGAAAATAGGTCTTGAGTCACTCAAGTGAGTCACTTAGGTCTTGAGACATGGCTCACTCATGCAATCAGGTTCATTTTCTCTCTGATCTTTCTAAGCAGGATGGAGGTGGCAGGCATAGGGCAGTAATCTGAAAGAAATTCACCCACATGGCAGTGTCTTTTGAGTGAAGATACAAATTCATGACTAGTCATCTGAGTCGTGGCTTTTGCAGTTCTCTCGGGTTTGGTGTTGCTGTCCAGCTCCGTAGCAGTGTCTAGGTGCAACACTTTCATCGTTGATTAGCAAATGGCTCTAAGTAGCAGTGACCTGGCCTCAGTTTTTCAGGCCTCTTCGCTTACCTATAGCAAGGCAACATCCCTGGTATGAAGCTTAACGTGATTCCTGATTGTCAGCTGGCACAGAAGGCTGATACGGCTTGCTGCCACATCCCTGATGTGTCTTCTTCATGCCACACTCCTTCCCATGGAATTGCTCATCAGCTTCCCAGCCTCTGTGCCTCAAGCTGCTCCGTGAGGAGGCCAGTGTATCCACCAGGTCATCTGGAGGATTAGGAGGAAGACCACAGACAGCGACCCTGCTCATTTGAGACCATCCAAGGGGACAATGAAAGAGCTCATCTGTATGGGAAACCACAGATGCGGTTTGCCCAGGAATAAGGGCCCTCACAGACCTTGCACTACCTTCACACTAAGTGCAAAGTGATGTCTTTGAATTGATTTTGACTAGTACAAATAAGCAGAAGATGTATTTCTAAACAGTCAGTGGGCAGTGGAATCAATGAAATCTGGTTTCCCAACAGTTTGTGTCCTGGAGCTGAGGTCCCACTGTCTCAGATGCCTAAGCATGAATGAAATCCTGCTGCAGGCTCTCTGTCCATAGAGGACACTAGTTATGTCTCTCTCTCTCTCTTCGGCCTGGCCCTATTCATAACACCCTGTCCTCAAGACCACTGTCCCTCTGTCAAGTTAGACCGAAAGTGAGCAGATGGTCTGGTAATGTGATAAGGGCCAGTCGCTTTTCTTCATGTATTTCTGGAAGATGATTAGATACTTCAGTGATAAGAACAAAATAAGAACCTCTGCAGAAGATACTGGTGGACTAAGTATTTCCATTTTCTGCCTTCCTAGAAGATAGGGTCAAGGAGCTATGTCTGGAGAGATCCAGGACTGAGAAAAAAGGCAAATGCTTTCCCCTTTTCTCAGCATGGAAAACATGGGGAGGGTGAAATATCAGCAATGAGGCTCTCTTTCTCGTGAACAAGGGAAGCCTTAGTAGGAAAAATGGTTAAAAATCCAGGACTGAAGAGGTACCAGGTCTTTTTGCTGAAGAGCGGATCAGAGTAAGTTTCTCTGAAGAATGAACCCAACTAAGAAGCTTTGGAAAGTTTAAAAGAAGGTAGAGAAAGGAAGACGCTTTGGAAGATGGGGACCAGGGAGAGGTCTGTTCTGAGGCCAGAGAGATCCCAGCTCCCCAGAGAGAGGCAGGGGCTGTGGCAGACCTCAGGACATGGGAGACAAAACCAATATCTCATCCTACCACAGAGTCAGATGAGCTCCTGCTCATGCCGTGCCTCAGCTCTGCATCTCCAAAATGGGAGTGGTAATGCTCCCCGTGCCATGGTATCCTGAAACAAATACAGAAACGTCAGTAAAATGCTTCACTGCTCTTCTGAAGACACTTTTGACAGATGGACTGACTTTTTACACATTCCTGTACACAGAAGTGAAGAGGAATACAAATCCCACTGGGAACCTTGATGTCCAAAGTTGATCTTGCAGTACATGAGAGTTAATGCTATGTGGCAGTTGGGGTGTTAACCAGAGCTTGCAGTTTTTTAAAGTACGGTGAAGTGAACCGTGAGATAGATGGGCAGTGCTCCACTGAATCCAAGTTGCACTAATTAAAGTTCCTCTGAGTCTGGGAGCTCTGTTTTTTAATACACTTTGTGCTGCAACATGCAAAGAGAATTTGCTTTGCCCTCTGATGTTTATTTTAATTTTGCATGTGCTCACAGCTCATGGGAGAAAATGACAAATTGAGAAAATATTTGTTTCCACAAAAGCCAAGCAAATATTACTGCAGACAGCCAGACAAACACAGTGTCAGTGCGAAAGTCTGAGTTTTTCTACATTTTGTGCCACGTACGTGTTCAGTTTTACCTGCCTAAAGGGTAATGGGAAATTCAGTCAATATGCTGCCTTAATCACTGCGGTTTCTCTGAGCGTGGACTAGCCATTGCATCTCATTGCAGGATTTTAGAATGCCATCCAAAAGGGAGGCTGAAATCATCAAGTACATCTCATTTAGCACTGCCAACTGAATCTAAACAAATTGAAAAATGACCTGCCCACTACACTTCGAGGCATACAGCAGAAAATAACTCTGAAATAGCCGCTTATGTTCACTGGAAAAAGATTTATTTCTGATCTCAGAGCTTGAGTTGCAGAGGTAAATAGAACCACCTGTAAGCCATTATCTACCATTCCCCTCCACCCCCATATGAAAAAAACATACACAGACACTGCCTGAAGTGGAGTTGGTCTAGTAAATGATCAGGAAAATGGATTTTTTTCTCTCAACAAGCAGCAAATGAAGAGGAGCTGCTGCATCTGAAATGATACTACATCATTTACCTGGAAGGTCCCAGCTTTTGATGAAAGGCCCATGACTCTGAAATTTGCTTTTTCTCCTGCTGCGGCAGAACATGAATCACTGCCTTCACTTCATATTGCAGGACAGGGTTTTTGTTTGTTTTGTTGTTTTTGTTTTTTCTTTGCAGGGAGATGAGCTGACTTACTGTACAAATAATTTGAAAGGGTTCTGTACTGATGAACCTTGAAAGGCAGAAGGGAAAAGGACCCCTTTTTATTTTATTTTATTCATCATTTTATTTGATTTATTATTTTTTGTTTAATGACCAATTCTATTGCTATGAGATGATAGATTTGATGGAAAGCCAGAAAAAATGCACATTAGAAATGCCTGTGTATATAGAGACATTTGGGTTCATGACTTTGTTACCAGCAGCGCTCAGTATGTTCTCCATTCACAGACAGTGCCATGGTTCCCTGCTCCCAGCTATTTCCTAGGCAAGAACAGCACCCTACACATCTTGCCAGTAGACAGATTCTTTGGTTCCACTAGGACTTTAGCCTGGTGTCCTAAGGAAATATAGATCCATGTGATCATGTTCTCTTTCTTTCTATCTCTTCTTTTCTCACAGTAACTCCTGAACCTGTTGACCAACTTAAACCAGCTTGACCCATGGATTCTGTGAAAGCTGGTGGGTACATAAAGGATGGAGACCCCTTTTAGTCTTCCCACCAGGGGAAAAGCAGAGAGATCGCAGATATTATCTATTGCTTGGCAACTCCTTGCCAACCAAGCAGCGAGTATGTATTGCCAAGCCAAATAGCACTGACATCGTTTTGGATTAACCATCTGTTGCGTCCTGCCAAGTGGAAATGTCACTGGGGACGAAGGGAGGAGTGGAGGTTACCAAAGGAAGGAGCATGTTTAGCAGACAAAGGATTTGTATCTGTAGGAAATTATATTTCATTGGTTTTGCAGCTCACTAAGCAATTTTGGGGTTTTTTTCTTTTGCTCCTTTTTCTTCTCTCAGTCACCCAGGTGTCAGTTGGTCTTTGGAAGATGTGATTACAGAGAGAAAGCGTTTCAGTACCTATATAAAAATACAGAAGTGAAAAAACACCTCCCAGAATCTTACTGTGATCTTAAAGTGCATGTAAAAGCATTATTTCCACATCCACACATTGGGAAAAAAAGCATTATTTCCACATCCACACATTGGAAAAAGAGTGCAGGTATGCTAGCCTGTGCTGGGGCTCCATAACCAGAACTAAAAGAATAAGCCCCAGCAGGGGACGTCAGCAGTGCACAGCATCTGGGAGCTGCTTGGTTATCCACTGGGGAACGGTTTGCACAGCTTGAATGCTGTATGCCTCATTCCACAGAAGGCTCCCTCCTGGGGGACTGTCAGGGAGGTGGATATGAAAAACAAGGTGTTGTTATTGGCATTTTCTGGTACCTCTGTGCTGACATCAGTAATTCTCTGCCACTTGACAGCCCTTCTGTTTTCTTCCAGGCCACTTGCTTCCATTAGCAGCATGTCGGATGTTTGTTGCTACACTCTTTTCTTTTTCTTTGGGCTCATATATAAGCCTTATTGACCTTGATACTGCTGCGACCCACAAACAAGTTGCACAAAGGCTTTCTAAGAGTATTTTCAGCAATCACAGGTCCCCTATAACTCATACTCTAATATTCAAAGTAGACGGCTGCGTTCAGCATTATGTTAGATCTCTTTAAAGAGGATTAGAGTTCATGATGCCATGGTATCTGTGCCTCATTTTGATTTACTTCTCTATTTTTTCTTCCCAAACAAGAACCCATTTTTTCATTTGTTTCGATGCCTTATTTTTTCATTAGGCTAGAACAAAACAAGAAAGGCCCAAAGTGGTCTCAGCAGTGGGACCTGAGCATGCATCATGTTTGCAGCTCTCAGAAATGGCCAGTAGACAATAAGCATGATAGTGAGGGGGTTGGACCAGATGATCCCCAGAGGTCCCTTCCAACCCCAACTACTCTGTGGTCAGGTGAAATCCAAGTATCACAGTCATTTGACTGTTCATCACTGATTCCACCAGCAATTTTAAAACCAGCTCCTTCTCTGTGGAATATATTGAAATATCATGTGTACTATTCAAACTATTTCAAAAACCTTAGGGTGTTTTCCATGATAATCTGTGTGTAAGCAGCAAAGCAACCCCCAATTCAGCTGTTATTCTAAAGACTTTGGACTAGGCTGATCCTGTCCCTGATCACTTAGCCCTGTTCATGTCTCAAAAATCAAAATGTGTTTCAGGGTGGTGTCAGAAAATCTTGATTTCTTGAACAGCTCAGCTGGACACTTAGCCTCACTGAACTGCCTATGAGCCCTTGAGACTACTAGTTATACACCAAATGAACCATTGAAACAAGGCTTCTTATCTAGATGTGTTTGTTTACCCCGGCAGCTTTATGAATCATTTGAATGAAAAGCACACAGGTAATGTGCTCCCAGTTGTATTTCCAACACAGTCATATCAAAGCACTATCAAAAATGCACAGAAGGTGCAGACTGAGATCCCTGTTTGCTTAAGTGGGAGCAGGTTTGATCCCTAGTGACATGAAGTCAGTACGTGAATTTTGCAGAAACAGGAGAACAAATTAATCTCAGTTATTTCTCACCAGTTTTCTCCAAACCAAAAACGTTTTAATTATTTAAGTGACAAGCAATCAAATGTTGTACATCAGACATAGTTATTCCAAGAGATAATTAGAAACACAGAGGAGCAAACAACATGCCACAAAAGATCATCACAGTGTGAGCTGAAAGATAACTTTAGTAACAAAAGTGTTCCTTTACTGGATGACTCACAGAAGGAAGCATGGGCTGGCGCTGCTGAAAAAGGAGCCTGCTCCATGGGAACACGAGCGAAGGTCAAGGATCAACTGTGTACCACTGACTTTTTGTTTGACGTTAATAATCTTAAGGAAATAGATGGAAGGAGAGCAAATGTCAGCTCCAGTAATGACTATGTAACTCTGGGACTGTATGGAAAAGTGATAGCCCAGCTCAAACGCTGCTGATGGAAATAATGGGGAGAGGTGAACTGAGAATTCAAGCCTTGCTTTAATGTTTTCTTTTGAGTTTCACCATAAATTCTGATTTCTCAAAGGGACAGTTAACTCCCTTTGATATTTATTTCTCTCTCTATATAGTATATAAATAGTATATATTTTTTTGACTATTGTTTTTCATCTGTGCAACCCAAAAAGCTTTCCAAAGCTGTGCAGGAAACACCATCTCAGTAACTGATACTATCATTTATTGAATTTAGAAAAATATAAATATTTAATATGTTTTAAATTAATAATAAACTGTCATATTATAACATTTAATACCAAGATAAAACACATTGCAATAATGAATGCATTATATAAGAACATATTTAATCACTGTGCTAAATTGTTAAATTTTATACACATCACTCAGACCCACCTTACACGTATTTTTCCTATGGTTATTTTCACAGCATCTTCGTTCAGTAACAGATTGTCTAAACCTCGTTCCTTCTGCCTCTTACTGAAATAGCAGCAAGTTTAATTTTGTATCTGCACCAAACTGTGGCACATCTGGCAATGTATGTACATCCTACAACCTGCTCTACCTTTGTGATGGCGCTACTTCACTCCAAAAGTGAAACGCCAACTTTGTAGATTCAGAGGCCAGGTCATGTTCCAGCTGGAAATCAGATTACTAGGGCAGAAGATGGTGGTATGTCATTATGTCACCGGTTATTTTGAATGTGGTCATACTTATTTTTAAATGTAGGTTTGTTTGCTTTGCAGTAGTCTTAGGGAAGCCTTTTTGTCCTAACACAAGCCTTGATGAAGCAAAATTTCTATTAACTTCAGAAACACAAATTAAAGACCTGGAAGGGAGCACAAGCCATTGCCCAGCTCTGTTCCTCCCTGCTGAAGCATAACACTTGCTTAGCCAGTCTGTTCCAGTGCTTCCCTGTCCTTACTGTTGGGATGATTTCTTGGTATCGACCCTAAACACTTCTTCCTCAAGAAAAGTCCACAGCTGTTTGTCCTACTTCTTGCAGCGAATGGGAAAGTCCAGGTCAGGAAGTCTCCAAGCTGAAGATGTTTGGGAGCTGGAGTGTAGCTGGGGAAAGTATTTTTGATATACTTATCCTGTTTCTTTACTTTGCTAGGTGCCCACTTTGGCACTGTCCGAGATGTAATCCTGGGAGACAAAACTTTGGTTTGATGCAGTACTGCTATTCTTAGGACACAAAACCCAGATTATTGCCATCTTCTTTGCAGCAGCCTTTTCTGTCCTTGAGGAGTGTTATAAATGCTCCTCTCCTCCTGGCTAGACAATTTCATTTTTTTCGGTTTTACTTCATAGTGCAGGACTTTTGACTCTGATCCCCTTCCTCTGAACTCCCCCACTGTTTGCTCCACATCTTTCTGGAAGCACGTTACTCAGCATTGAACACCCGACTGCAGTTGAGGTACCAGCAGTGCTAGGTAGCAAGGGTTGCTCCTTGCAGGCTAAATCGTCTATCCATCTCCACAGGATGTTTGCCCTTCTTCACAGTGGGTCAGCACTGCTGTCTCGCATTCACTCTTCGATTTGCTATAACCCTAGACCCTTTTCTACAGAAGGGTTACACAGCTGCTTGTTCTCCATCCCATATTTATGCAGTTGAGCATTTTCACCTAAGTGAGGGGAAATCTGTCTGTATTAGCCTGTACCTCAGTCCAATTGTTGCAAATCTACTTGAACTCTTGACAGTCTGATGCAACCTGGGGGCATTCTGCAGGGCAGAAAGGATGGGTAGAGAGAGGATAAAGATACAGTGACTGTTCTCCCTTAATTCAAAACTTGTTTGAAGTCACCTAGCATATGATACAGGCCTTGTTTATTGTTTTGGCAATTATTCCTTCTTTTGGTTTTGTTGTTTATTATTTTGTGTTTTTACTGTGTCCCCCCTTGTCCAATTTTTCCTCACAACAATTTTGGACACTGCAAATCTTCTGAAATTTGAGGGCTGAATCAGTATATATCCTGGTTTTAAATACTGAAGCCATAATGCTGACTCCTAAGACTAGTAGAAAAATTTAAGGAAAGTTGATTAGATGGTTAAGGTTAGTACCAAACTGAATGTTCATTTCAACAAGAATATTTTTAAGAAGAAAGGCAGGAAAATGCATGTCTTTTCCATCAATGGGTGTAAAACTATGCTCCTACTCTATGTCAGTGTTCCAGGATATCCAAAGAAATGCAAATAGTGTGTTTGCAGCTCTGGGGAGGAGAAGTTGCAGTAGTGGTAGGGGGAGGAATACTATAAGAACGACAGCTTCGGCTGTTGGGGTGGAAAGAAGAAACATAGATCTTGGGCATGAAGAGAAGAAGGAATCTGGAAGTGCTCAGATGTCTCTGAACTTAAACCATTTCGTGGAAAGATTAGAAAGGTGGTCCTGTGGCCAGCTTGCCTTGTGAGTCTGTTTTGAATTGCCCAGTTTTGACTTTAAACCTATGAATGTGAGTATTTTTATGTTCTAAATCAAAGAACCTTCTACTGCAGGACTGGATAGAACAAAATAAATTAAATAGATTCTGAGTTACTGGCTCAGATGTGATTTTAATAAGGACATCTTACAGTTGTGCTCTTTCTATTGAATTTCATTGACTTTTGCATTAATTCTCTGGTATATTTTTCCCCTTAGAATCTGTCTGCTTGTCTTCTTGAGGGTGCTATAAATTTTGCAATAAATATTGGACTATTGAACACTAAGTGCCCAACTACCTCCTTTGTATCCCTTGTTCTAAGGAAAGCTGAACACTGTAGATTTCAGGGATAAAAATGATTCTGCCTAAGACATTAATGTCCCAAACTGAACAAGCTGAATGCCTAGAAGGATGAGACTAAGGAGACAACACAGTCTTGTGTTCCAGTCACGTGGATCAACATCAGGCTGGGTTTGCAATCATCTGAGTTTTGGATCTGTGAGATAGAAGACTTTTCCCTAATAGAAGAGAAGACCCTAAAAAACAATGCAAAAATGGGATACATGCCAGTTAAAAAAAGTAAATGCAATGATGCATGGCCATAAATTCATTTATATCCAATTGATAGTGTCATAGGGTTCACAGTTAAATCTAATGACCCAATAGAAAAATTTTGTATGATGAAGTAGATGATAGACATCCTATTAATTTTTTCAGCCATTTTAGGTAGTTTCAAAGATGGTTACAAAGATGATGTCTCATTTCTACTATTATGTTTAAATTCGGAGACAAACCTCTATACAATCTTTTTCACTTTCTCTATAATCTCAGTATTATATTAATTCTGTTGTGTCTTTTCTCTTGTAATAAACAAAAGCTATATGTTCTTCAAAATTAACTTCATGAAGATATGAAAATAAATTTTAATTTTAACCCATATTCTTATTCCTACACTTCTGAGAGCTTCTTAGAAGATCTGAAGATAATTTTAAATATTCACCTAAGAAAGAGAGCTCTTATTATCTGTATCTACTGCTAGATGGCATGGGAAATCCTTAGAAATGTAATGAAACATAACACATAAAACCACTGAGCCGGTGTAAGCCATCATCTAATTAAATGCGCAGATTCATAATGACAGGACATCATTAAAAAGCCAGCCAGAAAACTTCTCAGTACTCTTATTCTGCATTTCTTTCTGCTACTTTAGGTGTTCAGTTAGGGAGTAATGGAAGTGAACAGAATAATGAATACTGTTAATACAGTCTCGAGGAACTCTCCTTCCAAGATTTCTTCCTGCTGAGCTGAACTGAAGGTCAAATCACTTCAACATGGTAGAAAGCATCAAGATTATCCTTTTTAGACCTTTTATTGAGTACAATTTAATGGTGACAAGGCATTATAATGGATAAGAAGAAGAGGGATATTTTAAACCTTTATTTTGCTTACAGCAAAGTGATGGTATAAGGTATTTCAGTTATCTGGGAAAACAACAATGAAAGAATCACTTTGTGGGTTTTAGGCGATGAGACAAATGGCTCAAATCAGAAGTATAGATAACTGTTTTTCTCTAATAGGTCTATCCCACTGAAGAATGAAGTCCATCTTCACTCTTCAAACTGATCCATTTACTCCTCCATTACCTGTGGGATCGTGACCCTGTTGAACCAATGCCTAATTTCCATACATCTAGACCCTGGAACAGAGTCCTGCCCTGTGCTGGGCACCTTGTTTCCTGGTACTGTACATGTGGCAGAGCACGGTGCAAATCAGCTAGTGGGCTGAGCTAGGAGACTGACACCACTAGGATGGTCAATGTACAGCCAGACAGAAGAGATGCACATATATAAGTTATGTCATATATCTGTGCATAACCATTATAACTAACAGCTATAACTAATAGCTAAAACTACAGATGAAGAGGGTAAAGGCTAAAGAAGACTGCTTTATTCCTCCTTCACCCTTTCTCCTGTCCCTTCAGCTGGGTGGGGAGACACTGAACTCATGGGGGGAGGGTACATTGCCATATTGGCACCAAGGCAGGAAGCACAGGGAATGGACAGGAGGAGCTGAAGGCTTAATTCACAACCTGCATGAACATTTAATTGACATAATGTAAATTTTGGGGGGATATTCACATGACTGGATGTAACACTATTCCTGTACCTCCACGTCTTCCTTCAATGCCAGAGAGCCTTTGACATGACCAAGAATGAAGGAGACCTACAGCGTTTTCCCCTGGTCGCTATGGCATCCACCCTCCCCAGGTCTGCGCAGCTTTGGACACTGCTGGATGTGCTGGATGTGCTGGGTGACACCAGTGAGGTATCTCAAGCCCTGCTCTACCAACTCAGCATATCCTCAGCTGGAGAATACCTTCGTGTTGTCCGGGTACCTTAAGTCACACCTGCCTCAGATAAAATCCAGGTTAAGGTTATACAACATTCATTCATAGCATCCAAATGGACAACACAGTTACAAAGGTTATTAAATGAAGAACTGAAAGAGAATTTACACTTAGTCTGCTTTCCGTAACGGTACATCAGGCATCCCTTTGCCTTGGTCAGTGGACTAGCTGTTTTCTTCTTATGAGGTAGCAGCCACGGTTTCAGACCCTTTCTCCTGTTGGCTGTGTTTGATAGCTCTTACAGCCAGCTTGTCGGTTTGGTGTTTCAGGAGTCCAAAACAGTTTAATCTTTCACATCATTGATTTCTTATATACAGACTGTCCACACTGTGAATTAGAATAAAGGTTGTTTCCTTCCATAGATAAGTAAATATCCTCTTCATTACTAGGAGTCTAGATGACTAGGAGTCATCTCCTACTTAAATGGTTAGTAAGCAACTCTTGCTTTAATGAAGTATAAGACTCCTCCTGCTTCTTTGGTGGCTACTTGGCAATGTTCGGTAGAGAACACATGTTTCATTGGGCTTTCCATCCTGTATCAAGCTATATATTCAAAACATACAGCAGAAACACTGTTAAGCAGACCAGCTGAATGTAGTTTACTGCTGGTTACTGACACGGCAGCAATGGGCCTAGGATGACTGATCCCCAGCTTTGTTGTCTTAGATGCATGATAGCATTGAAAAATTAATACAAAAGGGCATAAGTTCAGTTAGGATAGGTAAGGAAAACACAGAAGTATCTTGTCTTGTGTGGTATGTACAGTCTTGCCTACCATGGGCATATATACCTGTTTTGAGGTCCTTTCTGCGATCCAGAAGGACCTCAGGTTGAAAGTCTCTGCCTGAAGAATAAAGAAGAAAAGAGGCAAAAGTGAGAGGCCCAGATGGTTCAGAAAGCCTTGGTAGTTTAGGTGATGGCTTTTCAATGTAGAGATGGGGAGGGTAAAAGAAGAGGTCTCTTCTAAATCCTATTGTAACTAAGAACCTGTTGAGGATGTGAAGGTGGATGTCAGTGTAGGGGTAAGTGGACAATAAGTGGAAGAATTCATTATATCTAGGAAGGAAAGGAAGGAAATGAGCAAACTAAAGGCAATGGACTTCAAGAAAGAAGACTGCAATAGAGTTGGAGAGCTCTTAGATAAAATCCTATGAGAACAGTTCTAATTGAAATATACTTTCAAGAAATATGAAGTTCTTTAATGAAATTATGTTAAGGACACAGTGTGTCCTCTCCATTGTGTCCAGTACTAGCATGCCTAATGCTAGGAGAGTCCAGGGGTAAACACAATCCACAAAGTGTGGTCATAATTTCAGTGGCATGAATTGTCCATCAAGCATTACTATCGTCAGCATGTCTTCATTTGGGTATTGTTTCCACAAAACACTGTTCTCATGGTCAGTTCAAATTTATGGAGTTTTTGACTCCCCTTTTACACATTGACTAAAACAAGCAATATATTACCTTCCTCTCTCAAATTATCTTGTACTTTGTAACTGATATGCACTCATATCTATATGTTAACATTCCAGCCTTATCATATGAGCACTGTGCAAGCTCTGGAAAGTCTTTTTCCATTACTCACTTTTTTAGCAGATGTCCATCTTTACTACTCTCTTGACCTTGTTAGCATGCTTACCTCTGTGTAAATGGTTTGTGCTCTGCTCACGTTCCTATGAAATTTATTTTGGCCAATATTTTAATGAAGACTTAATGTGAGTATGCGTCAACTATTTATCAGTGCACCAGGGAAATCTACATATTGAAACAAGGGTGAGAAATAAAAAGCATCATAAAGACAATGTGGTTAAATCATAAGCTTTTTAGTGGTCTCATGTCGTTGGCATATCAAAAGTATATAGAGCTGGATAGTAGGTCACATGTCTAGGGAGCCACATACAAGAATAGCACAAGTATGTAAGGAGAAAATTAGAAAGCCCATGCACAAAATGTCATATAGCTAGCAAGGGACATGAAAGGTAAGAAGAAAATATTCTAAAATTAGATTATTGGTGAGAGGATTATAAAAGAAAGAGTTGGTCTTTGACTCAGGGGGAGGAAAAGCTATTTATAAATGATACTGAGGAGATTGAAGTGTTTTGTATTTTTTGCTTCAGCATTCCCTGACAGAGCCAGTGAGAAAGGATAAGAATTCAGGTTAGAAGAGAGAAAATCAGATGAGAGAATAAATCGGTAAGTTAATCTTTTTTTTCCCCCAAATTTGCTGGCACTAGTATAATTCCACAGGGTATTTTGAAAACCAGATGAAGCAATCTCAGACTGATGAGAGGCTTATCACTGAAAACTATGGAGGATGGGTAAAGTTAAGAGACTGTTTATCTTTACAATGGGAAATGGGATGAATTGTAGACTTGTCAGCCTACCTTCCACTCCCTTCACCCTCCAAGAATGGGAAGAAATAATCAAACCGTCTGTAAGCACTAGAAGATAACAAAGGTTAAGTAACAGCTATCATAGATTTGTCAAGAACAAATAATGTTTAAAAGATGCTATTTCTATTTATAACAACATAATAAGTCACATGGACAGCAGGAAAGAAATACATATTGTAACTTCAGAAAAGCTTTGACAGTGAGTACAAATTCTTGAGTTTCAGAACAACCACCTAGTGAGGGCAGAACTGGTTGTAGGACCATGACCTAGGAGCTGGTATGAAGAGCTCCACTGCCAGGGAGGAGATACCAGTTGTGGTTTCATGGACACCTGTCCTGGATACTGTATGACTCAATATTTTCACTGATAACTTGGATGATAAACTAAGAACCATGTTAATTTAATTTTTAAATAGCAGAAAGCTAGGAAGAGTTGTGATTGTGCTAGAGGAGAGGAAGGTATCTGAAAATGGGCGTGACTAAGAAAATCATCCTATCAAAATGAGATGCATTATCTCCAACACCTTATAGCTATCTGGGTTAGTCCTGCTGTGACCAGAATACTAATACATAGCCTGCACCAAAGGCAGGACCTGGCAAGCATCTCATGGCCTTGCCACACGGCTTGTGGACAAGGCATGCTCAGCATCTTCCTACCCCAGTCCTGTCAGGGTATACCTACACTGTCAGTTTGGCTGACTCCTTGTTTTTACATCAGGTCCTTAGCTCCTTGATCAGCCACACTGCATGCACACCACTTTGCTACCAAACCTCTACCTAGAATAATCTGTCTCAGTCCCTCAGTGAAGAAACCTGGTCATGCAAAAGGAGAGTCCTCTCCACAATCTGTTCCCTAAGACAGTAGCTGCTGGTCTACTTTAAGTTTTTTTCTCCCTGACTGCAACTGTCCTCCAGTGCTTTCACAGTAAGCCTTGCATGCTTACATGTTGAAACATCCACTTGCTACTCTGAGCAGGCTACAGAGATAGTAGGGAACTGACCCAGCATGGTGCCATCCACATAGCACACACAGGGTGATGTGTCCCCTCTTTCTCTCCCTTGACCACTTTTGCTAAAAGGAGGCTTTTAGCATGTTACCTACAGGTTGGCTGCCAGAAGTGCTGTTGCCTACTGTGGGCTGTGCAGAAGGCATGGGTGGTGACCTCAGTGCCCCATCTAGCTTGTCATGCTCATTAATAGCTGTAGGCACACATCTTCATGGAGACTTACTAGAAAATGTTCTCCTGGAAGATAGTCTGTGTGGAACAAGGAATGAGCATGGTAAAGATCTTCTCATGTGAACTGTGAAGTGTGCCTTTGCCATGCTGTTGTCCCATGATTCATAGCTGAAGGAGAAGGACTTGGCTCACGTGATCTCCAGGAAATGTTTGTATTTTGTTCGCAAGAGGAGGCCTCTGCCCTGTTTGCAGGGGGGGAGACCCGCAGCAGCGGTGAATGAGGACCTGCCCAATGAGGTGGCCCTTGAGCACGGGTGCACCCTGCCACCCTGGCCCTGGTGGGAAGTGATAGCGGGGGCCTGCGCCCCGGCGAGACGTGGACTGCTTGGGACCCTGGGGATTTACAGGATGGCAGTGCAGGTCTCCGCACCAGGGTATTCAGGAGAGACTTGCTGGCTCCAACCCGGCCTCATGCCGGCCCCCGCAAATGGGGTGCTTTAGGGCTCTCCAGCCCTGAAGCATGCTCCCCGAACGGGGTCTGCCAATGCTAAGCTGCTGCTGCCAGGGTGGAAAGCTGGGCGTCTGGTCTTCTTGCCAATCTGTTAGCTCACCTTTTTCAAGAATTTCTAAAGAATTAAATGCATCAAAAATTTTCAAGCTGTTCTGAAATGTCTTCTAAATGTGAGGCAAACTTTGAAAGATTTCAACCTCAAGTTGTCCTGAAGTGAATATTTCTCTTAATATTATGTTTCAACTATTGACCTAAAAAATCAGTCATTTAGACAACACTGCTCTGCGCAGGGAGGATAAAGCTTATCACAGAACGAAGCCAAATTTTTCAGGGGCTGCTTGCAATAGGGAAAAGACCATGCTAACCACCCTGTTTTCCATTATAAGTTCAGGGTCCACTTCTTTCACCCGTCCTCCTCTAGTATAAATGCAGAGCACGTACAAATAAAAACAAAAATAAACACTATAAATAAGCAAATGGAAAACAAAGAGCTCAGCTAACTAAGAACTAAACTGAACTGAAACAATACTTCAGAGTTCATGCTTTTCTTCTGGGGGAACAATAAGAGAGCAAACAACTTATAACATGTTAGCCACCTCCCCTTGCTCTCTAACGTGTATGGCATAGTTAAAATCCTGTGCAATAGAATATAATAAATGTAGATAATACGGGACTGAGACAATACTGGAGCATGAGATTTAGTTCGATTGTAAAAGATCCAGGCATAGGGACCTAGACCTAGACCTCGACCTAGACCGTCCTCGCAGGCTGATGGCAGTGGTGAGACGGAGTCAGCCAAGGAGGCCGCGGCACGGCAGCACCTGATTTCCGCAAGTTCTTGCTATATATTACCTATATTTTGATTACAAATCTATGCCTATGTGTAAGGCTTGTATTAGGGGAAATGCATCATTCAAACAGCCACCACGAATGTCCATGCTTATTGAAAACTTACACGCAGCACATTGCTTGGTAGGGTGTTTTATCAGAATTGTGTGCCTAGAAAGACGTCTTGTACACTGTTTTGTGAAAAACAGATTTCCCTTCACGCAAAAATGCTATCAAGAGGCTTCCCAAAACCTGAGAATTATATCTGTAATTTCTCTGTTTTCCTCATCCCAAACCTCCAAGGTCAGGCTTTTATACCAAAGGACTGGTGCCTATTCCTGTAGGAGTATAAATGGCAGTTTCCAGAAATACATCTGTGTGCTAAATATATCCTGCAAGCTGAAGGAAACTTGTCAAGATGCATTTAAAATGAATGTCTGGTACTGAACAATAAAGCAAGTGTCCTACAGTATCTGACCCATGACTCTGTGCTAAATACTTCATCAAGATATATTAAAACAGAATGCACAGCTTGCTGTCAGTTTTCAGTAAGTTTGAGAGAGAATATTACTACGTATTTTTCTGAATTGGAAATTCTAGCTTCTCAGAAACTTGCCTCTCTCCTGTTCTGCATATAGAGCTGTTGAAAAAAAAATTTTATTTGAGTCATTTTAAAATGTAATTACAAAAATGAAAATGCTGACAGATTTCAAACCACTTCAGGACATTTTGCCTGTTAGAAACATATTGACTTTTTAAACAAATGGCTTGCTTTCACTGTAATTAATTTTAAAAGATTCATTTTTGTACTGACAGATTACAAGCTTCTATTATACAGCTGTCTCAGGAATCCTGAGTTTGACCTTAATAAATAACACAGGGTTTTCTTAATTTGAAGAGTAACATATGCTTTTTGTCTTCCCCACTGAAGTGGATCCATTTATTTTTTGTTCAGTCAACAGTGTTTGCAGATATAGCATATGCTTTTTACATGGTGTGATTACCTTTATGTGGACAAGTAGGCCATAGCATTAACAATTAAATATTGTCATGTTTTTCATTTAAGCAAGATAAAAATTGTTGTAAATTCTCTGTCCACTTCTAGAGGACAGGGAACACAGAGAGAGGACTTACTGAGTGGGAGAGAAACAGATTGCAACCAATATTTCTTAGATCACCTTTTACTCATTAAGCTGTTATCGTTACTTGAACCAGGTTGTTCTTATTAATAGGAGATAACTATTCACCAAGCACGTCTGCACACTCGTGCAGCTCCCTTGCGTGCTTGTTCCCAGTTAGAGGCTGGAGCAGGGGATGGGGCCTACCCCAGCCGTGTGCGCGGGAGCCAGGGGTCGTACAGCCATCCAGGTCACTCTTCAGAAAGTCCCCTGGAGAACCCTTGTTCTCACCAGGTGTGTAGGTAGTCCTGTAGCTGTTGTCTGCATACAGATAGTGGGTGATGCCCATGCATGCTGGTGGCCTTGAGCAGATTTGGCAGATTCTGGGTGTCCTGAGTTTTTCGGTTCGTGTGGATTTAACAGGCCTGCCAGCCTCCAGAGCTCATCACTCCTTGGAAAACTTCCATTGACTCTTTTCCCAGGGTGTACTTTTCCTCTCTTCAGCCTTTCCCTTTCTGATACCTGTTTCTCCATGAACATTCGTAGGTACCTATAGCATCCCTTCACACAAACTCACACAGAGGGGACCTTTATGAAGTCTAGTACCTTTTCTCTATGCGACTTTGAGGAAAAACAAGCAGATAATTTAAATTATGACCTGACTTTGTGATAGAGACCCAGGAGTCAAGGCCAAACGATGTGATGCCTTTTCATTTACCCTCCATGCCATAGTATCTGCTTTTAAGTTGCCCTGTAATTCATATCTCAACTATATGTCAAACTCATTGGTTGGACTAAGGAGTATGCCCTGCTGGAATACAACACAACGTAACCAGTGTACACATAGAAGATCTTCATTTCCATCATGAAGGTATCTCATACAATGATAAAGCAACCCCTTCTTGAGAGGTTCCTCAGAGGCTCCCTCTCAAGGAAAACAGACAGCAACACAGTATATTCCTAACAAAATGCATGTGATCTGCCTTAGAAATTGGGGTTAAGCTGGAGGTTTCCCCATGGGATGTAGTTGCTGACATAACCAATGATTTAATTCATTTGTCAGACTGGTATGAACAGTTTTGAAGACCCATGAGTCACACTTTCTAGGCTTCCACTCTGAAGCAATTCACTGTGCTTTCTAGGGCATTGTAGGACATTTTTATAGAGCTTTTGAAGAACTTTTAAAGTGCAAAATCCATAGTAATAACAATATACAAAACACTCTGTCCATTCACCACTACAGTGACAAAGCTACAGGACGTGGGGAGGACAAGCACAGTAACATGCATCAGCATAAATACATTAAGCTGCATTCAGCTGGCTGCTCAGTTTACTTTTCAGAGAAAAGGTTTGACACTAAAGGAAGTTGCTATTGATTGGTAAAAAGCAATTACATTTGGAACCTGTTAGATCTGCTTCCATTTCTGATCCCTAATCCCATGCAATGAAATCACTAGGAATGTGCTCTGCTGAGGCAGTGGCTTGGCTCTAGCATGTTGCATTGTGTCAATGCTGAGAAAAAGACGCTTTAGGTATGTGGAGAAACTGCTATATTTTTGCTCAAATTAACTTCGTATTTTTTCAGTTTCAAGACAGGATGAGACCCTCCAGACTTACTAGTTCTGCCAGTGAGAAATTTGCTCGTAAAATATTGCCGAGAAAAATCCTGGATTTATTGTAAACAAAATAATAATCAGCAACAAATACAGAATAATTCATTTGCTGAACAAATCCCATATGTCTTTACGGACAGTAAAATTGGTGGTAAAATGAAATGCACATAAAAATATACAAATGGCTGAGTGGAAAAGAAAGAGTGCTTTAATAAAGCAGAGGTTCACTGCACTGAGGAATCGTTTGTATTATTACACATCAGTAATGACAGGTTCTGTTGCTCTATTTAAGTGTTCTTCACCCAGCTAGAGGATTACAAACTTGCGCTTTGGCTAATTAATCTGGAATATAAACCCAGTATTTTGTAGGGTGTAATTACCCCATGCTCAGTGGCTTTGGGTACCTCTTGGGGTTGGTAGTCCCTCAGGGCTCATCACTCTAGGATGGTGGGGTAAGAATGAGCAGTCACTTCTGCCAGCAGGTTTTTCCACTTATTTGCTTCTCTTGGATGAACTGAGCTGTTGCCAGGTATTAAGGACAGCTGTCAGTGCCCTGTCTAATGCAGTTACGAATGAGAGTTACTCCTGCCTTTTCTCACTGATGTGCCTTGGGGGAAGTGAGCTGTGCTAAGGCAGTGCAATAACACCCTGGGATGACATCCTGCTTTTGGCTCTTTCTGTGACCCCTCTCCTAGGGCTTGTGACCCATCATCACTGGGCAAAGGCTTTCAAAGGTAGGTATTAGTCAAAGGTATATCCATGGGATGCTGAATGCTCATGGTACCTGTGAAATTCATGGGGAGCTGAAAGTATCCACCAGCTTTCTCAAGATTGCCAGAGGGGGAAAAAGGACATCAGATACATTCTGCTACCTAATAAGATATTTCTAAGACTGCAATATCTATATGACCTTTTCACATCTCTCATCGCAGCTTTTCCATCTGCTTTATCTTGCAGTGATGGCATAACTGTGTTTATGGCACTGTAGACCATCTTTATTGAGGACCATTATGGACCAGAGGGAAAAATTTCTAAATAAACACAGAGCAAGAAGGATTCTGCAAAGCACAAACCTGAATCTCAATTTATCTCTGTGTTAAAGAGGTCTTTATTGTGAAAGCCCTTCCTTACCTCTCAGAGCTACCGAAGGGCAAGAAGTACCTCAATTATATGGTGAATATAGCAGCAAAAGAGTGAGCATGCGGCCAGCCTGCAGGTTTGCAGTGGAAGGGACTGACCTTCCATCTGGCTTCATGGGATCAAACAAAATGCCTCATTTCTCTTTCCTGTAATTCCTACAGTGGTTAAATCCCACACTGTACAGAGGGATCTTGACCACTAGTAACAATGGCGGTAGAAATAATAATCAACATTATTATAATGTGCTAGGGAGTAATTGGAGGCAAACCCAGGACCTGAGTCAGAAAAGGACCATGGTATCATTTCTTAGCTGTTAGATCCATTTGCCTTTAGGTTATGCACCAATGTTTTTAATATTAACAAATCCTATTAAAATAAATAAAGCCATAAGCCTTTGAAAGTCTGGATATAAATCTTAAATGTACCTGTGACAACACCAGACCCTAAACAGTCATACAAAATAAAGTAATTTCTAATGTATGAGAACAGCCACCAGCACACATTGTGTGATTCCAGCTTTGAATTAATATCTTCTCATGCTCATTATGCCCATTAGTCTTGGAGGGAGTTTAGTTATGTGAAAAATATATTGATGCTGTTGTTCCTATCAACTAGGAACAGCAGAGACAAAAATTCAAGGTAAGTGAGCAAGGGCGGGGGAACAAGATCCAAACCATTTTTGCCTGCTGTAACAGCCAGGTAAGTCAGGATAGGTGCTGCCCCCTGAGCAATGACACTGCTGATAGCTGAGCCCCAGCTCCCGGGGTGGGCTCGGCCACTTCCAGAGCCCCATATTTCTTGTGTCCCTGCAGTTCCCAGGGGAAAGTCTTGCTGCTCCAGGCCATCTGTGTGATTGTGACCGACCTCACCACCTGCAGTTCACAGGTGTGTTTCCTGAAGGGTGTGATACAGCCACGTTAGTCACCCAGGCACCATGAGCTGCAGAGCGGATAACGGTGGTGGGAGGGATTTCATGGCCATCCCTGACACTCGGTTAAGAGATTAAAACTTAGCAAGTGGCTATGGGGTTTGCAGGGCAAAGAGGCATGTCGGCAGTGCATCCAACAAGTGCTGCCCATGGAGGAATAGCTGACTGCCTGATGGCCTGGTGGTAAAGGCAGCTGCTAGTCATAGAAATGTCAACACTTGCATCCAAGGCAGTTTCGTACATCCTTTAAACTAGCACTTTCTAGGTTTGGAGGAAGTTATCAACAGGTGGCATTTCAGATTAAAGTGACAAGCTATTTTTGCAACAGACCTTTTATAACGAGTAAATGCAGCCAACAGTCTCGGTGGAAGCTAGGAAATATTGACAGGAATAGCTCAAAAAAGTTGTATAGAAAGATGCAAATAACTCTACACTCCCATTTTGTGCTTTGGCAACAACTAGGTACATCTGATTCATGATCTGGCTTTAAACCTAATGATAGCTTGGAGGCTGTACATATTTCTTTGCTCTTGGTGACTGATACCATAGGAGATGCTGGTGTACATTAGATCGCTCATTAGTCTGTATGATGGCTGATGGTGTGACACTGCATCTCACTTACTGAACTAGAACAAGGAGCACCTTGATCATGGTTTATATGCGTTCTGGGGGACTTGAAGAGTTGCTGTGGTTGCTTTTCTTTCATTTTCTTTCTTCTGCTGTGCTGGAAGGTTCAGATTTCTATCTCATCACCTGCACCGTTTGATATATTTGCATTGCTGCGACAGGAGAGAGCTGTGGAGGGAAACTGCAGGATGTCGTGGGTACTCAAGTCTCCTCTCTTCTCTCATCACTTCAGTTTCCTTGTTCTCCCAATGTTCCCCAGACAAGATTGTAATGATGGTGCTGAGAAAAAGAAATCTGGAGTAAGTGAAAGGGCTGGTGATTGCACATAGTGGTGCAGACAGAAGCACTTCCCTTCTGTCTCATCTTGCGGTCTTAAGCACTACTGGTATTCAAGGCCGTGGATTTTATTGCATCTCATCAGTTTTAGCTGGACATGCATCTAGAGCTGAGAAACAATGGAAAAATGAAAGACTTAAGTGTATGCATAAAGGATCTCCAGCGTAACAGAAGTCTAGAAAACTTATTCATGCTTGAAATGAAATTTGGAAGTTCAGCCCACCCCTGTCTTTCCCAAGATAAGGATACCACTGTACAGCTGAGCTTTTGCTGGAATCAAATTTTTAATCATCTTGACAAGATAATAGTTTTCCCAATGTTAGGATTATGCATAGCATGCCTTCCTTTCATGGCAAAGTCTTCTCTCAGCCTCTGCTGTGTCTCATTTACAAGGGCAGGAATTGCTGCTACATGAGTCAGCCTCTTCCTCACTGTAAAGAAGAGCATCTCTCTCCCTCTCTCAGACTTCAGTTTTCATGTTCCCAGTAAAATTAAAATCTCTTCAGGAACAGACTGAAACATAACTGTTTTTTAATCTAATTAAAAATGCTAACCCAGCACTGCAGGATTCCTCAGAGCAGATCTCCCAGGTGCAAAGCAAGTCCTGCAGCCGAGGAGCGCGGTAGGGACATCCCAAAGGCCAGCCTCAGTCATATGCCTTTTCCAGCTGATGTTTTTTGCCAAAAAGTAAAAGGAGACACTCCTTTCATTTAGGATGTAAACCCAAGGGAAAGGAAATCTTGTTCATTGCTTGGGGCTTGTTCATTACCTGTGCTGCCATCGCGGCCGGTTCATGTGCGTGAGGACGGATGGACGCGGCTGTCCCGCATGGGATGTGGTGGGTTTGCCCACAGCAGGGTCCCGTGCCTTTTGCCCACCCGCTGCTGCTGTTGCAGCTTCCGCAGAGAAAGTGGGAAGGGTGATGGGGAAAGAGGTTCTTGGGGAAGTTTTAAGAACTAGAAAGAAAACTTCCTGAGAGCTGGTTCTATAGAATTTTGGAGTTCTATCTTTTTAAGTTCAAGAAAAAACAGAAAACTAACATTGACTCTTAAATCTCTAAGATGTCAGTAAATAAATGATGTGGTTGCTGGAAATGTAAAGCATCTGGTATCTTCTGCTGACTTCAGCTGGAGCAGTGGGTGCTCAGCACTTCTGGAAATAAAAAGTCGTTTGTTTGCCAAGCCTCCGAAGGAAAAGCTGAGAAGGCTGACTTGAAGTTCCTGTTCTTGCAAATATGAATATGAAACAGGATATAAAAATACAAACTGAATATGAATTGAAGCTGAATATGAAACTTAAATCAGTAGTGTTCCCTCAGGAGGATCATTATTTGGAAGAAAAGAAAAAGCACGCATAAAAACAAATTTGTAAACAATTCTGGAAAGGAAGAAGAACGAAACTTGCCTAGCATTCTTATTTTCTGTCTTAGAGCTAGTCTGTCTCTCCCTTCACTTTATGATATTTGTAGTAGTTTTGTATTGAACTAATTGCTTCCAGCCCTGGGGGCTGTCTTGAAAATATAGGCAGTGCTAATGGCTTAACTGTTAATTAATATGATAGTAGAACAGTTGCGTGAGGGAGTAAAATGTCAGATGGTGGAGATAATGGAGTTCCTGTGCTGGAGTATTATGCGCAGTGATTTACTGTGTGCTGCTCGATTACAAGCTCTGGGATTTAGGTGCCAGATCCCAACCCGTCCTGCCAGTACCCTCTTTGGATGAAGGGAAGAGGAAGTTACTGGATTTGTGATTTGGATGCAAGAATTTTGTAAAGGAGCAGGAAGGACCCCTGTGATGTTATTTGACTTAACACAGGACACAGAATTTCACTCAGTATCAGCAGTTCACAGGATTATTCTTCTCACTGTGTAATGGATCAGTGTCAGGCCAATAACTTGTGGCTGAACCAAAGAGCATCTTTGAGAGCAAGGCTGCTTGGTGCTCCGTTCAAGGATGCCATGAGAGGACGAACTCTGTGCATTACGGTGGTCCCATGGTATTTTGTTTCCAGTTCTTAAGGAAAGTTTGATTTTTGAAAGCTTAATTCTCAGTCCTGCTTAGAATTGTGCTTTCTTCTTGCAAACCTCCACACCAAGGTGAGCCAATGAAATATACCTGCGTTCTCTGACGCCATGCTCTGTAATAATGTGACATGAAGTGCCTGGCCCAGAATTACATCATGTGAAGCAGTTATCTCGCTTCTAAAAAAAATTATATGTATCTGCTTTTTTTTTTTCTTTTGGCCATCTATCCAGATTTATTCTTCCAGACTGAAAGTGTTTCACTGAAATGTGCCAACATTTTTTGCAGTACTTAGGTCAACAGATCACCTCTTGCTCCTGCCCCAGTCCCTTTAGGACCTCACAGATGAGGGCTGTGACAGCCAGTGTGCCCAAGTGCAGGTGCAATCCCAAACATTTGCTTTCTGAAAAGGGAATTGGATAACCTTTGACATATGTTCAGAATGATTTTTTCTGAAGCTAGACATGACAGTCCTACTGGGGCATTGCTTACTTTTAAGCCTCTTGCTTACAAATGTGTTTGGTTTTATTTCAGTGAGCAAATTGTTTAGCAAAAGTTGTCAGTAACAACTAACTTTACCATCCAACTATGCTTTGTTTTCATTTTATTTTGCAGTGCTGTGGGATTTCACATGATGTGTATTTTCATGGGATTAATAACAATATGATGTACTATATCCCTAATGTATCTCAGCTCATTAAGTACCCTAATTCATTTTATAAGAATGTCTTTTGCCTTCAGTTCAGAAGATATACCCTTTTGAATATCATCATTTGTAGGCTGTTCTCGACCCCAGAGCACAGAAGAATTCTCCTGCTATTTAAAATCCTACTCAAAAGTAATGATGCTTATGCATACATGCTAATATCATTCTGGTAGATCAGCTTCTGATGTACCCACTATACTAAGCAAGCTAAATTTTCAGTGTTAGCATCAGGCTGTCACTAATTGTTTTTGTATGTGTTTGCTACAATTACATTGTCCTCATTTCCAGTACCCATTCTGAAACATAATATTGGTTCATTTATTTCCTGTGTCACAAACTAATCTCATACTAAACATTGCTTTGCAAGTTTATTGAGATAATGTTTCTCATGAGAGCTTTGCCCTGTTGTTATTTTTGTGCTTTTTTTTTTTAATGGTAGGAGTGGCACCCTTTAGTAAAGTGAATTGCTTTGACTGCAAGTAGAAGAATTCATCCCTTGGGCTTATCCCACATGCATCCCATGTGTCCCCGTTTAGGTAATACAGTGGTCGTTGTCTTGTTTACTGCCTCTGGACTTACCTGTTGATGCTTGGTTCTGTCTTTAAGCCTGGGCGTATGTTTTTAGTTAGATGCACTTCAGCACTTCTGCTGTGCGCTACACTTAAGTTTGGAAATTCCAGTATATCATTCCTCCTGCAAGGATTCACTGTTCTGCAAAGTCTTGTCCCTTTCCAGCAGTACCTTGCTATGTCCAACTTATTCTTAATATCCCAAGTACTTTGACTTCTAGTTAGTCCATATGGTAACAGGGCTCAAATTATGCGTGTCCTTTAGCATCAGGCTCAGTCACATCTGGTGGCTTGTTCTGTTCAGCTCTGCAGGTGTAGGTGTACTTGGAAATCAGTGGGAGTTCAAGGACCTAATATTATTTAAAAAAAAAAAAAGTGCCTCATAGCTTCTCAAGATGCTAAAATAACTTTTAAAATCTGTTCTCTAAAGGCATTATTTCTTCTAAGTGAAAACCCTTTGAGAATGTAGTTACTGCACACAGGAGGCTTTTTATCCGCATAGTTTTTCCTGTGTAGTTTTCAGGAAGACTTGAAAGAACAGCAGTCATCTTCTCGACTTCTCTGTCACTGTCTGTTTTGGACACAGAGGAGTTCAGAGGACATTATTGCTCCTTTATTTTCTGAAGACTGACCTAACTCTGGAGGAGCACACAGGAGATGTGATACACCACAAGCCAGTCAGATGCTGAAGTTGGTTTCTTCCCTCCAGCACGCCCTGTGTTGCTCTGCTTGATTTTTAGTACTTGCTCTCGGAGAAATCTCAGCCCTGAAGGAACCATCATTATATGTGCTCTGTCCTTCATGCACAGACAGAGGTTTCACCAGGCTGTTCCTGCACCAAATCTGTGGCCTCCACTGCACCAGAAAATATCTTCTAGACAGATACTCACTTCTGATTTAGACATCTCTGCTGACAGGGAATTGCTGTATTCCTAGGTGTATGTTTCCAGTGGCTAATTATTTTTGTCGTGTCTTGCCTGAGGCCATGTCAGTGTTTCAACAGAGGAAATTTGTGGTGCTGGACAGGAACAAGGTACGGGCTGAGACATGACTGATTACTCTGGGGAGGTTGGCTAGTCCTTGGCCCTTTCACTCAGCTCGTTGTTTCTGCTGAGCTCAGAAGAATTTCTCTTGTGTCCCAACACCCTCCATTCGAAGGTTTCTCTCTGGAGCAGGCGCTTGCCCTGTCCCCTCATAGGACACTGGAGATTCAGCTGGAGCTGCTGTTCCCCCTGCTTTTTCCCTTGGTCACCCTCCACCAGCCAGGCACAGCTGCTGAGCATGGGGAGAGCGCACGTTTCATGTTGGTGCAAAAGGTTTTTAGCAGAATTTGTTTAGGCTCTCGTTAATACACTGGTTTTGTAGCTGTTCTTGGAAACATATTTGCAATTTCCCAGTAGCCTTTTAAAAGTGCTGAACCCAGGACTAAGATAAGAGATGTACCAATGCTACGTGATGCTCCTTTCCATTGGATAGACCTTCTTTGTGCTGCCAGCAGCTGTGTTTCCTCTCATGCCTTCATCACAGCAAGTTCATACGCACCTGGCTGTTTAGAAGAAAGTAAGTATTTCCCAGTCTTTCCAAAATGCAGCTGCTTCTTCCCTCTCCCTGCAAAAGAGACTCATGTTATCCATATCTTTTATCCGAATTAACATGTTACAAGTCTGTATTAGAGTGTTACAAGTCTACCAAGTGAATTCAGGTTGTCAAAAGGCCTAGTGAGCTCTGCAGAACCATCTTCTCTTAGCTAGATTGGGACTAACTGTAAACTTTCACAGAAATACATCTTCTGTTTGGGGCATTTTTTTTCTTTTTCCAGATTATTGATAAAGGTGTTAAATAGCATTAGCTTCAGAAGACATTTCCTGTGGGAATCCATGAGAAGTGTGTGGCAGCAGCTGCTGTGGCAGCAGCCAGCGTCATCATGGTTCACTGCAACTAGTGCTTATCTCCTGAACTGCTGAGAGAAGCTGGTGTCCTTTGAGGGTCTGACTGGTCTGGCTACATTTCGATCAGCAAGTGAGAATTAATGACAGTGTGGGTGCTTTATCTACCCTTGCATATGTGTCTCTACCAAGAGAAAGTCACCATGCCCATCTCAGAAAGATGCTACTGCCAAAGTAGAAGGTGGCAGCCAAAGGACACGTGTTCTGAAGTTGCAAAGTAGGTGAGAGAAAAATGAGCAGAGTGCTACCCTCCTTACTCAAATCTCAGAGCAAAATGAGCAAGTGGCAGAGTAAAATGACTCCAAACTACCCCATGGCTGGAAATGGGCCAAGGCAGTCCTTTGCTTGCAAAAGGCACAACTGTAAAATTTCAGAACCGGATTACCCAATAATATGGTTTATCCAAGAGTGCATTGGCATTGCTACGCACTCGGGAGAGGTTGCCTGTAACTATTTGCTTTTGGTTGAACTTTCTGATTGGAGTACTCACCGGACCCATTTTCTACCTGCATCAGTAAGAGGCAACAAAAGCACAGTGTGATATGTATCGCTGAAGGACCTAGCTGGGGAAAAGGGACGGTGGCTTTTTCAGTACCGCACAAATGAGTCAGCCTCCCATGTCAGAGTGCGTTTCTTAATTTAGATGCACTGTGCCACTGTTCCTCTAGACATCCATCCCTGCTCCCAGCATCTCCAAATCTGCACCAGAGAGGCATTTGCTTTATTGCAGGTTCTCCTGACACCCTTCTGTGACTTACTGAGGGTGACTGACAGCACTGCTCTGACACCAGCAGGTAGGGAGGAGCTCTGTCATAAAAGGAAACATTTCCACAGCATGAGTAGACAAGTATGAATTGCTTTTGAAATATTATTACTACTGCTAAGCTCCAGAGCCTGGCCCACACAGGATGCTTGTATCATAGAGGTGTTGTCCAAATGATTTTGGAATCAAGGCCTCTGAATGTGTCCCACCTTAATCAATACACATTATGGCCTAAAAGTATACTCATACTACTACTAAATTCTGTGCATTTTAGTAATAGATCTTAGTACTGAAGGTCACTCTTGCTAGCCACTGAAGCAGTAGATAATGATTTTCTCTTCAAATTGTAATCTGAATAATTTCCCACAAAGGATATAATGGGACTCCTAAATAAAAAACCCTTGATCACTGCTTGAAATGGAACCATCACAATGTTCAAATGTCTACCTTGTTTTCATCTCTGGCTGCTGTTTGCTTGCTGCCTTTTCGGAAAGGTTAATAGTGAACTTACAGGCTCTAGCTGAGCAAGCCATGGAGAGAAAAAATCTTTTATTATTATTATTAGTTATTTTTATTATCACAGCTTGTAGCAGCCTAGGCACAGAATGAGTCCCTGCTGGGGAAGGCTTTGTGCAGGCAGAAGGGAAAGGCAATCCCTGCCCCAAGCAGCTTAAATGTTAAGCCAAAAGCATAAAAGGAAAGCAAAGTCTAGGTCTCAGTGACATCAAGTTCTACCTTCCTTCTGCAACAGTGAAAACATGAAAATCAAGGATTATTGTCTGACAGAGGTTTTCATCCATACAACAAACTTAGCAAGGAGAAAAGCAGTGCTGCATAAAGACAGTAATTCCCCTTTGGACGCTCTTGGCTGCTGCCTTGCTGGGAAGTTCTGCATGTCGCTCTCTGTCCCCCTGACTGGCAGCATTTCTTCTCTGTGAGCAATTTCTTGAGGCAGAGAAGGGAAAGCCTTGAGCCAAGACAGCCTGTGGAGCTGGGCTGCAGGATCTGCAGCCATCGCTGGTGCCTTGGGCT
Source organism: Dromaius novaehollandiae (assembly GCF_036370855.1). Lineage (NCBI taxonomy): Eukaryota > Metazoa > Chordata > Aves > Casuariiformes > Dromaiidae > Dromaius > Dromaius novaehollandiae. Next base: position 13,413,298 of record NC_088098.1, on the reverse strand, counting down.
CCAGGTTCACTCCTTGAGGGATCACTCCTGGGGTGGAAACACACCCCTGGTTGTGACTTTCAAGTGTGAAGCCTCTGCAAAACATTTCTCCAGCCGTGTGAGTGCTCTGCACCCATAACCGTCTTCTGCAGGGAAACGGCTCCCAAGGGGCTGTTTAAATACTCAGTAAAAATAACTTTCCTGTTGTCTCTGCAACCCCGTGTGTCAGAATTGCTCTGAATATTTTATTAATAAAACAATGTCCAGCTGTGGGGTAATGGTCAGGCCTAAAGCCAGCTCTTAGCCTTCTTGAACCAATGAAGACGCTTATAGAAGGATGAGTCATGTCCTGGGCAGCTAAAGCTCTCAGATACGATTTTCTCCTCAGTAGTAGTACACGCAGGCTATGATCTGGTTTTTGAGCTGAAACTGCTTATGTCATTCCCCAGCAATTCTGTGGCCAGTTGGGAAAAGGCAGTAATGCAAATTTCTGTTTTGTGGTAAAAAAGGAGGAATGCTTCACTTAGTAATGTCTGTGTATTGCTTAAACATTTATCACCTTGCTCCTTCTCAGAACTAGTTCTCATCAATTTATCATGCGCCTTACATTTTGCTACTTTGAGTAAATCTTTTAAAGGTGACCTGGAAAGGTAAAAGAGCAACTACAAGCAACTTTGCAAGTTTGTGCTGGAGTGACTGAATGCTTCTGCTGCCCAGTGCTTGGAAAACTGTGCCCCCAAATCCTGATTCCTCCCTTCTGATGAGAGTCCCTGTCCTTGCCCACGGCCAGCACCCTCCCTCTCCACGGGGACAGCCAGCCGTGTGTCAGACACTCAGGTAGCACCTGGGTAATGCAGGGAGTTGGAGGAAAACAGCGAAAGGGCTTTGGCTATCTCCACCTTCTCAGCCCAGCTGATGGCCAGGCGGGGGGCCGTCTCTGCCACGGGCATGCAGGCCCTTGCCTGCGGGGCTTGAGGTGAGCAAGGGCCCAGTTAAGGATTATGATTAATAACAGAACGATTAATAACAGCACCCTCCCACTAAACAAGGGGTTGTGGGTTCATCAAATGTTGCTAGGTGCTCCTCCTGCCCTGGACTTGGAGCTGGGAAGAGCCTGCGAAGGCCTGGCTGGTCCAAGGCAAGGAGAAGCTCCCCTAGCCCTGTCTCTGCTCTGCTCCAAGCAGTTCCTGGCGTGGAGCTGGAGGGGAGGAAAAGGTGCTAAAGCACCCGCTGTCTGAACGTGGAGTTTGGAGAAAGCACATCCAACCTCCCCAGCTCCCCGCTAGTGACGGGAGGGCTCCTGGAGGGCCACAACCTCTCCATCTGCTCCCAGGTTCCTGCAGCGCTGGCGAGGCTGTATCCAGAGCGTCCCTGGGTGGGGGCACCCAGAAGACCTCAGAGGAAGGATGGCCTCTGCCCTTCCTTGGCAGTGGGTGGACATCTGGTTGTGGAGCCCTGTTTCCACCCTGGTTTGGGGGCGGCCAGTAGGCCAGCCTGGCATCACTGGGATGTGGCGCTTTTCCATTGCTGATCACCCCAAAGTATTTCACACTGCACAAAATACCAGCTTTGAAGACTTAAGAGCAAGCTGGCTGCTAACCCCCACTGTGCAGGAGTTGTTTCTTTGCAATGTACGTTTTATTTATAGATTAACATTAGCATTTGCAAGAGGAATGACTTGGGCTCTGAGCTATCGCTTCCTATTAACCTGAAATTATTGAGTGTCTGAAATTCGTGAGGAAACCCAGTGAGCAGAAAGTATCAGAAAAATGTTCCTCTCCCTTCCTTGAAGCACAAAGAACAAGCAGCCTCCTCCCCTTGGAGGGCTGCGCAATAACAGTGAAATGTCAAACGCAAGAGCCAGGCAAGCGTCTTTTTAAGGAATCAGAAACATCAGCCATGCTCCATCTCACATGTGTATAGTCATAATATGTATTGCGTATTATGCATATTGGGTTCATATTTGCAATCAGTGATTGGTTTTGGACAATGCAGGGGGGCAGATTTGGCAGTGGTGCGTTACAGCACCGGGTGCAGAAAAGTTCCCTGTCCAGAGCCACCACGGCAGTCGCAGGCTTTATTTTGGAGGCGTTTTGAGGGGAGTGGGGAAAGCAAGCTGCCTGTCCAGCTCATCGGGGTTGGGGGCCCAGGGTGGGGAAGGGCTGTGACCGCTGTCTCTTCCCACTGCCGTGGGGCCGGCCCCTCCCCGTCCCTGGGGATTTCTACCCCGGCTCACGGGTCACCTAGGGCTTGGGGCAGGACTCGTCTTGGCAAACTTTAGCCATCTACAGTTTAGACATCTTAATCTGCTTGTCTAGCGAGGCTCCCTCCCTCGCCCACAGCGGGCTGGGCGCTGCCGGGGAGGCAGCCAAGCCCCCGGACAGGGAACAGGTAGCACGCAGAGGGGCCGAGCTGCGCTCCTGCCTTTCTCGGCTGGCAATACGGGAGCCAAACCGGCTGGCTTATAAGAGATGTCTAATTTTGAGGTGTTGGAGTTACCCGAAGTGAAGCCCGGGCTGCGAGGCAGCCAGCGCATCTCCAGGGCAGCCCCTGCAATTACATGGAGGTTTTTTGCTGGCTCTGCGCCCGGTCAGAGAGACAACACAAGTTACAGAAAACTCACTCTTGTCGTTTAACCTCCGCATCTGAAGCGCAATATTTTTAGTGCCTCATTTTCAAGCATTCTTCCCCTTCATTCAGTCAAATCAGGAATAATCACTTGCATTTATGTAGCAACTTTCAGACAGAAGCAGCCTAAAATGCTTTACACATCCAAGATGTCTGTTTATATTGTCTTTTATTTAATCCTCCTTACGCTTCGGTTAGGGACAAACCGGTATCAATCAAGTCTTTCTGCGCTTATGAAGCTTCATGATCTGTGACTGACAACTTTAATAATCTTCTTTATAAAGTCTAGGCAACATCCAGACTAGCACCTAAACGGTCCCCAGGAGCTGTAATTAAAATTAAGCCGCCCATCGGTTGCTTTGATTACAACAGGGCAGGCCAGCTTAACCTTCAATTTATGCTGACTTGAAAGATGGCTCATACAGAGAACCTGTATGCCAGACATATATTTGAATTAATTATGCTGATTCTCTCATTTTATTTTACTATCTGATTAGGTTTATAAATGAAATCACAATCTCATCCTTCGCAAGATCTCTGGCGAAAATGCCAAATGCTGGGACAGCGTCTCTTCCGTGAGACACCCTGCCCACTTTCCACCCTGGCTCAAACAAAAGCGCCGAATTCAGGCAGCTGGCAGAGCTGGTGGCCTACGTGCTGAGTTATTGTTGGTCACAGACACAAAGCTCATAATTTCACTGCAAAACCGACGGGCTGCAAATATGTACTGAGTATTAGCAACCCTTGCAGACAGCCAAGTCTGGTCTACAGCTAAGTCTTTCCTCCTGGTTCTCAAAAATGGCCTTTTTCTATTCCTTGTCCTCCAGCTGCATAGAATAGCCTCTTAATTAAGGTCAACGATATCTGAAAAACTCATCAGAAAATACAGTTTCTTATGTGAGGATATTTTCTGACTGTTGGATGACAAAATATACCATCATATTGGACGTTTTGCATAAATTAAGCTTAGTGTCTCTCATGTCAGGTAGTGTGAAAAGCTAAAACTGAAAGGCGGTGGGTGCGTATCAGCAAGACTACAATTTTGTTACTGTCACTTTTAGAAAGTGTCAAAACAGAGATGTGAAACCTTCTCCCCCACAACAAATTTATCAAACCTACTGGTACCAGATGAGTGGCGTGGAGCATATTTGTTTACCAGCCTTGTTGCATAACTTACCAACAATTGTGTTCTGGGTGGTTTCCTCCCTAAAAGCCTGTAAAACTGTCTGACTACATTTTCCATCACATATCGCTATCTTTCTTTATACTGGCAAAGTGCATTGCAAGAAGTCATCGGATTTCTTCAAACGTCTGCTTTTCCTGTGACAAAATAATATGCTTCTATAGCAGCAAAGACATGCCACGTGCTTTTGCTGCATCCATGAGAGATCCAACCTATCTCTTACATCGGTATCTTATGATACCTTGCAGACAAAAACCTGATATGACCCTTTATTTGTATGGGTGGCATAAAATATGGATTGCTCTCTTGCCTCTTGTTCATGGACAAATGTGTAGGCTGAGATCAGAAAATACAGTTTAACTAGAATCCAGTGACCACTAGTGTCTTTACCTTGCTGTCAGTGCTGTGAACCCCTGGAGTATGGCTCTCTCCAGCTGACCCGCTTGCGTGCCAGGCTTGCTTCCCGTAGCTCTGCAGCAGTGTGACCACCTGACCTGGCTGGATGGAGGAGGAGAAATCCTAAGCCCTGCTTGTATCTGCAAAGTGGAAAGGAGCAGGACTGGAGCCCTTCTGAGGGTAAGCGCACTCTGGGAGCAGACCGCAGCCAGGGAGCACCGGCTCTCCGACACACAAGACTTGCAGGGGATAGAAAATAATGACAAGGCCCTGTTTATTCCTTGCATACAATTTCTAAAGCTTCTCCTTAAACATTAAAGGCACTGCTCTTGCCAGTTCTTAATGTGATAATTTCGACTGCTGCTGTGTTGAACTAAAGCTGTCCTTGCGGAGAATGTCTTCCCATCTGCTGCCAGGTTTTCGATCCCATTTGCAGCTTGAGAGGCCAGAACTCAAACTGCTGCTTAAAATGCTGGCTTAAAACATCTGCCACAAAGATGGCCAGGACACTGACTATCACAGTATTTAAAGAGTTTAAGCCTAAAATTACTTTCCCTTGTCAAATTCTGGCACTGAACTCTTGCAGTAAGAGTAACAGAGCTAGAATGGGAATAAGTCTCATCTCAAAAATGAAGAACAGGAATTTGCTACATATTTGGCTTGAGCTTATTCTGTACTGGGATCTCTAGTGTTTTTCCGCTCTGTCTTCTGGGTGTTTCAGGAAGGCCTTGTATATGTTATCAGATCTTTACTTCTTCTTTCCACCAGTTATTAAACTGCCAATCTTCATATTACTGCTAAAATCCTATTAAAATGTTTCAGATTATCATTACAAATTGAATCTTCTCTCGTGTGTCTCATGTAGTAAGAATCCTATTTTATTAATGCTGCAATATTTCAGGTCTAGAATTAAAGCCAGAAGGATAGGTGGTAATTAGTCCTTGAAATAATTTTATCTACAGTGCTTTCATGCCATCTACTATTCAGTTAGTTAATGACTGAGCTCTTCCTGGCAACATTTCTGTCTCTGTATTGTTGCGAGGGTGTTTGAAACAGGAGTTGGTTTAGCTTGGAAAGGGCTGGGACAGAATCGTCCATGGGAGCTGAGAATTGCCTTTGGAAGGTCATTATAAAGGCAAGGAAAAGACAAGGAGCAGGCTTGCACCTTGTGTTTGCAGAGCCTGGGATACATGCTGGCCCTTGGCCTCCCAGCCCGGCAGCAGGAAGCCCTCCGTTGCTACAACCAACATGAAGTCCCTCACCGGCAATCCCAGCCATGCCCTAGCTCCTGGCATGGCTCCTCTTGGAAACACCATGCTGAGACCCACCAAGCCTCAGGGACGCAGGTGGCAGCAGTGACAGGGGTGATAGCAATGATGGGGTGACTGTGGTCGCAGCCATGAGCACAAGGAGAGAGCAGTTTCAGGTGAGAAGGACAGTGGCAGGAGATGTCAGCAGAGGAAAGATAGGAGAAGGAAAGGGCTGGGAGAGAGTTATGCCAGTCAGGGATGTTGTTGCTGGGACTCAGACATCCCCTGTGCTCTGTGAAAGCAAGGGACAAGCCTGGGGATCATCTTTAGCTTAGCTTTGTACAGCCTCCCAAAGACACTTCTCAACTACCAAGTACAAGTCTGCACCCTCTGGGACTTCCTTACCTGCATATATCACCTCTCGGCAAAGTCCTGGTCCATTGCAGCTTGGGCCATCTCCCATTTCTAGGGGAACTTATCAAAAAGTTCCTTTGGCACTGGCTTGGCCTCTTGAAACCCCAGCCACTGAATCACACCTACTTGGTGAGCAACAACTTTCAAAGAGGGGCTTAAGCAAGTAGGACTGTGCAGGGAGGAAGAGAAAGAAGAACCACAGCATCACACCAACTTGGGAAGCATGAACTATCCCCGAAAGAGCATACTCCCTACTAGAGTACCTGGCAGAGCAGTTCCCTTCCACCAGCTGGTGGTGTTTCCTGAGGTAGGCAGCCACTAACCCCTCTCTCTGCTCAAATCCTGTCTCATGCTGGCTCAGGCGAGGGTGGGAAACTAGCTTAATAGCTTCACAGACTTGCTGGTTGGACTTCCGGAGGTGTCTAGTCCAGCCTCAAGCAAGAAGTCTGACTCAGTCCAGTCTGCCGCCTCTTCATCTAGCTGGATCTTGGGAGCCTCCGTGGATACTACTTCCACAACCTCTCTGGGCAACCTACTCCATTGCTGCACCACTCTCCTGGGAAAGAAATTTTTATTACTCCTAAAGGGATGTTCAGTATTTAGGGCTCTGCAGCCCCTTGCAGCTTTGACTAGTTATCACCAGGGAGCAAGGCCTTACCAGGGTTGATGTGCTGGGCAGTGGGCTTGGAGTGTCCTATGCCCACCAGCAACTACTGGTGCCACTGCCAGCAGATATCGGGGAGCTGACTTCACAGCTGGACTTTGCTCAGAGGCTTCGAATAGTGAACCCCACTTGGGATGGATTGCTAAATCCATCTGCACTGCTGGTGTGAGGCACAGCTCTTGCAGATGGTCAAGAACTACTGTCTTGTTGTTGGTGTTGTCAGTAGAAGCTAAAGATGCAGCTGTTACCATTAATTACCAGAATATATCTCTTATGCAGGTAGGTTAAGTTTTAATTTGCCTCCTGCTGTGTCAGTAAAATGTCAAGAAGGGAAAATGCATTACGAAGCACCGCATTGAGTCTAGATAAATGTGGAGGTCAGTTCCTTTTCAGCTCCTTTTGAAATTTTTTAGCTCGCTTTTTTATAATTCTAATTAATATGGCTTTTTTCATAGCTGATTTTAGCTGTTAACTATGTTGCTGCTTCCTTCCTTCCTAGAGCTCTTAAAGCATTGTCAGTGTGCTGGTATTAACTACTAGAGGATAGATTATTAAGATTATTCTGTCCTGTTCTCAGCACATATTGGAAGCTGGACTGGTCAGACTCACCCTGGCTGTGGAGCAGTTTTGGCTTGGGATGCCTTCACACCAGTGCACTGTGTAGATAAAGTCAAACAGACTTACCATTATAGACTTACTTTCGCTATTAAATTAATTATGCTGGACGTCAGTGTATATCAAACAAATTTTCTAACCGTGCCCCGACCTGGATTTATTTTTGTCTACAGTCTGTCTGCCTCTCTGTCCATATCCGTATATATAGAAAAAGAGGCTAGTTTGGCAACGTCTGGCTGGGCAGTTTCAAGGATTTTCAAAACTAAAATCTTATGATCTGGAAGCAGTCTTAAGATTCACTGCACTGCAATAATTGTATCTGGAGTTTGAAAAAGACTGCTTGATTGTGGTCACATCATCGCCTGCATACTTCTCCCCTAAATCCCAATAGATTGAGGACATTTCTCCAAGGGCAAGGCTCAGTGACTCAGAACTGCTGTCTTCCCTTGGTGCCTCCAAAGAGCCTCCCATGTGCAACCTTCAACACCTTGGCTTTCAGGCCCCGCTCAGTGGTGGAAACTGCTACCACTTAGATCAAAACTACTCTTGGCATGTACATGTGCAAAAATGTTCTTCCACCTCTTTGTGAGGTCTGTCTGTGTCTTGCCAAGATGTGTGTGTTGCTCTTTTTCACTGACTGGACAGACGTGGCTGGATGAGCACCCTGCTACCGTGATCCTGGGGATGGGGCCGTGGGCCCAAGGGAAGGGTGGCTGCGGAGCATCTGCTGCTGGAGCAGACAGCGAGCAGTTCGATTTGCTGAGCACCTCTGAGGTCTGCCTGCTAACGGAGGAAATACGGAGAATGGATTGGAGGAGCTAGGAGTGCTGACAAGTAATCAAAGCAGGGCCTTAGTGGAATGATTCACACCAGCTGAAATGCTAAAAAGCAAAGGTGTAACCTGTTCAGGAAGAACTGATACAGATAAAAAAAGGAAGACTGATGCCTTCTATGTTAAGGATATATGTTCCAGAAGGAAGGAGGAGATGCTGCTGAGAGCTGTGGATAATGATAGAAGGTGAAAAAGACAATCTCGGAAGCACAAAGATTGAGCATTAGGTCAAGTGACTAAGGGTGAAGATCAAAGAACAGCATGAGCTTGCAGGAGAAAAGGAAATGAGGGCAACATAAGTGACAATGACCAAAAAAAGGTAGAGTTAATGGCTCTTAGGAGAAAGTGGGAGAACAAAATAAAACAGAATGAAAACAAAGGGTTTTAAGAATGCAGATTTCAGTAACTGAAGACAGATAATAGATAATGGTTTGAGGGAAACTAGAAAAAGTAGTTCAGGAGAATTGACAGGTCCCTGCAGAAAATAATTTTAAGATACAACTGGAAACTCTATCAGCATGTAGGCAGACTGGAAATTGCAGCAAGAAACCAGCTCTTCAGCAAACGCCTACAAGAAAGGAGTACAGAAAAAATGGACATGAGGTCAACTGAGTAAGGATGAATAGCAAAGGACAGCATGTGCTGGAGGGGAGAAAATCAAAATCAAGTGAAAAATAAATAAAGAATAGCAAAAACACAGTCCATTGAGGCATTAGTGGAAACAGAAGTATCAGAGGACACACTGGTCCTCTCTCTGCAGCGGAAAAGCTAATGGCAAATCATACTGAGGAGGCTGAATTGCCAGATGTCTTTTTTGACTCACTTTTCACGGAAGACATCAGTAGTGATCAAACAAAGAGGAAACAGTACAAACTCAAGCTAAAAAACAGGAAATGGAAAGATGTTAGAAAGTACTTCAATACTTTAAATATTTAAAAATTGTTGGAGCCTGATGAAATTTGAAAGTTGGACATTCTCCAAGGATACTTTGAGAACTGGCTGAGCAATTATAAAGTAGGAGAAGGGAAGAATGAAGAAACTCCATAAAATAAAATTGTATCTGCCTCTAAGGAAAGACAAAAGGAGACTCTGGTAAATACACATCATTCAGCTTAATTCTGATTCCCTGAAAAAGTACTGGAACAAATAACCATCCTATTTGTAAGCACTTCAAAGATAACAGATGCACAAGTAATAGCCACTGTAGATTTATCACGAACTAATAATCTTGAGCCAGTCTAATCTGCTTCTGTGATAGCATAAATAGCAGTATATGACCCACAGTTAAATTATAATAAGGTATTTGAAACCATCTCACACGAGATTTTCACTGGTAAGCTAGGTGGATATTATCTAGCAAAAGTTCAGGGTGAGTGCAAGTCTGATGTGAAGATCAGCAACTATCAGTGAGTTACTATCAAAAATAACATACAGATCCGCAGCAGTACCAGGAGAGTCTATGTGGGGCAGAGGACTCATCAGCATTTTCATTCATGACTTGACCATGCATTGGAGAGTTTCTGCATTCAGTTTTCAAAATTGCGCCACGATGGAAGAGCTACAAAAACATTGAAGGAAGGTAGCTGAATCCAGTGTTATCTCAGCAGATTGTGAAAATGTCCTGAAATTTAGGATTCAATCCATCAGAAGGAAAGTTCTATATCCAGGTAGATTGAGTCAGCTGCAGAAATAGATCAGGAATGGTAGATTAGTTGAAAGTCCTGCAGAAAAGGCTATAGGGTTTAAGAGGAAGTGGAACAAGACTAGCAATATTGTGGTGCTTTGAAAAAGGCACTCATATGGGGTGCAACGTGCAGGAAGGAGATTTAGGTTAGACTCTGCAATAAGCCTCCCTGTGCTAAGAAAGCAGTGACCTAGATCAAGGCTGCCCAGGTAACCATGCAGTCACCAGCAGGGGAGGGCTGTGGGAACAGGTTGGACAAACATCTGTCCCTGGTGCACACCCCAGCCTGCCCCAGAGCATGGGAACGGACAAGGGACCTGCAGAGGTGCCTCCCAGCTACCCAGCCTGTCGTAACCTCTGGCTCACCCAAATTCAGCTGCAGGCATCTCTGCTGCACTGAGGTGCGTATATCATCAAGATATCAGTAACGGCTGGTGGCAGCTGTTAGATAACTTTGGTAGTTAATGTGGGAGCTTCCTCCAAGGGGCCCCCTTGGCGCTTCCTTGCTTGCACGTCCTCCGCTGGCTCGCCCCAGGCTCCCGCAGGCAGCTCCCTCCTGCCCTTCTGCATCTCGGCTGCAACCAGGGGCAACGGCACAAACTGCAACACAGGAAATTCCACTTGACCACGAGAAAACACTTCTTCCCTGCGCGGGTGGTCAAACACTGGAGCAGATTGCCCAGAGAGGTTGTGGAGGCTCCATCTGTGAAGGTATACAAAAGCCAGAAAGTGGTCCTGGGCAGCCTGCTCCAGCTGACCCTGCTTGAGCAGGCGGTTGGACCAGGTGATCTCCAGCGGTCCCTGCCAACCCCAGCTCTTCTGTGATCCTGTGACAGGCCTAGGTGAGTTTTCCCGCTGCTGACTCAAGCAGGAGCAGGAAGAGGCCGATGTCGTGGGGCCGCCCTGAGCCCCTGTGCAAGCCCACTCTGCACTAAGGGAGTGCCTGGTGGGGTGCAAGCACCTTCCTGCTGGGTAGCAGGATCACCACTAGAGGTGAGCCCCACAGTTTTGTTCCTAGAAACCAAAAAAACTAGGCAAGGAAAATGTGAACCATTTGACATGGAAGTAGATGACACTGAACCAAAAGCATTTGCAGAAAATAAAGGAATTAATTCAGATCATTGCCCAGAACTTTAATGTTGGAGGCAAAAAGTGGTTTACAAGCAGCATGCTCTAACAAGTCTTAATACCTTGGCCTTTTCTTTCTAGCCAACTTTTAAAAGCTACACAGGTAATTTTAACCCTAGCAAGAGAGTACTGAACAGCACCCTTCATTTGATTTTAATTATCATAAAGACTGTCTCTGTTTTCTAAGGATCATTACTCAGATGAAGCTAGCAAAACCTCATCTACCAAAAATCAGACTATATAGTCTTAAAAAAATTAATTCATGCTGACCGTCAAGGAACTTCAATAGAATAAAGGAGGAAGAAAGTGTTTCTTGTAAACCTTTCTTTGTCTAGTATTAAAACATTGTTCCCTTCCCTTCTTCTGCAATGAACGTTTTAATGGGGCTCTGTAGGTGAAAAATGCATAAAAAGCAATTATCTCTGTAATTACTACCTTGCTTTTCCTGTCCTCAGACAACACATTCCTGCACTCCCCACTAGTGGACTGATTATTCCTGAGATTGATGCCCATATAAATGGGGTCAAATATGTGAGAAATTTAAGATCTGTGGATAACAGGAAAGAAAAGCACCCAGTGACAACAGGCATTTTCACTCACAGAGGAATTGCATAAAGGCCAAGAATGTAGTATTTCTCATCCCCGCTGCTCTAAGCACTCTTACACAATCAGTAGATCTCTGGCACCGAACAGCCAATATTGAGGCTGATTGCAGCAGGATTCTGAACTGCCTCCAAACACTGCATTATTTACAATAATGAGGGTACACAAGGAATTGAAATTCACATTTCCACTTATGTTTGTATCTGGCACTTAGTCAAAAAATTCTGGGAACTTCCTGCATATCATGAGACAGAGGAGGAACCTCATCCTGGATTTGCTGATTGAAGACTATTGCAAAAAAAAAAAAAAGTTGCATTCCACTTTTTGGGTATAACTAGATTAATATTTGTGGTAATTGGCTGCTGCATTAGGATGACCCATTCTGTCACATGCCCTGCTTAACCCATGTTCTTCTGGAAGGGCTTCCCAATGTCCCTGACGGAAATCAGCCAGTCAGGTTACAAGGAAGGTGAGGATTTGTGCCACACTGTAGGATATTGTTTCAACAGTGCCTGAATATCACTAGCAGGACTTCTTAGGAAACTATTTATTTTCTGCCTTTGCACCAGCAAGTGGGGAAGTTTCATGTTTATTTTATTTTACGCCCTGTGGCAGCATGCCTCTCTCTGAGGTTCCCGACTGTCAGACTCTGGGCTCTGGGATACAGCTGCCCAGAGGCTCAGATGTGCAGACTACCATGATCTACCTCTGTGATACATGCTAGGTCTATAGAGTACCATGATCAATCCCTACCAGGTATGTTATTTTTTATCACTTGAACTATTATAATTAATTCAACAAGAGTGCCTAAAGTATCTGCCTGTTCTGCTTCTTCCACGATGCTCAGCTGGGGAATTTGACTGAGGATGTAAAGCATTTCTTTTTTCCCACAGTGGCTGGAAAACCATTTCCTACAATGAGTGACACAACTTTTCCGTAATGATTGTCAGGCCCCCAGCCGTCTTATGTGCCTTGGGCAATCTCTTCCCATGTCTTTTGCATAAGCCAGATCCTCTTTCTAGAGCTTTTTGTCTGCAAGGCAAATGTGAAGTATTCTGAAAAACACATTGTTGTCCCCCAGATCCACAGACAGCCTGAAGCCACAGCCTGGAGAAGTGTCCATCATATTCACCTAGATGGGACGCTAAGTGTTAATTACGACAATGTTTTGAAGGACTGAGCTGAGCAGACCGGAGAGGTTGCCCTGACACTTCCTTGGCGGTAGGGGTATGAAACTATCCCTAACCCTTTTGGGGCAGACAAGACTGAATGCCCCGGGAGAATTATAGACCACCCATGTACAAGGAATCAGGGAAATGTGGAGAAACAGGTGCTTTAGATGCTCTTGTCTAGACCTTAAGCTGTAGATCCATGAGTGAAAACAACTGCGAGCAGCTCTATCCTAGCTTGTGTGCCAGCTTGACATGACACAGGTATGGCAATCCCCTTGCCAGGTAGCCAGGAAAAACTGCAAAGGAAGTGATATATTCCCATAGATAACCTTGGTGTAAGCGTCTCTCGGTAAGAATTAAACCCGGCCTTTTCAGATAAAAACTCCTGCTGGCTCCTCTTCAGAAGAAACGAGCTCCCAGCGACGTCCGCGCTCCCTCCGAGTGCATCTCCTGCTCCAAGGAAGAGGGGAACTAGGTGACCCAAAGTTACAGCTCCTGGGTCACAACGGCATTGGAGCTGCCTGTATATGGTGTTAAGTGAGTTTGCTGTTTCAAAGCGCAAGTGAAATGAAATGCATATCTGTGATCAAAGTAAAAAATTCCCTTACTTGCTTTATCTACTTAATCTATTTCTTCTGTGCTTTGCACCTCAGTACTTGCTATCAGCAAGAAGAAAAGAAGCAATCTGGCATACTGGAAGCTGAAACTGAGAGAGCATTATCAGTTTTATTGGGTTGGTCTCGCTCCTCAAAAGTTCAAAAGGAACTTTTATTTTATTTTTGGTTACACTCTCAATGTCTCTTGCATCTGGAAGTGTTTTTTTCCTTTTCTCTGCTTGGCTGTGTAATAGTCACACTTTTTTTGCAGCCCCGTTTGTACACTGAAATTGGTTTTACAAGCAGGTACCTTGCTAGTTATTTTTCTTCTGTTTTCCTGGAAAAGGATCGGGCATATTTATTGTCCTTTGTATTTGTAGCCATGGCAAAATATCTTACGTTATCTTCTCTGATGCTCATGTGGTAACACTGCTAGTTTCTACTGGAAATATGTCGAATTGCCCCTGAGTACTTTTAAGTCTATTAACATTTCCATAGGCCCTTTTCTTACAGCTATACCTGAGCTGCACTATACAGTCTGTTCAGCAGATTATAGACTTTGGGTTTTGTAACAACTTACATCCTGTGCTTACATGATCAGGCCTGGAGTTCAGTATTTTTGCTTAGTGAATATAGAAGAGAAAAGAGGAGTAACGTTCTTCTGCCCCAGAAATTTGAACTCCCCTGAGCCACTCAAAATACCTGGGGCCCATCTGCTCCAGAGAAAGACACAGATACAATATATGCCACAGAGATGTACCCATCAAAAGGCAGAGCTTTGGAGAGCTGAAAAATAACACTGAAGCATAGTAAAATAGGAAAGTACAGGTGCAAGGAAAAAGAATGGATGAGTTAAAGTATCACATGAGCAACGCAAAGCATAAGAAAAGGAAGAAAAAGTTCTAGATGCATTAGCAAGCAGTCGTGAACCAGAAGGAAATATACTGGAGGAATATTGCAGAATTCTGCCTCCTATATTAAGCAATTATCTCCTATTAAGATCCTGAACACTGCATATTTTCCTGCTTAAATTTGTGACCTCACTCAATTTCAATTGATTAAACGCAGCTAAATCAATTTTGCACGGCTTTAAATATGGCCTGAAAGAGAAGGAAACCATACCACTTCTGTTTCATTATCAAGCAAGCATCTTTTTTAACGTCATACACAAGGGGCTGTGGCTTCCTGTTGTTTTTGTTATTTTTAGTTCTTCATTGGCCTCTACAGATTTCTAATTGATTTTCACAAGGTGCGTGTGTACTCCTAGGAGTATGCGTGTATAATCAAATCAGGTAAGTCATATATTACTGCAAAACTGGAGAGCGAACAAGTTTGAAAATACAAAAAGAAGAAAAAATTATTCACTTAATTGCATAATTAGGAGAGGCAGAAGTTTCTAGTCAAACTATTTAAAACGGTTTGACTTTATTTGCAGTGACTACCACCTCCACCTCCACCTTGGGAGGGTACTGCTACCTCCGGGTCAATGCAGCTCCTGAGGCGCCCGGCGGGCAAGGTTCAAGCATCCTGCATCCTGCGTTATCAAGATGGTGGGTTTTACGAATCACTATCTGTAAACTAGACGTGGGGATGAAAGGGAGCGACACAGGCTGCCTGAAGAGGGATGAGAGCCGCAGCAGTGTCAGAGGGTAACAGCAGGCTGCTTGTGTGAACACCCACGTCTCAGCCGGACTGCCTTTACGGTCAGCACGGAGAAACAGGCACAGCTGGGGGTGGAAAGTCGTTTCATCCTAATGAAGGTGCCTAAAATAGCCCAGCTAAATGGCACCCTGTTCCAGGAGCCCGTTTCTCACCCTTACCTGGAAAGGGAGCTCAGGGCGATGGGCTCAGCTATAGTTATCTGCACTGCAGACAGCTAATACTAAGGCAGATGAACCCTTTGGTTCCTCTATAGCTGCCTTTAGTTCCAACACCTTCTGCCTTGAGGTGTATTTTTTTCCCATCTTCAAAAGTATTGGATGGCTTACAGGGTAAGCTGCCTTGGGAACAGAACAAACAAAACTGATCAAAATAGGCCCATGCCTTCCTGATACAGCAAACAGGCTAACATGAAATGAGAGTAGATGAGGTGAAAGCCTGTCAATATTTAAAAGCCTTGTAAATGGATAATTTGGGGGTATTTGTGCTAATTTGCAGGCTGCCTCCTGCCACGGAGTCCAGAAGTGGTCTGTTGCTCCTGTTGTGCCATTGATTTTGATCATGCTGCAGACATGCAAACCGCTTTACAATCAAAGAAATTGATCTTTAGAGGGGTGCAGAGTCCAGAAAACTCATTGACTCCCCTGAAAATTGAGGACACTCACGTCAAAGCAGGATCAGGCTTCTGGTTACAGTGTTCAGTGCTTTCCTCGCAGCTCACTCTCTCTGGAGGGTTGAGCCTAATGAACACTGAGGCTGGTATTAATGATCTTTTTCAAAGTGCTCAAGCTCCGAATATCCTAGCAAACAATTTCTCTTTAAAGAGGCAGTGATCCAATGCAGCAGAAAATCCTGTTTGTACAAACTCTTCTCCATATTGTTGTTTACTTTTGCTGTTAGTTGGCTTTTGAATTTGTCCAGAAGGACATTAGCTAAGGGCATTTAGGCCTGCGGATCTCCAGCATTTCTGTGCACTTTTCTACCTTGATGCTGGGCTGCTGTTGATAACAGTTTGAAAGGATGGGACTGAAAGCTGAGAGAACAAAATATACAGTATATGATCCAAGGTTTTCAGAAAACAGCTTTGCAGTTATCACTTAAGTGAAGTGTTCTGTGCTCCCTGATCCATTACAATTGGAAGGAAACTTTAAAGGGCTTTGGGATCACAGAAGAGAGAATTAAAATAGATTCAATCAGTAATTTAAAGACAGACTCAAGAGATGAAGAAAAAGCCATGTTGTCCCTGGCTGACCATGAGCATGAAAATTGTGTTCACAGTTGACTGGTGGCACAAAAGTAGGACTGGAATAGATGATTTAATGCAATGCTTGGAGCCTACTAGGACCTAGGACCAAAATTTGCCATCAGTAGAGCAAAGTCCAAGATTAACAGAGTCCTCACACAAAAAGGACCCCTGTGCTTGGGGCCATCTGCAGCTGGTGCAGCTTGAAACTGCGGTGCCCCATCCCACGGCATCGTCTGCCTAAACTGCACTGCTGGGAGAAGGAGAGTCTGTGGGTCCAGCCTGGGGTCGTGGGGCTCCAGCCCGGAGACAAGGTGCTCCTAGGTGCACGGGTAGGCCTGGGATGAGGGCTTGCTGCTAAATGCTTTCAGTAAAATGTATTAGAGATCTGGTGAGAAATTTGCACCTCCCCTCTGTGGGGAGCACCCCGGGCTGCCGGCAAGCACCTGCTGCAGCACATTGCTCCCTCTCCCATCTACAACGTGTCCCCAACCCCAGTACAGCCCCAACCACGTCACTGGGTTTTAGGCATCTATGTTCCTCCTATGGCCTGTTTTAACACTTCAGTCCCTTTGTGGATTTCAGGCAAAGTCTCAATAGGACTTTGGGGACAGTAAGTGTCAAAGATTTATTATCTAGCCTACAAGACCTACTTTCTATCAGTTTTAATTTACACAGGGGTTGCATTGTGCTATTTCACTGTATCACGCTGTTCTTAGAGAAGAAGACTCACAGAAGAGCCTGATTTATCTTCCTTGGAGCATTCAGCGTTTTGTGTCTAGCATTGCAGCCCCTTCTTTGTCTTAGCTTAAGCCAAACAGTTCCAGCCGTCTTCGGCTCTTCACATGGCAGTCCCCAGACATTGCTAATGAGAACAAATTATATCTTGGCATTAAAGTTTTTGAGATCCAGGGGGAGGACTAAGTGCAATAATCTAGAAGACATGTTCTATTGATTTGTACAATGACATTAAAACGAGGCTCTAGTGACTGGAAGCTGAACCTGAATAAATTTAGGCTAAAAATACGGACTTTCAGCAGTGTAATTTATCAGTAAAATGACCGGGTTGAGACTATGGAATATTCGATGTCAGTTGAAGATCAGATATCCTTCCAGAGTGGTGAAACACTTTAATTTCTTTTCTGGTCTTTAAATCGATGGGGGATTCTCTGTTACTGGCCTTTCCCCCTCCTTCCCCCCCTCCGCCCTCCCCCCTCCCACCCCCCCCCACCCAGCTTTACATACTTTGGAAATGATTTCTTCCCTTTCAAAGCAGTTAGCACATGGAAGTCCATAGGGAAATCCTATGCTTTGGGTCATGTAAAAGGGAAGGCTGAATGACTGGTTTCTTCCTCTCAGTCTTATAAGCCTGATTTTGAGTCTGTGCTCTCTGCTGTATCCATCCTAATGCTCTGTTTGCATTTTAAACTACAAGTGTGGGTGCAGCAGATACGCTACGAGTAACACCCAGCTACGGAGTGGCCTGGCTAAATTAGAGATGGATATCTTGGATTTTGGCAACAGCAAAAGTGTTAGAGAGTGTGTGATGTCTACAGACACCTGTGGAGCAGGTGGCTGCCGTTAGAGGTCTGCTGCATGGGCAGATGCCAATGGCCAAGCGCAGCTGCCTGCCCGTGAGCTGCCAAACCAGCAGCCCTAGCCCAAAGCCTCTGGCATTGCAGGGAGAGAAGGTGGTTCAGCGAGCTCCGGCGTGGGGCTGGTTCACGCCCCACCTGCTCAGAGCGTATCCTCTTGCTGGCAGCCAGGAGAGCTGGCCCTGCATTTCAGGTGATTGTGCTGGAGAAGCAGAAAACGTGCTGGCTGTGACACTGGCCAGGGAGGGCTGCAGCCTGAGCCTGGGGCTCTGCCCTATGCTCCCCGAGACGAACAGCCAGGGGTTCAAACGAAATCACATGGAGCAGGCAGGACTTTAATTAATACTTAGTTATTCCTGACAAACCTCTGTTGGGAAGGGCTGCAGTAAAGCCACAGGGTGTCCCACTGGTGGCCTCCTGAGGCTCTCTCTAGCCCACTTTTTTTACAGTTTTAAGTGCCATGTGATCTGGCTGGCTCTCACTACCTCCCACATATGTCCTTAGGACCCATGCTGCTCACACGGGGACTAGTTCAATCTCACTTTGCCAGCATGTCTCTGTCTTCTCCTCCTCCTCCCCAAACCTCCAGTTTTTGCAGATTTTTACCCTCTTGACTGTGAACATCCTACTTCAGCCACAAGCTGATGCAGGTCAGGACCTGCAGGTGAGCTGAGATTTGCCAAATGGACTCCAGGTCACGCTGGTCTACCTCTGCCATGGCACATGCTGTCACCACTGTCCCCGTGCTAGTTGCTGATGGGCTCCTGTCTGCAGGAGGCAGAGTTATGGTGGAGATCCCATACCACAATCTCAGAGGTCCCCTGAACATGCCATAGCAGTGGCACAGCACGCTGCCAGCCTGGGAAAGGATCTGCTCCCAAACTCTCGTCTGTGCTCTGCAGAAAATCTGTTTGCATGGTAGTGAGTAAAGAAGTGGGGAGGATGATGCACAGAGATTGCTCTATTTGTATCAGTCAAATATAAGAAAGCCCGGTGGGGTGTATCTATGTGATCATAGCTAGCTCCCTCCTCTAATAAGGACTTTGGCAGACATCTCACCCACTGGCTGCACATCTGCCACTGTCCTGCTGTGAATGAACCTGGCCTACAGACGGCTTGGAGATAACAATATTGTGGTTTTCTGGAGCAGACTCCAGCCACACATGTTCAGAGAAAAATGCTGGGGTAATCAATACCTTTTTGCCTGCAGCTAGGAAAACTGAGTGATTTAGGGATTCAGAGCATCTCTGTATCGGTATCTCACACCTCTAACAGCACAGGCCTCCAGCAGCTCTCAGTTTCTCATATATATCATAGGATATACAGTGAGCAGCAGGTAACTCAAACACTGTAGTGGGATCAGTTTGCCAATCTCAAAGACCAAATTCAAATCTTATGCCCATGTTCTCTGCTGCTATAACTACACTAAAACTGTGCATTTCTTCCAGTGAATGCACAGGTAGAAATTTGGAATCACTTTCTCCATGGTCTTTGACAAAATTCATGTGCATTACCATGTGTGCTTTGGATTTTAAACTGTGATGAAAAATGTGTAAAGTCAGCAGGCCTGGGGTTCAAAGGTGTTCAACAGAGTAACTCTGTACGTCCAGGCAATGGAGATGAAATACAGCAGATAGGCTCAGGCCAGTTACACCTCACTGCTTTGTTCATTGGGTTTCACTAGTAATCCTGAATTACTAGAGCCAGCTGGATTATTTTTAACCGCTTTGAGACTGAATTTCAGCTATATTACTCCTCTTTTCATGTAAATCCTGAATACAGGCAAGAAAATATCCCAGTGGTTTTGGTATGGTTGCAGAGGTGATAGCTGCATTGGTTACTTAGAAAATGACTTTGGGAAAAGCTGAGAAGAGAGGGAACTGCTCTAGCAGTAACATTTCAAACACTTCAGAAAAGTACTTTTGCTTTGTATTTTTTTAAAATGTTATAAAAATGGCCTTTTGTTCTTTTGCCTTTCTGCTCCTTCCTTGTCAGGTTTACTCAGACTACAAGTCAAAACAAACTTTTTCTTCTATTCCATGGTGTAGATTTACTGTCAGAGAAGAATAGGCCTTTCACTTTGTTATAAATATAATAGACAACAGACAGATGGTAATAAAACATGTTCCATTTGCAATGAATTAGGAGAGCTGCGGGAGCTCATAGATCTGTCTGGAGAGCCGGGAGTCAGCCAGGAGTGAAAAGGTTTGAAGTGAGCTACCTCACTACGTTGCACTGGTTTTGGCTATCACCATATATTTTGCGTGACAGCTTATTCTTGGCTCATTTGCTGAGCCTTATGGGCCTGCCCAGCTTCCATCACGCAGCTTTTTAATCTTGCTAACTGCTAGAAAGAACTTGGAAGTAATTTTTTCTGCTGGCAATATTAAACAGTCAAAGAACACCTTGGCCTGTTTGGCTTGCGTTTCCCCAGCGGTAGGCCGTGTGTGTGCTGACAGCAGGAGGTTCTCCTCAGTTCACCAGCAGCAGACCTGATCGTATCCACTGGAGTCTCCTGGTGGATGTTTGCCAATGCCTTGACTGGGGCAGGGTCAGTTTTCTTGTCTTCTTTCAACCCTTAATATCATCTGTCAGGAGTTACTGTAAGAGATGTTAATGTAGTTTTTCAGGGCAGAAGACCTAAAATTGTCTAGTCTGCATATCTCTTTAGCATAAGTCATAGAACTTCTCCCAACAGTATCTAAGGCAATCTTAATAAATGAACGCTGATATATGCTATGTTTTTCAGAAGACTGATTTAAAATCTTTGGATAAAGAAGAGATACTCCATGACTCTTCCCAAGTGTACCCACAGCCTCCTGAAATCCTGAAATCACTGATTCCCAGTATTATACCTGTTTTCAGCTTTGGGACAGGGCTTTCAAAGTGCCAGGCCAGCTCCCTCTGACATTGGGTTGAACCATTTGCTGTTCTGCTTTTCTGCTGTGTCTCACACAAATCAAGTCCTCTGGCATGAGGAGGGGTCTTTTGGTGGAGGGCATGAGAAGTACTCATCGTCTGGACCTGCTATACGCTCATGTGCCTTCTCCTCTATGTGCCTTCCCTGCCGAACATGCAGACGTCAGATCCAGCAGGAGCACAACCCGGCAGAGGTGGTGTGGCAGGGATGGGACCTCAGCTGCCAAGACTGTCAGGCAGCATGAACAGGTGAGAAACTTGTGTGAACAGCCATGGTCCCCATAAAGATATCCGTCTCCACGGGCACTGATTGCTCCTGCAGAGAGGGAGACACTGAAGCTATGAAATGTCATGTCTTGGACAGCAATCCGAGAGCCATCCTCAAGGGGAACATATCATTGTTCTGAAGGAAATATTCTGATGCTGTCTTTGTTCTGCTTATATGTCTGAAAGGGCACAAGGAGCCAAATCCACCACCTGATTCCCTCTGAAGACTTACATCAGAGGGTCGTGCCTATCCTGCTACTCACCTCCACAGACTGCATTGCCTCAAGATCACGTAACCATGGAGTACTACTCTGTGTTGGAGAGGTCCTCTGGATGGCATCTTGTTCAGCCTTCTGCTCCAGTGAGATCAGGTTTCTCACTGTCATATTCAGTTGAGTTTTGAATGTCTCCAGGAGATGTGTTGACATCTCAAAGGAGATCATCTCTCCATAGGCAAACACTTGGAGTTTGAGTTGGTCAAAAGGACATACCCTGATTTAGCTGTTTATGGTCAGGGTAACACTGATTTAAAGCTGAGCAGAGTCATGTCAGCAACATCTACACTGTTGGGTACTGGCAACTCACTTTGACACACAGCTCGGTAGCTTCTGAAGCCATCCAGTTTGCTCTCCCAGGTAAAAATATTTTTAGCCCACTAGGAAGGGAGATCCAGCCTTAGTATAAAGATGCTTTTACTGTGGACCAACAGATAAAGGAGAGAGAGGAATCAAGAGAAGGTGGAGATGTAAACTGCAATAGGAAATGACAGGAAGACAAAGCAGAAAAGGAAATTTATTTTCTTTTAACAACAATTTTAGTAGCAATGGAAGTTGCATGGACAAAACAAACTTCTTACATACAGAGACACCTTGCGTAACCACCTGAGCCAGTTGTTATCCTGTACCTCCAGATGGAAAGGGCTCTGCCTTCCTACACTAGGGAGAGATATTCCACAGAGACGTAGCTCCAAGTGAAAAGGGCATCAGGGCTTACTCCAGTGCTTCACTGAATATGGACTTTGAGAGACACACAGTAGTAACCGACATGCAAGGGAAATGGTTATTACAGGTAGCATCTTCGTGGACATGCCTTATGGTGGCGCCCTGCTCTGTCTTAGCAGGAGACCAGACACTGCAAGGTCACCCTTTACGCCGTGTACAGTGGGAGGTGGTAGTCAGTTATTTACAACTCGTGTCTCCTCTCCCTATCCCTGCAGTAAACTGCTACACCTTTTAAAAGTAGAATAATTAAAATACAAAAAAATTATTTAAACATAACAACCTCTCTTAAATTAGGCTGCAGCACCATTCCAGGGTAGGAGCATGGCACGGTGCAGGAGGGTTTTGCTGGGAGTGGGTGGCCCCAGGTAGGGGATGGCGGCAGCATGCACAAGCCCCCGACTCACACCTAGGCCAGTGGCTCTGGGAGGGATGCAAGGAGGTCACCATGACCCCAGTGCAGAGGAGGGATGGCGGGAGTAGTGCTGTGTACCACATGTGTGACAGCAGCAGCAATTTGCCACATTGCTCTTTTCTCCCAAACGGTGATGCCAGCACGACTCAGGCAGTGCCATAAAGGACTCCCCCTTCCCACTCCTGTCTCTGCCACCCAGGACCCCTCCATGTGCCCGTGACTAGGACTGATGTTCTCAACATGGTCTGTCCCAGGAGGCAGCTCTTACTGGCATCCTCCTCCTCCTTTTGGGGACAGGCTTAATGGGCTCATGGGACTCCTGGAAAATCTGTAAATGAAGCTGTTTAGGTCACTGAGGAGACAGTGCATACTAGATGAGGAGACAAGTCCTGATGGCTACAGCATACACCTACACAGTCCTGTGTGAAGGACCAGAGCTCAAGTCTTAAGCAAGTTGGAGAGTTTTAGGTGGGGGTCCATGATGCTTTTGGACATTTCTTGGAACTTAAGAGCAGATAAGTCACTGGTGTTGACATAGTCATTGATTAACAGAAAAGCTCTAAAGTATTTAAATTAATGAGGCAGAAGACAATTGCAAGTCCAAGTTTAAGAGCAGATATTTCTCAGCTTCTATGAGTGAAAAATCAAACAGAGCAGACTAAATAGATTACACTGATTAAGAGATGCAATATCCAGAGAAGAGCAAGACAGTACTACTTTTGGGGACATTAGCTGCTGCCTGGGTGAAAAATAAAGTTCTTGCAACTGATCTGCCCCAACTAATGTCCTCATAGACTTGCTTTAGAATAAATTAAGCAAAGTCATTGGCTTGGGTTTATGTCTGCTCAGCTATCCTGCATCCTCCAAGGCTTTGCCTTTTTAAGCCCATTCATTAAAAGAGTGAACAAGAACTACACATAGAAACTGAAAAGTAATGCTATTTTTGCAGCACTTTGAAACACATGACACTGTCTTGTGTTCAGCTACACAAGTGACAAGCCTGGTTTTGATCTGGCTGTGTAGCTGTGGTTGTAAAGAGGCTCTGCTCACCACCCCTCTGGCCAGAAGGCAGTAGCAGCTGCTTTTGGATTCACTGCTGTCCAAGTGAGACATGGCATCACTGGAAGTCAGCCCCAGATCCGAGTACTACAGTGTACAGACATCTGCATCAGGAACTCAACTGCTGGCGCCAGGAACATCTATCACCACTCCTGCTTCTTAAAGATGGAACAGCAGGACGTAAAAGCTGGGAGGGAATGGAAATTACAGCCAGGAAATGAAACAGAACATTATCAGGAACAAGGCAAAAATCTTGGTGCATTCAAGTCTGTTGAATGCTTCTGAGCAAGCAGAAATGCAGTGTGCTGCAAACAGATGAATACCACCAAGACCGTTGGTTGGTGAGGTTTAGTGCTTCTCTCCAGCGTGCTGGAAATCTCATGGCACTCGTGACAAATGAATGGTGCACCAAGGAACAAATTAGCTGCAGAGAGTGCCTTTCTAATTGAAATCAGAACGAGTTTTAATTCTGCCACCTGAACTCCTCGGAATATTGCAAAGCCAGATTCAGCCCCGATTGCTCTGGCAAATGATTCCTCCAGCTAATTAGCAGGATGACTTTTCTAAACTCATAACTGCCAGCAGTCTCAGCGGGCCCCAGGAAAGCAGGCAGCGAGAACATCGAGCTCCTCTTTCTTCCTCTCTTTTTCCAGAAAACAGGGCAGAAATCCTGCACCTTGGGCAGCAAAGGAGTGGAGGTTGTCGGCCTCAAGCAGCCGGGGAGCCCCGGCATCCACCCCCAGGTGGGACGGCAGGGGCCTACGAGAGACCTCGACTTGGCTTATGCAAAAATCAGCCATATAGGAGACATGCCATTAGCCCAATCCATCTGCACATTCCCTCATCACTCTCGCCCCTTACGTAAATTGTTGTTTAGAGAAAAGATTTTTTTTCCCCTCTCTTTGGTCATTATTTTTTCTTGTGCAGATTCTTCCCAATTAATGATTGTTTTCTGGCTACTTAGTACATGAGTCTTTTGTTTCTATATTAAAATTCTCTTCGGACTGTTTGTTTGGCATCCAAGTATTTAATCAGCTATTGTGCTTAAGGCAGTCTGTATTTTTATTATTTACTTTATCAGATGAGAGAAGGGTTTTCTGATTTATTTTTAATTAAGAAAATGCCTAAATGTGTTGTACAAGAGTAGCACAGCCTTGTGCCTACTAGGCAGGAGCAAGCGACACTGCCAGGAGAAATGTCTTGTACACAATCTTCCTTTCAGATCTAGTTATAACAGATAAGTGGCACTGACATGATCAGTGCAATAAATGCCAGCTGTTGACTTGCTGAACTCTCCACCAACCTTTGACTATTGAAATACCACTTATTAGAACAGCTCATCCCTATTTATTTTCATAGATAGATAGATATAAACTATATTTATGTTATTAATACACTGAGACTTGTTTTCATTTCCAGTATTCATTCCAGCAGAGCATGCATACTTTGAAAGGGAGGAAGTACAAAATGGGAAAAATATGGTCAAGTTGAAATTAAGAATCCCCTTGAATAGTTCTCTGTTCTTCCCATCCCGCTTCTCAACCACGGGGTTTTCTGACCATCTAGCAGGACTCCCTCCCTGGCTGGACGTCAGGCACCACCAGAAGGATCCCATTTTACCATAGGTTTGTCACTGCTGGTGTGAGGTCAGCAACAGCTCATCAGTCGTTTCACTTTAATATGTTCTTTGCAGCTTTCTGAGGCATTGTTATTTCTTTTGGGAACCGGTGTAGTGCTCAGATCATTCCCTGTCACTGCAGAGGAATGGATGCTAATACCTCTGCAGGCTTATCTTTCCCACCCAGGAGCCCTCCCTTGACTCACTGCCCTCCCAAAGGCTTGGGTCACTCGGTGAGACAGTGGTGCCTCCGGCACGACGCGGGTCAGGCATCGCCCTCGGGGCGACTCAGGCTTGCGCTGCTGCTAACCCTGCTGCCCAGCCCCGCTCGCCTGCCTTTGCCCATTCCCTCCCCTGCAACCAAGGGAGCGGCCGAAACCATTGCAAAAGGACTCTTAGATGTCTCTGGAGGGGCAGCACATTTCATGGCAAGGAGACAGATTCGGATGCTGGTGGCTATAAAGCTTTTGGCATTTCCTTTGCTCCTCCCTCATGAAGAAGTCAGCAGAACTGCTATCACTACTCACTTCTTCCACTAAAACTCATGACAATAGCTGAAACTTTCTGATACAGCCTTGAATTTTCTTGCATTGCAGCCAGAACTAGACTTGAGAAGGGATTTTCATCAGCTTCACAGAGCGCTATTATGGCATTACTTCAAGTGCCAAGTGCTACCATTGATTTTAATCTCCAGAGACTTTCTGGAGAGGCCCCTTGGCGGCTAGGGCAGTGTGTGTAATTGCTCCTGGATCCTCCAGTAACAGTCAGTCATCGGTCAAGCCTCCAGACAGAGAGACTCCTGTCACAAGGAGTGAATCATGCTGCTGCTGCTTCCAAAGAGTTCATCGCTGTGGGTGCAAAGTCTTGGGGCCCTGTCACTTGGCATAGGTTGCCTTTAGCCTTTCCTACCCATCCTTTATTCCAAAATCGATGTTCACAGACATCACTGCCTGGGAAAGTCTTGCAGAAAGAGCCATCTTCACCAAGAAGTGCTTGATCATCCGACATTTCATTACAAGTGCAAACTGCATCGCTGAAGACCGCCGGCAGTCCCGCGCAGGGCTTTAGGCACCCCACGAAGGGCCCCATCTCCGTTTTGCTTGCCCTGCCACTGACCCTGCTCCGAAGAGGTACAACCCAGCATTTCCCATGCAGTCATGAGATACTCAGCACAGAAGTCTGCCATTCCTTTGGATCGTCACAGATCAGTGAAGTAAAGAATTAAAAATTTAAAAAGAGAAAATAAAATGTGTAGATAGTTGGGGTTTTTTTTTAGTAACTATATTATTCTCTTTATTGTTCAACTCTATTGTTAAATGGTCATTTCGGTGACTATAGGATAATAATGATAGCCAGAATTTCTCTAAAGCAGACTCTCTTATACTAGGGAGGATATTACTTGTTCTCACTGTGAACAGAACAATCAATTCACTGGCTTAACACCTCTGGAATAAACACTGTTTCACAGAGCCATGCTCCGAGGAGGCAAAGGAAGCTAACATTTTCTTTCTGGTTTAAATGGGATTTCTTAACTGTACCACTGTTCTTTTTCCATGGCTGAGCTCCCCCTCAATAAATCCTTCCCAGCAGTGGTGGGATCCATGCCTTCAGGTGAGCAGTAAATACAGGAAGACAAAAACGCCACAGTGAGGCAGTCCCAGGCTTGGTCCCAGCCCCCATCACTGCCGCCGGGTGACATGCAGGGGACAGCTATTTCGTAGCATTTGTCGCTGCCTTGGTGCTGCTGGGACACTGCCGGCGTGACGGGCTGGGGATGCCTGCGCCAGCTGAGTGGTACCCGCGGCATGGCAGGCGGCTGCAGCAGAGGCGAGGACCGGCCACGTTCCTGGGAACCTGCCCGCCTTTCGGACATCCCTGGAAGGAGGGAAGAGGGAGAGGGAAGGGACTGTTCACGTGGTGGGTCGCCGTCCGGCAACATCATCTTGGGACCCAAGCGGGCTGTTGTCCCAGCAGGCCCTTGCTGGGCTCGAAGTGGGGCTGGGGCAGGTGCCATCGGGG
This sequence comes from Dromaius novaehollandiae, assembly GCF_036370855.1. Classification (NCBI taxonomy): domain Eukaryota; kingdom Metazoa; phylum Chordata; class Aves; order Casuariiformes; family Dromaiidae; genus Dromaius; species Dromaius novaehollandiae. The sequence continues at coordinate 13,386,362 of NC_088098.1, read as the reverse complement.
TGAAGAGGGCCAGGCTATTTATCAGCGTCTGAAGGAGCGCTGCTCGCAACGAGGGTGCCGGCAGCTCCAGCCAGCAGCCGGGTCCCACCACAGCCCGGCACCAGTGACGGACCACAGCTCCAGCATTGGTGCATCCAGTTCTCGTACAACCAGTAGGCAGAAAAATTTGACTTCATATTGCCAGAACTTTGGAGGCACTCAGGAGCACAAGGGTGCTCATTCTCCAAGCAAGACAAAGGGGAGTATTTTAGAAAAAAATATGCGTTGGTATCTTGAAAGGAGATTAACATATTTGGGTTTTGCACTGCAGTTTTACATCAGTGCCTCACACTGGTACAATTTTATCTGTTTTAATCATCCTGGCTCTACTCCGACGTTGTTTCCACACTTTTTTTTATCATTTCCCTTACAAACTTCCAAGGCGTAGCTGCAGTAGTGAAAAGTATGTAAGCTGTAGATTGCGTCATTGGTGATTTCTTAGCAAGGTTTATGGAAAATCATGGCAAAATAATAATTATAGTACTCCTTTTTTTAACAAAAATGTCCAAATGCCATGGTAACAAATGCGTGGGAGCAGGAACCATCTACGTTATTGATGCTGATGTGGCTATTAAAGATGCGTGGAGCTGCCTGTGTTTCACTGAGTTGGCAAACAGAGATACCATCTGCCATGAGAAAGCTCTGCTCGCTGTAGAGGGAAGTAAATCTGTTGCTCTAAATGTTTGATGTGGTAGGACAGCAACATTGGCATTTGATAAATCTGGGCTATTCCACATCAGAGAAAGAAAGAGCCTTCCTAGAATTAAACAGTCCTTCCATAGCTCTGTGAATTGCAGAGCTATTAACCAGAACAAAATCAATATAACTATTTTACCCAATTAGGGCTGAGGGGAAGTGGCCTAAATCGGATTCAGCGCTTGCCTAGCTGCTGCCACATCCTGCCAGCACACCCGGAGGCAGGAAGCAGCGGGCCGGAAATCCCATGGGATGAGGCTTTCACAGGAAGTTTTTCAACTTTTTTTAAGCTTCTTTTTCAGCCACTGGAGACAGGCAGGGGCCAGTTGAGAGTTAGAGCAGCATCAGACGGAGCAGCTCCCCGAGTGACGGTGCTCTGGTCAGACGTTGGTTGTGCCAGGAGATGAAGGCAGAGCTGAGCCCTGCGTCTAAATGCCTGGGCCTGGCTCCTTTACTCAGCCAGATCCCAACTGGGCAAGGCTCAGACCATGGTCTAATAAAGTCTGAGTGCAAAATGGACGCTGAGCTGACAGACCGTGCTGGCAGGGCACTGCCTGCCTGCCTTGGTGGTGGGTGCCTGAGCAGGTGTTCAGGGCTTCTGGGTGCTGCGCAGCTCCTGGTGAGCAAGGGCAGGAAGGAAGAAGGCCCCAGCCATGAACCTGGGAGGCTGCAGAAAGGGTGAGTTTTTGCTCCATGCTGGCATGGATTCGGCAGGACTTTGGGGTGCAGAAAGTGTGTAAGTGTGGCACTGGTGGAAGCCAGCAGCTGGGTCACTGGAGGCGATAGTGTGACGCCGTGCTTACAGCAGCAGGCTTGCAGGCTTGGCAGTAAATTTCCTTAATTTCAGAAAGCTGAGCGTATTTTAAAGCTCTGATTTCCTAGACGTACCCAACGACATTTACAGTCCAGAGCAGCTGACCAGCAGCAGGCACACGTCTGGGAGAGACAGACCTGCTCATGCTGCACGGTGCCAACACATCACTGCTGGCTGGGTGCTCCCCCCTGCCGGCAACCTGTCCTCTGCCGGCCCCCCTTGGGGGTGCAGAGCTGCCTCCCCAGCATCTCACCATGGCCCCACCAGCTCCCAGCCCTCCCGCAGAAGCGGCTGTGCTGCAGCGCGGGTGCAAGAGCGGGTTTTGCTGGTGGGAGCAAGCGGCCGCTGGCTGAGGCTTGGCTCTGGGCTGTGAGGGAGCCCTGTGCTGCCTGCGGCTTGCTGGCAGAATAGCTCGAGGTCTTTGGGGATGCTAAGTGGACTATTTCAGCACCAAAATACAAAGTACTGAACAAAAAGTCATATGCAATAAGTCCGTGGGAGGGTGGAGAGCATTTCCAGCCACCCAGGGGGGCAGGACATGGACAGGGACATTGCAACCCTTGCTTTTTAAGCCGCCTTATCTCTCAAGTGACAGAGCTGGGTCTGCAATGCACAATTTTGGCCCAGATTTGTCCAAGGAAGATGCATGACAGTGAATGCCAAGCCCTGCTGAAGACACTGGTGCAAACAGTCTCTGCCTGTTCCCGATGCAGTGAGCGTTGATCACAGTTCAACCTGTCCCTCCTGTCCAGTTTTGAAGCAAAGACACGGGGCACCGTGAGTCACTGTTCCTGCCTCGAGAGGCTTCGCAAAGAGGAACTCGCTCTGCCCCGCTGCCAGGCTGCAGCCAGACCCCGCGTGGGTAGCAGGTGCTCCAGGAAACAGCTCAGGGTTTGCTGGGGTTTCCCACTGCACAAGGAGATGCTGATCCAGAGCACCCAGTGCTGCAGCAACTTAAATAAATCCTTGCCCCATCCAGACAGCAACAAACCTCCCTGTAAAAGAGTTTTGGTAAAATGAATATGGTCGGCGCCCCCCCCCCCCCCCCCCCCCGCCCCCAGCCACTGCTGTGCAGTGCCGAAGCCGAGGAGCAGACCCGGGAGCCCTCCGCGTTAGTCCTGCGGGAAGATGCCGCTGGTGCTGACCCAGCCAGCCCCCTATCAGCGCAGTGTCGCTTGCGGGGGGGACAACCCACCGCCAGCAGGGCCTGGCTGCTCCAGCGATCATCAGGCACTGAAACGAGGTTGTGCCACATCTCAGGGACAGGCACGGTGAGGGTGAGGTCGCCTTACCTTCATGCCTTTCGGGGAGAGGCGGGTGGCAGCCAGGTCCCTGTCAGTGCCTGTGTCCGGTGGGGTAGCTGCTGTGGTGGTGGAGGATGCCCTGGGCCGGGGAAGGAAAATACACCAAGCCACTGGGTTTCCTCCTTTCTCATCACTGGTCATGCTTCCCAACACCTCCGTCTGGGAGCTGAGCAGCTGGGGTTCGCAAAGAGCCTGAGTCACCTCTACACTTGGCTTGTTATTCCCAAGAAAAAGTGGGCCCACGCGGGCTTACACGAGAACTGGGGAGAGGCAGCTTTGGCTGAGTTTCAGGATCCTGAAAGTCTCGCCACGGTCTCCTGGAGGAATCTGGGCATGGAGCAGCCCCATGAGGATAAATGCCAAAAGGAAATGTTTCCTCAGACACACATGGAAAATCTTAAACCGGCCCCATTTTTGTACAGACCTAGTAACGTTACCAAGTCAGCAGGCCCCATGCATTTCTTTATTTGAAAGAATGAATGTGGACGTGGTCATCCTATAGAGATGTGTAATCAGCATGGGGGGGGGGGTGGAGAAGAGGAAATCTTATTTATTGATTTTTTAATTTTACTGGGATTTGGTATACTGCAGCCTTAGCAGCTAACATTTACCCAGGGATACTAAGAGGTGGCGTTTGGGTGTCACTCAGCGGCACGGGGCTGGTGGCACTGACGTTTGGGCCTCCCGCTCAAGCTCTTTCTGAGAGGCACAAACGCAACTCTGCACCATCCCGGCCTGCTGCAACGCACGTTCTCACTGCGAGAAAACAAGTCGCCAGAAATCCGTGTCCTAAAACGCAGCCCATCACCGAGGAGAGCCTTCCTGCTGCCGTCCCACCAAAGGGGTTTCCGCACAAGACAATTTCCCACGGTTATCGTTACTATGGAAACCACCTAACTAGAAAGCACCTATTCAGCTAATCCCCACTTTTTTTTCCTGAGTTTCACTGTGAGGGCAAATGCCAACCCCAGTTGTTTCTAACAGCAGGTAGGACTTATCTTTTTGAGTCTTATCCATCTCAAACCTTTGTCCCTTATGGACTTTGCCTCACTCTCTGACCGTCTGGACCATGGGTTTTTACTGCATCCCCTCCTACTGTCTCACATCAGACACAAAGAATGTGGACATTTTCTAGCAAGAAAAGTGAAAGACAACTTCTCAAGGAGCATCAAGGTTCTGATCCTGCTCTGATGTTATTCAGGTTTTGCATGGGCTTAATTGAAGATGTCAGCAGCTACGCAGGTGTAAATCAGAAATAAATTAATGTCTGACTCATTCGATACCCCATCTCATCACATCTCATCTCGTCTAGTGACGGTCTTCGTTCTGCATTAGCAGACATCTCCTTCTCCTCGGAGGCCCGAGCTCCCAGGCAGGGGCCAGGGCCACAGCGAGATGCCAGCTCAGGTGCCCACGCAGGCCGAGGGCCCCCCAGAGCTCTCTGGCTCTCCATGAAGTGCCCATAAAGTCTCGGGAGCAGCTAAGGGCCTGGAGACCCCAAAGGTGGGCACACTGGGGACAGTGCTGTGCTGGGTGGCCAACACGGAGCTGGGAGGAGCTGGATCCACCCTCCATCTGCAGCTCACTTCAGCTCAGTGCTTTGCAGCATACAGGCTTTTGATCTTTTGTAAGAAAAAGTCAGAAATGTCTTTTTTGCTCTTTAATTTTTTTGCTTGCTTGTTGAAACTCCTACAGATGGGACTTGTGGTGGCCTTGTCACCTACCCCTGTTTTGCACAGCATCTTACATTTCCAGCTCTTGCTGGTGATGCCTGGGCAATGTCAGCATCTACTTCAGGAGCAGGAAATGCCTCCACTTCCCTCGCCTGTGCCCACTGCAGAGCCCGACAGGACTTGCCGGCAGGTCTTCATGCACAGGCTTTCCCGTCTCTACCAGATGGAAATAATGGAGGAAACAAATGTTTTCCCCAAAACAGTGCTTCCTTCCATGGCTTTGAGCAGCTGTGTCACTCATTACCCTGCTGGGTCCAACTTTAAGTACAGCTGACTGCTCCTGGTAAGGAGGGTTATTGCTTCTTCCCAGAACAGATTGTCCATAAGATGAACAGACTTTTTATGTAATGACTGTATTTCTGCAAAAAAACAAACCCCAAGAGAGAAGGAGCCATGGAAAGAGTCCAGGTTGCGGGCTGGAGTTTCTTCCTCCCCCTGCCAGGAAAGGAGACGGGCAGCGTGCGGCAATGTGAGCAGCATGGGGAGCCTGGAGGCAGCAGCACCCTTCCCTCCCACACCTCGCACCTCGCTGCAAAGAGCTGCCACAGAGCGCTGGGGCTGAGTCCCACAGAAAGGTCCTGCCCGTCCGCACCGGGCCAGCGGGAGACGGGTGCAAGCTGGAGCACGGAAAGCCAGCACCTGCCAGCGTGTGGGCTCCTAATGAAATTCATGGAGATTTGAGAAAGGGATGGAGATGTCTGGAGCTTCCTCCGCCTGTCACTGGGTTATTTCTAACGGAAGCAGTAATAAGCTGCCTGGAGGATAGGATCATTTAGCTTTCTTTGTAATCACAATTTAGATGCTTCATAATATAATAAGAGAGACGAGAATAGTGACTGAAACAGCTTGTCAACTTGTCAGCACCAATGAGCCCACAAGGCAAAGGCCAGGCAGGCTTCTGCAGGCGGGGATAGGGAGGTAGATGTAAGAAATCAGGAGGCGTGATCATCCTTTGCAATAAAAACTACCCATTTCTAGTCTGAGCACACCGACCTGAGCACCACTGCCGGTACCTAGGGACCTCGCACCAGCTTGTGCATCTCCCGATGTGCAGAATAGCCCAGCAAGCACCAAATGCCAGTGTCTGCTACAGGTGAAAACCTATACTGCAGCTTCTAGCTACTCCACGTGGCCTCTCGGAGGGGCCCCGCTCACTAACAGTGGGTGCCCGGCACATCCAGAAAACCCAGCGCTCCTAAAGCTAAAATGCAGAGACACATCCCCTCTTGGAAACTCCCGGCTTACAAAGCAGAGCTCTGTGTTCAGGCTGGGAAATCGTACCCACATCTAATGAACACACAGTTTTGTTTGTGCACTTAGATCTTTTATACGTGGATTTACCTGCAGCTCTCTCTGTACAACAAATAAAGGCTGGATACCAAAGGCTGCCCCAGGGCTGGCGGGCACTGCGGGATGCAGGGCCAGAGGTGTTGGCTCCCGGACTGGCTCCAGAAGAGGTAAATCATCTCATTCAGGAACATTTCCGCCAGCTGTTCCTGGCAGGGCTTTGAATTTGACTTGTTTCACCTCCCCCCTAACCTCCACGTGTTTAAAGCTTTATCAAAAAATTTCTCCATGTAAGTTGCCGGTCCGTACTGCTGTCACGGCCTGAAGGGAGTCGTTTTGGACGACCTCCCTCCCCTTAGGACCAATGACCAAGTTCATGATGCCCTTGGACTGAATTAAGGTGAAAACGACACCAGCCAACCAGTTTTAAGATTTATTGAGGCAAAATGGAATCAACTAGTTAGACACATCTCGCGTCACACATTTAGGAAAAAGAGAGGAAAAGGGGAAGACAGAGAGAGAGAGAGAGACGGAGACAGAGACAGAGAAAGAGAGAGATCACCACCCGTGGATCCAGTGGCGTCCCGTTGGTCCTCTTCTCTTGGGAGTCTCGGCGGCGGGTGGGGGCAGAGACAGGAAGCTCCCATCTGGTTCCGCTGACTCCGCTCGAGTTCTTCAGTTGTCGCCAGCAAGCCCCCCTCCCCCCCATTCATACAGTCTGCAGTTTTTATAGGTTCTCGCCCCACCTCCGGGAGGTGCTTCCTCACTCCCCATGCAGATTAGCTGTCATGCGCAGTCGGCCCTCTTGGAACCTTCCAGAAACGGGCTGGGGGCATCTGGGGGTCTCCTGCTCATGCACAGATGGCAAATGAGTACGTGCGGTTCGTGCCCTAGAGATGACCTGCCCTTTTCGCGCCCTTTTTACCTCGTGCAGGTGCACCAGGTTGTTTACCTTGCGGACGGCTCCCGGGGGCGCCGGCGCAGCACTGCCCGACGCGCCTTGGCAGCAGCGGCTTGGCAGCAGCAGCAGCAATGTCGAGACAAAACCGCATGTAGAGAACCGGTTCTCTACAACTGCTCACCTCTGTTTGCAGTTTCTCCAGCAGTAATTACGTTCCTGTAGATGACGTAAGACTACAGGACCACTGGCAAGAGTCCGCTAACCCACGCCTGCAAGGACCAGCTTTCCCTGAGGACTCACGGCGTCTGCAGGGTGGACGCAGCGCAAGCCCTCGCTGCACTCCTTGGTGCAGGGGCTGCGGGCAGGGTGGAGGAGCAGCTCTGCCTCCTCGCCGCTAAACCTGGGCTTTCTGCGGCAGCCTGCCTGCCCGTCTCATGGCCAGCTTTGAAAAATCTGGCTGCCCGTTTTGGTGAGCAATGTGGGACTCCCAGCAAGGTGTGCAATGCAGAAGGAGCCAGTCTAGTTTGTCTAAGCATGAAGAAGCGGCTCAATCACAGTCTGTAAAGCTGTGTGGAGAGAGCAATATCCAGCGCTGAAGAGCTCCACCCCAGCAGGCCAAGGCAGTGGGCAGTCCAGCGGCTAACCGTTGACATCGCCCAAGCGTGAGCCTGGAAACACAACGCGAGCTTTTCGCGGTGAAGCTAATTAACCAGTGAGGTGGATCACGAGAGTGTGTGGGCCCCCTCATACACCAAGGCAGCTGTGTCCGTGTCACTCTGTGGCTGTACTGCATCGGTGACACGCACGCCTCTGCGAACACTGATTTACCTCTAAACCCAATTGTCACGGGCGGTATTCCTACCCAGAGAGCAAAATACTGCAGCTACCTAAGCTGATCCGGTCGGAGACAGAAGAGAAGAGCAACATGGAGCAAGAACGAAGGCAAACGTGGTGGCAAAGCTCGCGCTGGCTGCACATTCTGGCATGGCGGTGGCTTTTGTGGCCATGCACCAGGGAAGCTCCCAGGGGGCTGGGCAGCTCCCCGCAGGGTTTCTCGCTGCCCTCCTGCTATTTCTCATTAAAAGTCACGCTTTGCTGGAACCAATCTACTGCTCTGTCCCACGAAGGGAGAAGGGTGTGAACGGAGGGACGCAGCCCGTGCTGAGAGACATCACTAGGATTGCACCGAGCTCCCCGGGTGCTGCGTGATCCCACGCTGGGCAGCTGGTGCAGCAGCCAGCATGCTCCTTACCGGGACAACAGCTGTCCCCGGGGGCTGCAAAGCAGGAATCTGCTCTCCCACAAAAAACAACAGACCTTTTTTGGCCATGTTTTCTTCGGCAGCTTTTCCAATTGCTGTTCTTATCCCACCTCCTTTCTCCCGCTGTCAGCTCTCCACCATGTCTCCACTGCCAGCCACACTTAACGCACCTGCCAGGCTTCTCTCATGAATCCATTTTCATCTCCACTGAAAGATCCCATCTGAGCTCCTCTGAAGCGAGCCTGGGCAGCGCAGCGAGGCCAGCGGCCTGGCTCGCTCCCTGGCCGCCTGTGCACCTCGGTGCTCCCACGGGCCGGCTGTCGGCACCCGGCAAATGCCGCACGGAGAGCCAGGCTTGTTGCCCACCATCACCGCGTGCAGTCCCCGACACCGCAGAGGGCCAGCTCTGATGCTCTTGGGTGGAAACGGGAGTCGCTGGGGACAGCACGGGTTTTGGAGGTGGCTGTGGTGGAAGACGACAGGTTCAACACCTCATGCTGGAGTTGTCTCCTCCATCCATCCATGGTTGGGGTTTCTAACTTGGTGTCCACAAGCCCCAAGGCAACCCAGAGCTCCCAGTGATTTGTCACTGAGCTGTAAACCACTAAAATAACCTTTCCTAAGCCCAGGCACTCTAAAACTGAAGGGTTACTCATTTGTTTCTCTAAAAGAGAATGACACATGAAGTTTTAGAGTAATTCATTGTAGAGTTGGGGGCTGCATCCATCTGGGGGGGCTGCGTTCACCCGGCAGGCTGGTGCAGGCCCGTCCCCAGCGCGGGCGGCCACCCACCACGCAGAGCCTGACAGACGCCAGCTCCCGGGCCAGGGGCGCGGTGAAGCAACAAATCTCCATCAGTAATGAAGCTCTCAGCTTCAAGCCATCGTTATTCTGCACTCTTCTGCTCTCTCTGTCTCTTTTGCTCTCACTCCATTTTCTCCCTTTACAAACTTAGCTGAGTACCTCATTCTCAGGTAATCACAGCGAGTCACTCTTGTTTAGTATCCCTCCACAATAAAAAAGAAAGCCATGAGTGTCCTGTTCAGGGACAGTGGATGTTCACTGGTGAGGATGAACATTTTCTCCTTGGTTTCCAAAGCTTTTATGATTCACTGATCTCCCCACAGCTCCAGGATGGCTTTGCAGCCAGTCACGTAAAGGACACTTTTCCATGAGAAACTGCTCCTAAATGGTTACGTATTTGCTGTGATCCTCACATGAACATCTTCAGACCGGAGCACTGTCCTCCACCGCTGCGAAGGTAGCTCATGTGGCCCGTGCCTGCGATGCAGCGCATGGCTACACGAGCTGTGGGCGCGTGCGCTGCCCTGGCACGGCTGCAGCGGAGCCCACTGCGGCCACTGCCACCACCGCAGGGAGCCGCCGGCCAAGTGGCAAAGTGTGGCTCACACCCACTGCCTGCTGATACTTTGAATATCCTCCTTTCCCCATTCCTGTCTAACAGGCTCTAAATAAAGTGACATCGCAGCTTTACCATTTCTTGCTTTACCATTGTTAAAAAAAAAGAGGTTCTGGAAGTCTATTGCTTCCTTTGAATGACAGATAATTGACAGATCTATTGATAATGATACAGTGCATGCATGAACAAGGAATTAAAATCATTGCATACTGTTAAATAGCTAACAGTGCCAGAAAAAACTCCCTAATACCGTGGGTGCATGCTAAGATGCGTATTTCTTTTCGTGCTCATTCTTCCAGGTGGTGGGAAATTTTGCAGTGCAGCTCACAGCATCTTTCAAGTAATGAAATACTGCAATTCAGTGGTTTTCCTCATTCACAAGGGCATCACCTTCTTCCTATTTGTATTCCTCCAAGAGGCTTAGGAAGATGAGAAAAATTACTTCAGAAGCAATTGCAGTGTATGTGCAATTGTCTCGTCTGTGTGTGGTTTTTTTTTATATAGGAACTGCTGCAACAACTGTTCTTATACTGTAGGGAATTCACTGAGGGATAAATAGATCATTCCATTAGCAGATGTAATTTCTCCATAATGTGAGTTTTCCTGATTGAATCACAGAGTAAAATGCTTAAAAAGGATGCTTTATTCTAAGCTTTTTGAAGGGCTGGCAAAGTGACATTCGCAGAGGAGATGCGTGTAGGTCTAAGTTACCAAAAGGTGACAAGTTTTGAGGAGGTCTAGACAGAAGAAAATGACGGTGATTCAATTTTAAGACCAATGGGGTTTCTTTTATCAAGTACTTGCCATGATCGTAACCAAGGAATGTCTGTAACACCAATTGGAAGAGCAAACCATTAGCTTCACTGAAGGTCACTGGGTGAGAACATTATTAAGTCATATCTGAATCGTAAAATGATATTCTCTCCACACCAAGAAGGCATTGATCTCTGAATTTTTACACGATGAACACGCAAAGCACAAATTTAAGGGCATCTGATAAAGCTAATTCAATTATAGTTCTATTTCAACTTCTTTTAAATGCTTCTTCAATTCTTTTATCAAGAGACTTAAATTCACTATTAAAAGTGAGTGAATTAGAGCTGTGAGGGAAATACCTGTTCTTGTTGCTGAAATAACAGATTGTTCCAGTGTTGTGCGGTGTTAGGAATCCTGAGGATCTAACAGCTCATTCTCTGCCCTGTCTTGTAGAGGATTTCTAGGGGATATTTCTGTTGATTTTTTCCTCATCAGCTGACATCCTTTTAAATTAAGTGCTAGCTCCCAAGCTATTGTGCATCAGTCACAGTAACATGTGATGCTCTTTTTTCAAATGACATTTAACCGTAGCTGGTCAAGTACATTCAGAGGGAAGGCGTCATTATTGGAATATTGCTTTTTACCTATTTAACAATGGGAATTGAGGACCAGTGAAGTTAAGATCTAAAGTATCCCACATTTTGGACCGCTCAGGTCCAGGCCCATCCGTTGCCCTTGCTTGCTCTGCCATGGCACTTGCTGGGCTGTGGCCATTTAATCTGGCAATGTTGCTCATTTGTTCTCCCCTGTGGCATGCCTGTCACCTGGAAAAGTGGACAGCCAGGCTCCTACGGCACCATACAGGTCACCAAAAGGATATAGCACTCCACCAAGAATTGCTCTCAGGAGGCTGGAGAGGGAGGCAGGGTTTGCGGGGAGACCAGTCTTGCACTGAGGTGAGCGAGAGAAAAATGAGGTTCCCCAGAGCTGGGTTGGGAGGGCAACTGGATGTGGGAAGAGCAGCTGTAGAGGTATCTCACCACCTCCTGTTCTTCTAGAGACGCCCTTTCAGTCCCACCACCCCAGGGGCACAGGAGCCACCCTGCTGAGTGGCTGGGGCTGGGGGGACCAAAGTGGAGCCCTGAGCACAAGGGCTTTTGCTGCTTCCGGGGCAGAGCAGTGATGGCAGCGGTGCCTACGCTTCCCGAAGGCTCTCCAGCAATGTGGGCTGCAGAAATTAGAAGTAGGAATCAGCTGGTCAGGCCAAAAATGCTGATCCGTGTTTTCACTGGCATAGACAAAAAGGCAAGTCATCTCTCTCAGTAGCTGTCTACTAGTTAAAGCCATCTCTTACCAGAACAGAGGAATCAAATCCCCAGATACCGTAGGCAATAATGTGAGGTTAGCGCTCTCATAAACTCATAAAGTTCCTTGCTAAAACAAGCTAGATTTACTACTGTTCCAACATCTCCTTGCAGTTATGCTTAGAAACCTTTCAGATTTACAGAGAGATCCATATTGCTGTGTTGTTGTGCCAACTCACTCAACACATCTCACTGCTCACCTGATGGTCACCATCCTGATGCCACTGCAGGGAGAATTTTCCTTCACTTAGCCTTTCCCCTTGCTTGGTTACACATAGCCACCTACTAATTTCACCTGTCCATTGCACAGAAATAGCCTAACATCCTCTCTCTTCACCAGCCCATTTAAACTCACCTCTTTGAAAATGGGTGACTGGAACCGTAGTTACATTTCAGATGAAATCTCGCTGGAGCCGTCCATAATGCTCCCAGTGCCGTGCTGCCCAAACCGCAGCAGACCTGCCTGAGCTGCTCTAGGATCCCATTTCCCCGTTCCCTGGCCACATCACACTGGGTGCTCAGGCACTCACTGGTAGACAGTGTTTTCTCCCCTTGCTCAATTCTAGATGGGGACTGATTTAGCCAAGGAAATTACTAGAACCAGAGTGCATCCCACACCTATCACTGCAGTCCTCCGACTCTTTTCTGAATGTGTTATCCTTTATCTATCTTAATTACGCCACCTACATTTGCAGCACTGACAAATGGGACTTTGGGAGGACATTTAACTATTTAATTTACTATTTCCCTGCTTGGAGGGAGACCATATAACTAGGCCACTCCCAACTGTTCTCCAGCGTGTTCTGAACAATTTCTATGTAATTTCCGCTAGATATATTAGAACATGCCTTCCAGTCAGTTATGAAGTTTTCTCTATCATCCAATATAAGCATTCTTTGCTGCCAAAGATGATAACTCCACCTGTCATTGCTGACCTTTGAGAATAGCTCATTATAGCACCGCTTTGCACACTGACACACAGTTATCATGGTCCCTCTTGGTCTTTTGCATACTATACATACTGAAGTGCTTTATTTTTTTCCTCACAGGTTAAACATCATCTGCTTTTGTTCTCTCCTGCACTCGTTCAAAATTGTCCACATCTTTTTTTGTGTGACCCCATTGTCCAGTCACTGCCAAGACAAGGCTTCAGTATGGCTCAGTATAGAGGAATAATTTTCTCCCTTACCATACTAACACTGCCGCTGTTTACACCTTCCAGGGTGATCTTTGCTTTTTATGCAACAGTATCACGACTTCATCAACATTCAGTTTGGGGTCTAATTGTAACCTGCAGATTATCTACTCCAGAACTGCTGCTTATCCAGATATTTTTCATTTTGTGTTTGTGCTTATTTATTTCTCTCATGAATGTAGTATTTTCCACTTTTTTTCACAGCAGTTTATCTCACTGATTCCTGACCTTTCCTCTAATTTATCAAGATCAATTTTTGAATTCTAACGAGGCCTCCCAGCCTGCAGCCCTGGCCAGCTGATACATTCATTGATTTTATAAATGTACCCTCTAATCCATTGTTCATAGCATTAATGACAATATTTACCAGAAATAGACCTGAGAGAGACTCCTGCAGAACCTCACTTATTTCCTCCAGGTTTGACAAACTATGGATATTTTCCATTCCCTCATGCACACAGGAAGCAGTCAATCAAGGCTGCGTGCTGGCTTCCATACTTTCGGGATCTTTTTGCCAGTGCCAGTGGAATGACATGGGGAGGGGATTATTCACTCTGTTCTTCACTGCTAGATCTGAAATCCTCAATCTGAAATACTCCTGTGCTCACCAAAACCCAGCCAATTTGCTCCTCACTGAATTTCCTTTCTCTGATGATTGCATCTTGATGGCCCACTCAGTTGAAGACTGAGTTCACTGCTGATCAATTTGCACATGCAGTCAATTGCTTTGATTTCATCAGCAGCCTGAGGAAACCGAACTATGCGGCGGCCTGTGACAAAGGGACACACATGTCCACCCAGTTATTATGACAATCATGTTCCTCTTAAGTCTGCATAGAATTTTTGCTCCCTGAGGACCAGACTGATACAGAAGTGATGAGATTACTCAGTGCACAGCTATGGCCAGCTGTGCCTTGAGGAGGTTGTCCTAACACCTGTGGAATGCATAATACCAGGCACCGTGCTTCGTATTTACAGGGCAGGTATCTCACAGCATTCTTACACAGTTTAGTGACATGGAATATATATTGAAGACTAAGATTAATGCCTTTGATCTATCTGCAAGATAAAATAATAAAATAAGATTTCCAGCGCTGAAATCTAGTATTACCAAACGTTTAGCACTAAGTGCATGTTCAAGTGTAGACTGTTTGTTTAGATGGCCAACTTGAAAATAAAAATCATGGACAGTCAGCTAAGGCAAGGCAAGACACGTGTTCTAATAGCAGTGAGGATAAATGCACAATGCTGGCGTGAAATACACCCTGAAATCATACTATGTCAATTCAGTGGTGAGGGAGCAATAATCCATAATAGAGTGATGGAAGAAAATCTGTACTATTGCCATAAACCATTTTGAAACAAAGTAAGTGCACACTTCACGTGAAAACTGAGCCATATGATGCAACAACCTAACAGTCTGAACAGTCATGATCAGTCCTTCACGTAAATATTTCTGCTGTGCTTACATTAGTCTGTTCTCCTACACACGTTCACATCACTAGAGCTTGTTGTGATCTCATACAGTAACGCTTGCTGTGGTAGTTCACCATGACCATCCAAAAGAATCACAGAAAATCTCCAGCAGGGTGGCTAACTGTATGAAAGTCAGTCATATTTAAACCTTCCCTGATCATGCACCTAACTTCTTCTCACTGACCTCCATGACTTTTTCAGGTTTGTCCATGCCGTACTTGAAGTCTCAAAACTGCACCTGGTACATTAGCTGAGGCTCTAACATTTTGGGAACAGTGAAATGATTATTTCAGGCAGCCTATGTTTAGAACTTCCATGTACACATCTTCCCCTCAATTTCTATGTTGTGATCCATTATAACATCAGATGCTTTTTTGCAGAACTGTTGCCTAGGCAGTAACTACTGTAATTGTATAGTTGATTACCGCTACTTAGGTACACTTGCATTTCCTACTGAATTTGTTCCTCTTTCAGAATTTTTCTACTTCATAAAAATCATTCTCAGTTTTAATCCTGTCTTTGAAGGTATTTAAATTATCTCCAGGTAACATACTCCGCTAATTTATTAAACATCCTTTATATTCACCAATGGAAATGACCGAACAGTACCAAAAGCAACATAGGCCCCTATGCAACATCGGTTGATGCGTTTTTCCAGTTTGACAGTGAAAGATCGCCAGCATTTTTCTGAATACAGTCTAATCAGTTTTGCAATACTTCGTAACCCTTCAAGTGAGGTCACATCTCCCAGTTTGTTTGCAAAATGTTGTTAAAAGCTTCTCCCAGTTTGCTTGCAAAATGTTGTTAAAAGCTTTAATAAAGTTATATGGCATCTACTTCTTTTATCCCAAAGCTTGTTATATTGTTTTTCAAGAAAATTGTTTCAAAATTATGTATTTTTAACTACTTGCTATTGGCAGCTATATATATCCCCTTGTTATCTCCTACTCAAATACTAATCCATGATTTGTTCAAGTTTTGGGTTGTTTTTACACAAACTGAGCAATTCATACAGTGCTCACTATCCCTCTTTCATGAAGACTGAAGGAGAAAGTTTTAACTTCTTTTGTGCTTTGCTGTCTTCTTTCCATGTATTTGTGCTAATCTTTTGCATTTATCTATAGCAATATCTTCTCTCTTTCTTGTTTCATTTTTCTTTTTGTTTAAGGAACTTCTGATGGTCGTAATAGCCTCTTACTAGGTTCCCTGGTCTCCCACTGCACTGGCATAATTTGTCATTGTGTGCCCTTTTATTAGTTCTCAAAGACGGTAATCATTTATCATTCAGATTGTTTCAGCCATTTTTCAGAGTATTCTGGAGTGAATTTCATCTGTCCCTACTTAGCTGAGTATTTCCAGCTTTCACATGTGTCTTTTCAGAAAATACTTGCTCTCTTGAATTTTCTCTTCTTCAGATTCCTCCCCAGGGGACTACAGTTAACAAACATTTTGTGTACAGAAGCAAGCTGATTTGAAGTCCATGTTATTCTAATGTATGAGTTGCCCCTACAATCATAAAATTCTATTTCGTGATTATGATCAAACTAATCTCTTCTCCTAGATTAGCAAGCAATTCTTCACTAGTCAGAATCAAATCTAAAATAGCCACTCACAGATTACATCCTTCATGAGACAAACAACGTACTTTCTAATTTGTAGGAACATTTGTACAGTTTGTGTCCTGCCATATCATTTTCCACACTTATTATGAAGAAAAGATCACTTAAAAGATGGACACCAAAGGAAGTGAGCTAGGAACCTTTCCTCAAAGCACAGGGCTCCCCTTGCAGGGCAACTCATTTGTCACCTGCCATGTCACATTTTCCTTTTTTAAACTGTCTGCTACTCTTCAGTCAGAGAGCATGATCAAGTTTTGCTAGCAGGCTTCTAATTTCACATGACAATTATTTTACTATGCTCAGTGAAGACTGTTCAGCTGACCATTTGAGCAGGTTATTCCTTTTTAATTTTGCCTCAAGATCTACTAATAGATAAGGTACTTCTCTCACTCATTTTTGTTACCCACTCTGCCTTTTCTCACCGTTCACAATTTCCATCTTGAAAACAGAGATCTTCCAAGTTAGCACTTACTGCTTTACAATCTAACAGATCATAAACATATATGCCTCTGTATGCCTATCTAACCTGAAAGCGTACAATTTATTTAGTCATATTTAGTATTTAGTCATAACCATCGCTACCATTCTGCAAAATCTATGACTTTGCATATGTACCATTTAGTTTAACATTCAACATTGAAAATTTCTACATCATTTGTTTCTCTTTGACCTTTTGCAGCTTCCTAACTGGACACGGTACAGATCCCTCGTTAACATTACCCTCTGGCATACTCTCTTGCATTGTCTTGTTTCAGCCTTTGTGACAGAGGGGCCTAGGCATCGTTTTCTAGCTCTTTAATAGACTTTTTTTTTTTTTTAATGCGGAATGAGAGGACCATTATGATATGCCAGCTACAGCAGCATGGCGAAATCTACAACCCAACACTAGCAGCATTAGCCTGATCTTGAACTCTGCATACAGCTGCCTCACTGGGACAGCTCATTAATTTGTTAGGTCCAACTGGATACAAGAGAACCAGATACAACTCTCTGGTCAGAGGAAAGTTCCTGCCCTAGACTGGAAGGTACAGCAGCTACCATTCTGTGGGGAGGAAGAGAGTTTTGTGTTCCATGATTCTTGAGAATAAAGCCAGAAGTAAAATTTGCTGTACATGATATTTTGGAGGAAATAAATTTATGACCATGAACTCTCATCTCTAATACAGAATGACTGAGGGGGAAAAAGTGAGAGTCAAGCTAAAAGGGCACACTGCCTAGTAAGATTAAGATAGCTGTTGAGCACAAGGAAGTCATTAGCAAACCAATCCCTGCCAAACCTATTAAAATCCTCCCACCGCAAACAAGAAGGCTATCATCATTAAAGAAATAAACAACAAAAAAAATAGTACTAATAGGCCAAAATAGAAAAAAAAATACTTCACAGTATTTCAGTGAGGACTGTTTTCCTGTGGTTTTTGTCTTTTTGTTTTTTCCTCACTGTACCTTTAGATGTACTTAACAGGCTTAACAGAAAGTATAAAAATTAGACAATTGTTGTCTTTAACTTTTTTTAAGCACATACATTTATTAAGCTAGACAAGTTTGACTCAAGTTTCAGAAAGTTAATTAAGATCAAATATTAAATGTCTAACATAAGGACCTAAGGATAGCTTGAATAAAAGCAAAAGAAATATAAAGAGTGTCATCTTGCCATTTTACTCATCTACATATTTGTGAAAATGTCAGTCATTATGGCACTTCAATCTTACACAGCTTTGTAAGAACCAAACCTTTTCCAGTGGGCTGATAGTGGAAGTGAAGTTGTTTGTTAGTTATATCAGTCTTTAAGACTCATTTTCAGCTATATTTGAAATCCCAGTTAAGTAATTTGTTCCTCTATTATTTTAGCATAGAGTCAAAATAAAATTAAACTCAGTTTCACATATAGCTATTATACATGTTAAACCAAACATTTAATCAAATGCACTTCTAGAAGACTGAAAGATTGTTTATTTAAATTTATCAGATATGTTCTTCAAATCTTTGGCTAGCATGGGAGCCTACGTCATAATTCTTATATACATTAGACAGCTAACATGTCAAACACCTAGGGAATGTCAGAAATCTGGAATCCTTTTCTCACTAAAATCTCCATCCACTGATTACTTATTTTTCTTTCAATTATTTCTGTTAGATTTACAATCCAAAGCCAAATAGAAGAAACAGCAGTGCAGAATACAATAGGTGGGTACTTGGGTTGGATAGAAAAAATAATTTTGATTAAATAATAGCTGTCTTTAAAAACAGTATCTGTCTTTTGATTAAATAATATCTATCTAAAAAATATCTGTTCTTCTGATATCACTTGTTGAATTAGTTCTGAGACTAATCTTTACTTTAATAAAAGATGAAGAACCAAACAGCTGTAGGAGGTGGAAACTGAAAAAAAAAAGTTGGTGATTTTGCCACAGAATGAAAACCTGTTAAATACATAGGTTGCTGTGGATTAAAACAAATGTTAGCATAAATATTTGTCTAAAGGAATGAGGCAACAGAAACACAATATTAATTTTTTTTTCTAAAGTGCCAACTATGCGTATGAAAAACAAATGCAGAAGATGTAAGGAGAACACCACCACCATTCAGTACAGATATTTAAACTTATTCTTTATGACACTTTCCTCAAAATTTGAGTTGCCAGGTATCAAATTTCATGCAACACCAATCTACTACGAAATACATATTTTGGTGAGAAAATTAAAATTCATATTTATGTAAAAAATGTTTTGAAATAAAAATAAAACAAGATTTATTTTTTTACAAAATTTTTTTTGTCATAATGGAGTAATTATCACAAAAAAGTAATTTCCCACATGAGATAAAGGAATTTAAATATATTTAAAAATGGAAGATTCTGCATTTACATAGTTATATACCATTGATACTGAAGATCTGTTTTCTGGCAAAAAACTTCCCATGCTTAAAAAACGCACCTTAGTTTTATACTGTACAGTACAACATACAGTAGTAAGAAACAGAAGTAGTAAACAGGTTATATGCAAAGAAAAAACGTACATTACAAGACAGTTACAGTTGTGACACACAAAAAAAAAGTGTTCAGTTTTAACAGTATTCGAAGGCAATTCACAATCATTTCAGGAGTTTTGTGAAATTTAAGGCCATTAGTTCTAAATAAAATATATCTGACACAAACTCACAAAACTGTGTATTTTGTAAAAACTGTACATGCAAAATCATTTTATAATTATATATGAACAGGCATATAATAAAATTTTTGGGTAGTCCAGTACACAAAGTTGTGCACAAAGCAACACAGCTGTGCAACTTTTAAACCAGTTAATTAACATTATCATTCATGCACCCTGAATGGCAATGCGATTACATGACAATATTAAACCCAAATATTAAGAGCCAGCATCCCTTTGAATAGGCAATCTAGACAAAATTTACAATTTTAAAGTAAGTTTAAAATGATCCATTTTAAAACATCTGCTATAATCACTCCAAAAGACTTTTCTGATGCAAAAGTTCCAGTGCATTAAGGAACACATGATAAGATTTAATGAGCTAAGTGAGTCAACTATGAGACTCAAAGATTTGATTTGAGGTAATTTCTTTAATTACTTACAGCAAGTAACTCTTCTAATTTGCTTCAGTAACTAGTTTAAAAAACTGTAAACTTGAATTAACTTAGAAATTGGAGAATTTCTGAAAAAATAAACATACCTCCCCCTTGAAGTTTGGAGTTAGTCCTAAGTTGTATACAATTTTGATATTCACATTTTGGGAGCTTATTCTCAGACCGTGAGATGAACGGATTTCTGAGCACTGACTGAAGCAATTCAGGCATGGGAAAAAACATATATTTGTCCTTTTCTTTAGCTTTCCATTTGTATTTGTCTGGACAAACATTCAAAGAGATATTGCTTCTCTTGTGATCTTGACTAACTACTGCAAGCTAGGAGACATATAAGTCAATATTCCAAACTTTTATTTTTAAGAATAGTTATAAAAGTACTGAAATTTAAAAATAGTAACATGTAAACATTGATACAGAGGAATAGCATTCCTGTACATATATGTACACACAGTATTCAGAAAGGACAATATCTTCTTAGTTGAAATCCTGACTTGTGCTTTCCCCTCCAATAAATATATCAAAAAGTAGGGGTTTTGTCAAAAAGAAAAAAGAACTCAGAACATCAACTTTTTTTCTCCTAGCATTTAATAGCTTTTCAGTTGCTCATGCAACCATATGGAGAATTTGGTATGTGAAGAGAATTTTTCTAGCTCCAAAAAGCTATCCCAAGCTACTACTGCAGCCAGAAACTCTTGACTTGTGATAAACACTAAGCACTTTGCAGCAGTCATATCTGAGTCTGTAATACATGAATAGGGGGTGTATAGGGTGGTGGTGCAGGTGATGGCTTTATTCCTCTGACTCGCATGTAGGAAAGAAACTGCTCGGGGATCTCAGCTAAGACATCTTTAGCAAGTCTTGCCATGCTTAATACATGGTTTCCACTTCTGTCGATGTAATCTCGGAACGGCACAAACTACAAAAGAAAATATACATTCATATAGGACATTATGCAAACACGAAATGCATCTTATAATATAAAAATAAGAAAGTTTGATTTAGGGAGCTAAGGCAGCACGAATATACCACCTTATACATATGTGTGTGAGTGTGTGTGTATAAAATGCAGCATATATACATATTATAACAGAATTAAAAGAAAATGAATCTTCCAAAAGGAACAATGACAAGTCTTCACCAATACTTCATATTCGTAAAGCGATGGATAGCTGAAATTGCTAATTAAGTGATTTACTAATATATGTGGCTTAGCATTCAACCCTTTTCACCCAGGAAGGCAATTCTGTCTCACAAAGTTATTTTTAGCATCTGTTTCCTATTCCTGGAGCTCTCCCACCCACACTGTCTCTGCTTTGGCAATTTGTGACCAGAATCCATTTATTTTTTGCCATCCGAAATGAACAAACCAGAAAGAATAACTTTAGATTTTTGCCTATTTTTCATTGAATCTTGTAGGACCTTTATCAAAGTGTGTTTCATTTCACACAAGCACTCCTCACCCAAAGTTGCTTTGACTATTTTTCTTTTCCTTCTGCAAAGTTATTAGAATAACACTATAAAGCGCCTGAACACTTTTTACAGGATGCTAACAGATGCATAAAGAATCTAAGCAAAAAGGATTGGATTAAAAAAAAGGAACTTGTTATGTGACACCCTGCTATCCCAAATGCCTAAAAAGTTAGCTACCCAGTTCTAGCATGGAATTCATAATAATTAATGAGATGCCTATGTTCTTGGTATAGAGACCAGAAACATTCTAGGCTTCTTGATCTTTATTAACAACAGATAGCATGTGGAGACGGAGTGGGCTAAGCTAGCTAACAGGGAGAAGCCAGACCCACAGACCTCACCTCTCCTTGCTGAACTCTCAAATCAGCAGACTCTCTTCCACATTATCCCAATCCAACAAATTTTGTTTTCCTGGGTGCACAGCGACCAAGGCTATAGATTAAATTCCACTTTTTTAAAAAGCATTAAAGCTTTCAATTTTAGATGATTGCTGAATTACAGTGAGAGCTCAGCTTACATTGAGAGCCTAAATTTTTCCAGAGAACACAGGAAGTAACACAAGAAATTTACTAAATATATTAAATACAGCAACTCTCAGAAAAACAAGACAGCATTTCAGCAATAAAGAATTTAAATCTAATTAAATAATTTTTACATCAGCCTTGGAAAACACAGAAGGTAGCAAGGAAACTGCAGTTCCATAATTAGCTATCTTCACTATTTCTATGCTTATTGAGTAACTCTTCAATATAAGAAATAGATACTCTGACATTTACCAATTCTGTCTCCTTTGCTGCATGAATAATAGCATTCATTTTCTAACACAATGGCAGTCATGTAAAAAGCATATACAGTCTGGGTTAAAAAGTAAGACATGTTTCTTTCCAAGTGATCACCTTATCCACTGGTCTGCAGACACAAAGATTTTGTACAAAAATTCTGCAGAAAAGGGAGGCTATTTCAACAATTCTGTGATAATGCAATTATCCAATATAGATGGCTTGGATTAGTTTCCCCTCCTCTATCCTAGGATACATAAGTATTGGAGGAGTCATGGACAGATAAACATACATACAAATACACAGGACAGCTGGGCAGGGCAAGGCCTAGATGTAATAAGAAACATGTAGAGAAAATAGAGGAACGGAATTAAAGATGTAAGAAAAAGTGAAGGGAAACTGAAAGAATGCAGAATGTTTTGTCTATAACTTAAGAGTTCAATTTAAAAGACTAATACGAGGTATTTTCAAGTGAAACAACAGGTTTATGAATAAGAATCACTCTAAAACTCCTTAAATAGAGAGAAGGTAACAAAGGAGCAGAAATGAAATAAAATGAAGAAGAACTGGGAGATATATAAATCCAGAGTACCTAAAACTCATAGTGAGGAGGGAAAAATGGAAGGTCATGTCTTCACCTGAATTGCATTCAGTAGTAAATACAATAGATACAGTGACTCACTTTTAGTAGGCAAGTTTTTCCATTGTTAATTTAACTAAAATATTTCACAACAATACTATGAAAATTAAATGGATGTTAATCTTACTAACACAATCCACAAAAAGATCATCTTTTTATATTTAAGTGATTAATTTTATAAAAGCAAGTCAGTTTTATCCTGTCAGATACAAGACAAAGGTCATGCTAAACCTAAAGGGTTTGACATTATCCCCTTTTATTTATTTAGTTAGCCTATAATGCATGTTAGTATTTAGGCAGAAACCCCACCACAAAATAATACTGCCTTCAGCTAATTTAATATGGCTTGTGGCAAAGTTCTGATTGAAATATATTAATAAATAAATGTTTTATTATGTTTCTGATATGCAATGAATCCTAAATAAATTAAAAAATGGTATTCATTGCACATTACTTTTTATTTCTCAGTAGAAACTAGACTATTTCTGATGTACAGCATTTTCACAAATCTTTTTTACAACATTTCAAGAAGTCTATCCATTACATTCCTTGAATGTTAAAACAGCAGCATTTGGCGCTACTATTGTTTCAAGAAATAATGTATAATTACTTTGGGCATATTTAAAGCACACAATAAAGTGCATGACAAGATATCCAAATTAGATATCCAGCTTTAAAAAAAAACTGACATCACACAGGACTATGCAGAAATACCAGTCTGGGGTCTAGAAATGCTTCCAATTCAGGAAGCAGCTTGTTTAGAGCTGGCTTGGGCACCTCCATACCTTGGCACATTGAACAGTTAAGGCACATGTAGCACAGATAATTAAAGAAGGGAATATCTAGCCAAACCTGGGCTACCAGAGAGCATTATAAAGGTTTTGACAAAGTAAAAACATTATTTCTTGCCTACTGTTGAGCTGCCCATCCCTAATTTTATAATCATCTTTTTGACAACACTAACTAAAGCATCCAGCACGTCTTACTCTGATATTACCAGAATGGCTGAATTTTGATATGCTGCTCTTCCAGCAGTTGTTTTCTCTGTACACTGTAGAAATGAAAAATGCCTCTTTTTCAACCACTAAAAAAGTAGTTGAAAAACTATTACAGTTCTGAAGTTTAATTTAAACTTTTAAACTATTTAAAAAAGTAATTCAGGAATCTAAGAAAAAATTTTAGCATATATTCTCACAAAGTATAACAGCAATTTAACTGCTATCTGTCATCTTAGTCACCTTTCTGATCCCCATTTAAAAAAAATATAGAGAGGGAATTTTAATGCCGTACTGCACAGAGAGGCTGTAAAGACTGAGAAAAAAAGAACTGATCTTTTTCGTTTCCCATACATTTATGCGGACCTGTTTTGTTTTGTATTCTGAACAGAAGGAATTACAAAATGATGCTTGTTTTGAACACTTCCTTGGCTTGAAATGTTGTATCAGCTAATAATCATCATATCGTTAAATGTTCACACATGAATATTCTTAATACTTCTTTTAGAAATGTTTAAGTTCTTGCATATATAAATGAAAACAGATACACACATTCCAAAGCTAATCTGCTGCAATCTGACCTTACATATCATTAAAACATTATCACCTACAATATGATCTATTAATATATGTCAATTATTCAAAATACATATTGTACGATGCAACAATATTATAAAAGTCCAATTTGGCTTGGAGAAAAATATGAGAAAATAAGCAAGAGGAAAAATGTGGGAAGACCTACAAACATTGACAGATAGGAGGAATAAAGGGAAAAGAACTGGCTGAACTAAGTTAAGGTGGCAGAATAGGTTGAAACACTTCATAAATGTATTCAGATGCTTTGAGGAAAACGTGCCTTCTATCAGAGAATTAAGACCTAGGCAGCTATCATTCTTTCTACAGTGGTCAGGTTGATCCAACTTTCTGAAATCTGAAAAACAGCAAATTACTATGTCTTTAATATTTCCTCTGACAGTGACTAGTGTTCTGAACCACCAAATGTCAATCTCTTTGTTATTTCCCCTTCAGTATCTCATAAAAATACAAACTGCATAGCAAGTCTCTGATGCAATTTTAGCTGATCATGAAAACAATTACAAGATGAAACCTATTCAGGGGAGTAGATAATCCAACCCAAAGGCTAGGTGGTGCCTGGGGCATGAATGAAGTACATAGTTCAGAATGTCTGTGGAGTTCTGGAAATGTGCAGCTCTGAAGAGAATGGGGGATTGTGGTGTGTGTGCATAAAACTGCTATCCCAGCCTGTCAACCCTGCAGCAAGGACTACTTCGGGGTGAATGACAGCTACTGGGCTGACTGAATGGTTGTAGAGAGCGGGAACAAAACCAGAGGACTTTGGAGGAGTAGCCTGTGAATGCAGATAAGAGTAGAGCTTGATTCGGTCACCTAAACACAGATATCTGCTGCCATCTGAGGTACCCTAAGGTAGGAGAAATCTGCATTGTTGCATGTGGCAGATAGGACATAGGAACTAGGAGAGACTCACAGTCTTCTGAACTGGCAGTTAGAGGCAAAGAAATATACCCTAGGCATCTCAAATACACTTGGTAGAGGTCCAACTATTACTACAAAAGTTGTTGGTTTTCTTTATGGAATTATAATGACATTGCAGTACACTGAACAAAGGGCAGCTAACTCTTTGGCCAGGGCTATACAACCCCAAGTCTTTAAATCAGTGTGCTTTCAGTTAAGGGCCATTTCCTAATGAATGTGAATCCAATAATATGTGCTATGTGAATGCATATGGATTTTGCAAAGTGATTCTAAGCTTGTTATGTACATCTCAAGATAAAGTATATTGGTGCTAAGGTAAAATGAAAGGCAAGAATACAGCTAGAACAAGAATTAAAAATAAACAGTATCAGTAAAATGTAACTATTAGAATAATTTTTCTCTCCCACCTGCACGATGTCTCTTTCTGCAAATTTTCCCCTTGAAGAAATCCTGACTACGTCACCATCCAGTTCTTCCATAGCTTAAAAAAAGGAACAAATGAGTTCATCTGTGAGTTCATCTATCCAACAAAAACACTAATGAAAAAAATTTAGTCCATTTACATTCCAAGCAACAAAACCAACAACTGCTAATTTAAGGTAACTCTTTAGATAATTTGCTCTATGAAATACATCATGCATAGTAGTTATTTTGCACTTTTTCATGCTGACAATACATACTTTTGCCATTTTACTGTCATCTTCAGAACAACATAGACCACGATAAGCTCCTTATCTTTCCAACTCCTAAACCAGCAAGTATATCTGTTTTGGTAAGACTATATTCATACTTTTACAGGTGGAGAAGAATTCATCTTTAGATTATTTTACAGAAGATATCATAAGATACAGCACAAGGAAATAATAACTCAAATTCATACTGGAAGTGACCTATCCCTTAACAATGAGAAGTTCTTAAAAGGATTTTATTAAATTTATCACACAACTCTTCTTCTGTAGAATTTGTCCGCCATTTACACAATTTTTAATACAGCATAGCTAAGATTCTTTTGGTTGTGAAAATATATGTTTTTATATATATATATACACACTCCCTACCTAAAGCAAAACAAAACCCAAGGCTTTAGGTTGAACAGAAGATTTCTTTTCTTTTTCCTCAGAGAAAAATATAATCACTTTTGATAATACATCATAAAAAATGACTAATTTTTTATTTTCTAGTTTTCTGCTCTGTAATATAAAGCTAAACTGAATTCTTTCATTTCTGGCTAGCATAATCAACTCCTCAGATCAAATTCTGTGACATGGAAAACCACTGAAGCTTATTCCATGTTGCCTCCTTTTCACCTGCTTCTGTTCAAGAGTTGTACTGCTGAAGACAGCATGGACAAATAAAGCATGGATGCTAAATATATACAGCTGGATACAAAGACCAATGACTTCGGCGAGAACATGATGGTCGCAGTTCATTTTTTGCATCTTGGGGCTGTCGGATGATGTAACTTATAAAACAGCATCATTTATTAGCAGTAAAGCCCTCAACAGAGGCTGGTGAAGAGCACTTAGGAGGCTGGGAAAGGGATCAGTGAAATCCTCCAGGGAAGCATTCACTGTCTGTGTGGCTTTTTGAATAAGGTCCAGGAAAACACTAAAATTGTCCTGATACCAGAAGCTATTCTAGGTAGAAAGACATATCTGCTCTCGTCAGTGTTGCAACAGATGGACCAGGGATCACAGACCATTGCTAAGCTGTTGGGATCAGCAGTCCTACAATCCTTCTTTCAGGACACCTTGTGCAAATCAAAGCTCTGTAGCACTGAAGCTTCTCAGGGGTTTACAAACTGGGCTGAGCTCACTGATACCAACATTTCAAAATCCAGTTCTTCCAGTGCAAGAACAAGAAAGCATAAATGAATATATCAGGAGCCAATTTCAAGCCAAAAAAGAATATATTTCTTCAAAAAGTAGTTAGCAGGTTTACAGAACACATTACCAGACGATGCTGTGGATGTGAAAAGTTTGTATGTGTTCAGAAGGGGAGACTAGACAATCATTTGAAGGAGAGATCCACTGAAAATTACAAAATAAATGTAAACCACATCCAACTCAGAAAATTCAAAGCTAAAACAGTATTCACAAAAGTATTATACATACTCACTACGTTCTTACTGTTCTCTAGACAAGCACCTATGGTCACTGCCAGAAACAAGATACTGGGCAAATCAGACCCTTGATCTGAACCACTGTAGTCATCCTTACATCCTTAGGTAATGCTGTGCCAAAAGTATGTACCTCCTATCTGAGCTCCAGACTCTCATGATTCCCTCTGGTAGCCCTTAGGGGCTGAGAGATCTAGTGGGTGGTAGTATCATGAGAGAAGTAGTTTAGTATCCTTACGGCAGAATTGAGGTTTCACTGGCCTTTGAACTTCAAGGCTCTCCAAGCTTCAACAGAGATAAAGATCTCCCTGGGACAGTGGGCCTGGAATATATACCCCACTCACACTCACTTTTTCAGAGTCCACGTCAGGTATTTTTCCTAGAAGGAACTTCTGCGTATGGAACACGTAATCTCTGCACTTGGTCCTTGGCGGACTACAGATTTGGCACACATCTAATACATGAACTTTACTGAGGAAGAAGTGCTCTCACCAGTACAGCCAGCGGCCATGGGCCTGCCACTGGCCTATCAGGCACGGAGGCAGACATGACCTCGCCAGTACAGCCAGCAGCCATGGGCAGTGGACTTGCGGAGCTTTGGTCCAAAGATGGAAACTGTATCTTGCAGTACAAACAGAATCCTGCTTTAAGAAAAGCCTATAGGGATGAAAACCCAAGGACTCCATAAAGACCAGCTCCAGAGGTAGAGAGGAAAGCAATCCACATGTCCTGATCAAGTTAAGGGGAGCCTGGGCAAACCCCAGGACTGGACAAATAGGGAAAAGGGAAAAGGGAATGAGGGGTGCCAGGAAAATAACTAATGCAGGACTGAAGTTTGGACTGTTGGGCAGTGGGCGGGAATAAAGCTTGCAAATTCCCTTCTTATGCATCTGTGAAGATAAACGTTTTCGTCTTAGTGCTTGTGGCATACAATCATCTGAAGTGCAAATGTCCAGCTGGACAAACTCTTCAAAAAAAGAGTAAGATATTTAAAATTATCACTAATATACCATTCGCTGAAGAGCATATGAAAGTCAACCCCCAGTAAATTATTTTTGTGTCATTTTTCTCGTTTTCATACTCACAGAATATCTGTGTAAGAATGAAAATGAACAGTCATTAGTGACTATTTACATTATATACCTGTGATAGTGAGTATTCTCCATATATTAAAAAAGGCATATTGTCTAACCAGAAGTACTAAAATGAAAAAAAGGAAGTAGCACTTTGAGGAATAGATATACAGGGAATGTCTACATTTTATAGTGCAATGGTATGCAAGATGGCACTAAATAAGTTAGTCGAAATAATGGAAGCAACTTAGTCATTGCAATAGAGAGGGTGGTGTTCTGGAACATCATGTGGAAGAATCTGTAAATAATGTTGGTGCTTCCATTCCTGCTGTAATGTTCTCTCAATACTGACAACATAGCGAAGCTCGTTCCTGTTATAAAGTGAAACCCAGTTTAACCTAGATGACCTCCTCAAATTTATTTCGTTTTCTCAGTATTTTATTACCACAATAAGAACAGTTAATCAGTATTTCCAGTAAACTGACACTATGTAAGACAGCTAAATATCCATGTTGAAGAAATTCAGCATTACTTGAATATACTTACTTTGCTATTTTTTCGATTCATGTTCTGGAGCTCTGTAAATGTTGAGCCCCCATATGGTTCTGTGATTTGAACAGAGCCTGAGGGGCTATACAGCTCCACATGGTAGCTTGTAATCATACGGAATTATCAATCAATCCAGCCAGAAATGTCAACAGTGTTTATTGCTTGTTCCATATTATGTTCTTTTAAAAACATATTTATTTGAAAAGCTACATATTACCAAAATATAAATAAATGTAAAACATTTTAGAAAAACAAAACAAAAACTTACTGACACCAAAACACTTACCATCAAACTCTGCAGGTCCTACCCCCACTATGATTATTGACATTGGAAGCTTTGAAGCCTTCAAAAGAAGAAGAAAAAGAGATCTGATACACTACACAATATCTGCCAATGTTACATGACATCTGAAGACAATCTGAACAAAAAACATGCAGAAATTATTAGGTTTTAAAGAACAATTTTTGTTTTGCTCCTTAAAAGGCAAGTATAAATTGTCTGCTAAAGTGATATAAACTATCTTGGATGAAGACAGTAAAGCAGATGATTATTTTTGATTTATTTTTGCTTATAAAGACTTTGAGTCATATAGGATCATAATTAAATACAACAAACTATGTTAGGATTTAATATTAAGATGACAACTAAGATGACAAATTTCTTCTACAAACTTCTGTAAACTGACAATAATTGTAAGTATGTACCTAATGACAGTCTGACATTCATTTATATGTACTCTGTTGTTTCTAGATACTACATAGCTGCTTGGCACTACATGACTGTATTTTTTACATAAATCTTAGTGTAATTCTCAGGAGAATAAATCACCTATTTAAGAAATATCTATCTTACCTTTATTCCATGAAAGAAGTATTATTCAAATCAGTCATTTAAGATAAGTAAGTTTTCTACTGTTTAGAGTAAGACTTTTAATTGTACTTAATCTTTTTCATTTAATGAAACAATGGCAGAGACGACATCTTGCTTTCTCTTAATAAATCTCTGCAAAGCCTGTAAATTTACAAATCCAGTATCATAAATATTGCAGATTCTCCTGCTCTGATAGCAGTACAAGCCATCTGCTAGTTTACGGAAATCATGTGAAAATGGCTCTTTTGAGGAGGGGAACTACTAAAAAAGCCCCACCTACGAAGTGTCATGGTTGACAAACGTTCCTTATTGAGACATTCTGCTGAGCTGTGAAATGTCTACAGTCATTTAAACAGCAGTAGTCATTGGTCAAAAATCATAGATGTACAGTTTCTGCTAAATTAAACTTTAAACTCTGCTTCACTGAAGTTTGAAGTTCGGTGGTTTTAGAATAGAGCTATCTTTTTCTTTTTGGAATGTAAAAAGTGTTTTTCTGCCTCATCTAAAAGACATTCACTTTTTACATATATCATCACAATTTCTTATTCTTGATCTATTGTAACATTGCATACAAAAATTTTCTGTAACCGAAAGAATTATAGTTCATTAATATAAACATGCTATTTAAAACAACAAAAATATGCCATTCTGTAGCTCACTATTTAATGTTCTATATCACTTTACATTATACATCATGTGGTAAAAGTACTATATGGTGACCGCAAATTCATTATGAAGTGTTACTACATAGTCAACCTTCCGATTCAGATTTTGTAGCAAGGTAAAAAAAAAAATCCCGTTTAGTTAAATATTAAAAGGTAACTAAAGATTTTAAAGATATTAAATACAGTGTAACTCTGCTTGAATTATAAATTTAGGTTTTAAAATATTGCAGTACACTGCATATGTCAAATGATGGTGAGTAGAAAATGCATTCGGACATTAAGGCCTTTCTTAAAACAAAACCAAACAGAATTCCTTCTGTTTTTCAGATGTTTTCCATAATCTTTTCAACTGATTGTAAAGAAAACATTCTTCACAGAGATTCCTGCTCACACAGACATAGTATTATGTGATACAATGTGTATGAATACACATATATAGGGACAGTGTAAAGCAGAAAAGTTAAACTTCTGCATATAACCTTAGTGTTGTCATTTCCTGAATGACAGCATAACCTTTAAACAGCTTGATAAAACAGAATGTGTCTGACACACATGCTGTAAAGAGAAAGATGCATAAAAGCACAATTAGTGTTAAAAAATAAAATATACTCTTCCTGAGATTTATACACATCAGGTTGCATTTAACATCATTGCCCTTTTTATTACTTTTGATATTATTAATTACAGAAAAAATGCTATTGAACAGCAATTATTTAATTAGTTCTGTCAGAATATACTTTACTTATTTCAAGAAATTCAGAAAAATCAATGCAACTTCATAAAGAGAAGAGACTGCATATATTCCAAAATTTTCACCCATTCCAAGCTAACAACACCTCTGCTGTATTTCCAAACAGTTGCAGAACAACAGTTATTACAGATTTTCTCTCAATCTAAAATTATGTTTCTGCTGTATGTTCTGTAAACATTTTTCCTGAAAACAAAGCTCTTCTGTATTTCTTATTGGCAAATTACTTATTTAGTCCTAAAAATACCAGCCATCCAAACTTGCTGGTCCTTTCCTTACTCCCTGGATGGACTTTGAACTGAGGGGTGAGTTAAATCAAAGGCTGTTCTTCTTCCTCCATCCAGTCCTTTTGTTATCCAATAGAAGCTGTATTCCAAGCACCTAGACTGAACTGGAGGATGAACTTCCAAGCAAAAAGCCTGTTTATCTCCTTTAAAAGTGAGAGTCCCTTTACCCTATTTTAATACTGGAGGTTGGAAAGGGAGTGGAAGTAGGCTGGTACCTTCAAACACACCTGAAGCTTTGGGTGACAAAATTTGTCAAGTGGGTTGTCAGGGTTCTCATCAACATACACATGCTACCTCCGTGCCACTGGCTAGTGCTTGAGGGCATCTTGCTCTCCAGGGAAAGGCAGAATGTTTCAGTAATATTTTTACGTGCATCCTACAAACTGGGAGGGGATTCTATCTCTACAGGAGGTAGTGGAAGTGGGACTTCAAAATCTGCCTCTTAGTTTCATCTCATTCATTCACATGTTGCTTAACTGTTTTAGTGTAGGCTTTTCACTCACCACATCACTAGTAACTAGATCCATTGTGGTGTGTTCAAAACTTTTGGTATGCATCTTTTCAAAGCCTGGCTAGAAGCTGCTTTTGCATATATTTTGGCTGACATTTCTGAGGGGGAAAGGAGAATGGAACCTGCAGTTTTGAAGAGAAAAATACTGAAACTAATAAAAAACAAAGAAGCAATTTAGAATTTTTAAAATTCCAGGAGCATATCTGAAAGGAAATCAGATGACTCGTATGCTTGTCATTTGGGAACAGAAAGTTCTGGGCAGTTCTTAAAAGGAAAAGAAAAAAATAAAGTTGCCTGCAATTGCTACAAAGATAAAGAACAATTCACAATGAAAAACATCATGGTGTGATGTGCATGAGGGAGGAGGAAGAGGGGCAGGTGGAGGCAAGAAGCAGACGAGGGAAATCATGTGAAAATGAGAACAGAAGAGTACCATTTCTTTCAGAACACTATGTAATTAAGTTAACTGAGATTCAAATTTTAGTTTCTTTTCACCTCTATGCATAATAAATTTTTGCTGTTTCAAAAGAATGGCTAATGTATGGACATAATTTTGTGCCTGAAATACTAATTTAGTTTATTGCCTAAAATAATACCTAGCAATATAATTCTTTTGAACTTCAACATTTTAAGCAAAACTTACATTCACTATGGATTCTTTTGTCTGAGCCATATCTGAAATAACTCCATCTGTAATAATGAGAAGAACAAAATACTGGGAGCCATCTTTTACTGAAGAAGCATATCTAAAGGAAGAAAAAAAGAACATTATAATAGGAAAAAACCTTTTTATAATAGGAAAAAGCCTTTATACAAAGGAACTAATATTAGAAGTTGTATTTTTAAAATTCTACCACTAAGGACCATTAAAAATAATGAGGGATGATATAGTGGATCTTCAAAGGTAAAGACATTCATAATTAAGATGGACATTCTGCTTTTAACTGAGAATATTAGAAAAAAAGAAACAAATACAGTATTGATATTGATAATCTGCATGTGTTGAATCAATGAAAAATGGGACCTGTATCAATAACAGGAGGAGGAGGGACAGAATGTCCCTTATAGAACTGTAAGTCCTTAGAATGTCTATGTTACTGAATAGTTATTACCTCTGGAGGACATAGTTTGGTATGAAAGGAATGTATTACTATTGAATGGTTGCTTTTATGGCACAAATAAAATTTATGTGAAGTCAGCGCTCCGCACAAATATCTCATTAAATTGTATTTTGTATTGCAAAGAAAGATTACTTATTGTTAACCATGTTTTGAGATTTATAGTTTATTTGCACATTCACAAAACAGTTGAATATGCGCCCTACCATCTAGGCTTAGACATTCATCCCTTTGCACCACTCATAGATATGCTCTAAACACTCAAGCTTCCTCCTGTTCAGTACAGGAATATGAGACAAAACATGTCAATTGTCATTCCAGTCCCACCTCAACCAAAGACCAAAGAAAAAACTTGTTTTAGAAAATGAGCAGCTTTTGAAGATTTGGAAGGTCCTGAAAGATAACTAATCTGTAGCAGCCCCAGTGAACCCTACGGCTTGTGTAGCAAAAACTACAATTTTGGTTTGTTCACCTTCAGCTCCCAAGGGTCAAAGTATTCTATTTAGTGAGCAAAAAACCTTTTTGGTTGGAGCAGGCTATAATCAGTTAATTATCCAACTATGGAAACAGACATGCTGCTTCATTTAAGAGCACTCAGTATGGTTACTACTTTTATGAAAGGGATCAAGTAGCAGTCGTAATGAGTAGCATGGAGAGGAAGAAGAAAAAAAGGAAGAGGTCTCCATATAGATACTATGGAATATATGCCCAAGTATACCACATGACTCTCACGAAAATCAGTATCTTATTGGTCCTTGAACTTGAAAGGCCTGGGCTGTTGAATAAGGTATTTTCTAATGATGATTGCATGTGCTTAGAATATTCTGAACTCCAGTATTACACAGTGCATTTGTGAGTGACTGCTGCCAACAGTTGTAACCACGTTTGTAAGAGTTCAGAGGAATGTGTGTAAAATGATCTAAAACTCACAGAAAGCCATCACACTCCTCCTTCTCCCTCCCCAAGATACAGATGGGCAGAAAAGACAGTCAGTGAACCTCCCTGACACATCTTCTATTTGTATGCTGGCAGTAGGGACTGATAATTAAATATCTGGATTAACAAGACCTATTGGCATGTCCAGACTTCTTTTTTGTTATTCCACAGTGCTCATAATCTTTTCATTGATAACCACAGTGACAAGGGATGACAAGATGAGAAGGTAAAACAAAAATTCACTGTTACTTCTGGGCACTTGATATTGTCTACAAACCCATCCCGAAAAAACTGGAACAGAAATCTGATTGTTTTGAAATCTCCAGAGAATAAAGCAGCCTGAAGTCTTTTGGAAAAAAGATCTTATACGAAGAGGAGAGATAACAGAAGACACTATGGTAGAACCTGGTGTAATTTAGATATTTCACTACCTAGGGGAAGCATAAAAAACACACTGCTTGCTTAAAGAGTTTCTGAAGATTTCTAAGACCATAACAGCATGGTGTTATCTGACATAGTTTCCAGAGATTTCATCTCTAGAATGTTCTTAACTAAGAGGGATGTGAGAAGAAGAAGTTTCTTTGAGACTGAAGGTAGATTCAAAGAGTAACACCAGGCTGAATGACAGGCCTATGCATCATCATTTCTACTCTCATATCTATGAGAGTCAACAGAAAAACCAAGAAATTGAACCTCAAGCAGAAATGGTGTCATCAAGAGCTGGACCAGTACATGGATTGTATTACAGCATAACACAGTAGAAACCCTCGGGATGACATTCAGCTTTTGCACTCCCGATGTAGTGTGATTTGCCATCAGGAGGAGTTCCCAAATTTTGCAACAACTCAGTATTTAGGCAAATTTCAGTGGAAATAAGGGCCATAAGGGTTGACAGACTTCCTCACTGAAAGAAGGACACCATCTGAAAACTGCTATTGGGGAGACCACATCAAAGGGAAGATTAAAGGGAGACAGGTAGATGCTGATGACCAGCAGTGGATTATACATGTGCATGATTTGAATGGTATGATTCAAAGATAGAATAACTAGGTCTAATGATAAATAACTACAATCAGCTATCTAGCCATGCTGCAGTATGTAGAAAATTCCTTGTACCACAGAATTTACAAACTATTTTTCACTGAGCAGTACAGCTGACAACAGCAAGAGCAGTAACAAGAACAGATAGTAAATAAATATTTCTTGCTATAACAATCAACTAGTTTGCAAGCTCATATATAAGACACTAACACTACAATAACTTACACAAAGATCCTTGCTGCTTTATACTATAAACATTAGTTCTTTCTCTGTATCTATAAATAAAATAAAATATGTTTGGGTAGTTACTACTCAGCAGAATTAAAGGAGCCATGTCACCTTCCCTAGACCCACACATGGAGGGATACTGTAAGTCAAGATCTCATCTGCCAAAATAAGACATTTCCCTCCTCCAAAAAACTTCTACAAACATAGAAAAGGTTTGATTTTGAGACATTAGAGGAGGTGATGCATAAGCCAACATCATGGCTCCCCAGCAAAGGCTGTACTATTGCCTTGATGGTACCACTACCAACTAGGAGCAACTGTAGCCAAAGAGAGTCCTAGAAAATTTCATTGAGATTCTAGACATTCTGAGATTAGAGTCACAGCATATGCCTAAAAAAAGGCACTTCATGGACTTTTTGCAGATTTATGTCTTTTCCATGAAACAAAAGTCCTGATCACTGTACTTCACAGGACAGAAAGGCAACATGGCAGAGTGATCTTGTGGAAATTTTCTTTCACTATGATTTTCCCTAAGAGTTTAGCACAGGGTGGGTCAACTGGGTCACCTGTATTTACTTTTAATCAGCTTATAAATTCTATATAACAGTAATGCACGGTCTTCAAACATACTCAGAGGCATAAATTAATCTCATTAGAATGAATGTACAACACAACTGTAAATTTGTTTTTTAATGTTTTAGCTTCATGTAACTGTTAAGCCTTTTCTGTGCAACAGTTACACTAAGAAGTTAACTTCGTTTCTGCATAGTAGCTGTTGTCCTGCTTACCTTGCAACATGATTAATTACAGGGGCAAAGTTCGTTGGTCCATAAAGCTGTACAGATTTTAGACTCCTATAATATGCCTCCATCACACCATCAATTCCATGGCAGTATGGATTTTGAGGATTTCCATTCTAGTGAGAATAAAAGAAATGATTACTTACTAAAAATAATTATGACACAGAAATGATACAAGTTAGTGAACGCTACCCAATGGACATTTTTAAATGGCAAATAACTGACCATTTTAGGATCTATTCAGCATGTTTACTATAAATGCACAATGTAAGTGCCATGGCTGGTTCTGAGTTTTAACTATCTAGGCAAAGAGGTTCTAGCAGCCTTAGGTTACATACATACAGCCTGAATAACTGGAACAAGCTCTTAAATGTAAATACTATCTCAGATGGCATTAAACAATCTTTCTCACATGCAATAGTAACAGGCATTTAAGGTAGAAAATACAGGGCTAATGTAAAATTGGAATCATGTTTAGGGGCACAGTACCGGTGCAAGGATTTCTTGTTTTAAAAGTGTGAAGAAAAAGAAATGCTGGCCAGATCCTGAAGTTCATATGGTATTTGATCATAAGGGAAATTGTAAACTTTTCATTGTTTTAGTACTCTGTTCTGCACTGGAAAACTGATTTTGGATCTGGTATAAAGATGAAAAAAGGAACTTAGTCTTTGGGAAGCCACAGAATTGGCTGAGTCTTGTACATGAAAGCGTAATTTGTTTGGGTAGGCTTTTTACCACCCGTCTCTACAATGACTAATACAATAGGATGCCAATTTACAGATGGCAATACAAACATGTAAGTTAAACCCCAGATTAAATGATCCTTGTCAGGCCAGACAAATGATCCACATAAGGCTTCAAAACTCTTAGACAGGAAGAAGACAAAACTTGACCTGACATATTAACCAGAATTAAATTTATGAAGCAATATCCAAATACCTAACACCTAATTTTCAATTATGATGGCAAATTGCTACCAATACACATTAAGGAAAGATCTAAGTAAGATACAAGCAAGACAGGATTCAGAAAGCTCTTCTTCATCATACTCAATACTACCTCACTGCTGGTTCTTGCTCTCTGGAGAATTCCTATGTTTAACCTAATAACTTTAAAATAATGATAACAACGTAATTTACAACACAGAATTGGTAAACAGTTCAAAAAAGCACATTTTAGAGGTCAGATAAGCATCTTTTCATTTTTCCATCAGCATTTTTCCAGATAAGCATCTTTTTAGTGGTTAGGATTATTTCCCAGAAAAGGATGGCAGAACTGTGGATTTGTGGACTGTTTCAGGTTATTAGGCAGAAGTTGGAAATAACAAAAAGTCTGCTAAGTTTCTAGTCTTCTACAGAAGCCTTGTTGCTTCTATATTCCAGTGGATTAAAAAAATCCTAATGTATAGCTTTTAACTTTCAGAGAGAAAGTAAATCAGATGTCCACCTTTGCTTTTCATCAGATAGCCTCAGACAGCTACCCGCTGAGCATGTAGGCTTTCTAAATTCTGCTCTGGAGTTGCCTCTCTCTTTGAATTGATTACACAGAACTCTCATACCTGATTTAAGTAGATTTGACTACCATTGTGCAGATGCTTTACTCTTAGATGCTCTACTGCTTAAGCTAGCTAACACAAGCAGGCTGTCTGAATCTCGTCCTTAGTAAACATTCTCATGTTGTTGCCTATACATACACAGGACAGCATATCGTATTTCTGAACCTGAAGGCTGAAAGCAGACGGTACAATCCCAAGTGTGACCATATATAATTTAATCTTCCTGAAGCTTCTGTTAACATTTCACGAAGGACAAAGCTAAACAGAGGCCAGATTTCTTACGGAATATGAAAATATTTTCAGCAAAATTCTACCAGCTTCTACAGTACCTACTAAAAGACAGCAAGGATATCTGCTCTAATCAATCAGTAGCAGAAAACAAGAGGTGTGAAGATCACACTGAATGGCTCACTACTTCTTCTGAGATGCTACTAGGGCACACTATTGACTCATGTTTAGCCCATCAGTCAGGTTCCCCAGACTCTTTTCAGCAGAGTTGAAACAGTGCTTAGCCTTTACCAGTGCAGAGGTTATTCTGTCCCAGATTCTGAAGTTCTATTTATCCTGTTGAATTTCATTCAGCCCATTTCTTTGCCTAGGTCCCTTTGTATGGCAGCCCTGCCCTGAAAGTGTATTGACTGCACTCTCTAGTTTGTTATCATCTGCAAACTTGAAAAGGGTGAATCTCCTCCTCCAGATCTCTGAGGAAGATATTAATAGAACAAGTCTCAGGACGGACTCTGGACACTCCACTTGTAATCAGCCTCTGGGGAGCATACGAACAATTAACTGCTACCATTTGAGCCTGAAAATATAAGCCATTTTTTCAGCCATCAAGTAGTGTACCCATCTAGATCATAACTTTTCATCTCAGATACAAGCGTACTGTGTCAAAAGTCTTGCTAAAGTAGCAGGTAGATGGCATGCACTGCGGTTCTCTCATTCACATGTCTAGATATTCCATCAAAGAAGGCAATCAGGTTGGTCAGTCATGACTTCCCCTTGATATATGCATGCAGGCTGTTCCAAATCACCTTATTCTCTTTCAGGTGCCAACACCTCATGGGCTTAATGTGTCACTATCTCATTTTGAAGCATAATATAGCTCCTTGCAAATCTAGAAAAGCAAAGAGGATTTTTCATGGGATTGATTTAGAATGTTAAACAATAGTGTTGAAAATACTGCTGAGCATTAAATGGGAGACAACAATATATGTTTATATAGGGAGGAAGGTTAGAGGGAAAAAGATTGCTTTCTCCTCTGTGAAAGCACCCTTAACATTTCATGAATTAGTTGAATTAATTTTAGAAACAGCTTTAAAAATCTAAAAGTAACCGGGAACAATTTGCTGTTTTAATATTCTTAAGATTATACTATTAAAATTTTCAAAGTTGCTATACAGAAGTCCAAAGAAAGTCTGTGATTCAAATTTGTATCTGCAATTATGTCTGCTTTAAATTACTATCCATACATAAAATTTGAGCTAGGATGTGGCACTGTTTTCTAGCATAGGCTAATGGCTGAAATACATATCTAGGATCACCTGTCCATTCTGCCAGGCTACCTGGCATGATGATACCTAACTAAAATTCATGTGATGTAACTATACTTGATGTAATTCTGAGAACTTTATCCTACTCTGAGAAGAAAAAAAAAGTTAAAATAAGCAAGTAGATAAACAACCATACTAATCTCATGCATCAGTTATAACCCATTAAACTTTC
The DNA here is from genome assembly GCF_036370855.1 of Dromaius novaehollandiae. Classification (NCBI taxonomy): domain Eukaryota; kingdom Metazoa; phylum Chordata; class Aves; order Casuariiformes; family Dromaiidae; genus Dromaius; species Dromaius novaehollandiae. Next base: position 13,347,271 of record NC_088098.1, on the reverse strand, counting down.
TAGGAAATCTAGTTAGATTTTAGTTCTACAATTCAATTGGCACATGGACAGATATATTCTCCCTAACCTCATCTTATATTCCACTTAGTTATCTCTAGAAGTCTCTAAAATAGCAGCCTATAAAAGTGAAAAAAAAGATATCTCCAAAAATCAGAGAAAACAGTAACAATAGTAAATAATTATTCCAAAAATGATTCAATTGTACATTAAGATAGATTAGCTTCAAACTGAAGACCTTCAAACATCTGTTCCTCATGCTGCTACAGCTGAGGTTAAAGATGATTACTTTTTATTATTTTTGGTCTAAACGATTTTCTTGACTGATTTTCTATCAGTAACTTCACTATGATAAAGATTTTTGAAATAATTTTTTAGACCTAAGAATTAGCACATTCTCTGTTCTTTAACTGCCCAGTAATTACTTAAGACTGCAACCTTAACTCCCAAATTTTTTTCTTAATAAAACAAATTCAAACAATGTAGAATTAAGAAGATTATGAACACTATTAAAAAAAAGAAGAAAATTAGGGAAAAAAATTGAAACCATATATATGTGTTCACTTACCAATGCAAATTCATGTGATACTCTTCCATCTGGAGGCAGTCTAGCTCCAAAACCTAGAGCTGGGAACATTTTATCGCTATCATAGTCCTGAATGATTTCACCTACTGCTTTCAGTGCCATGCCATAAGCATTCAGCTGATAGGGATTCATGTAGTGGAGTGAAGTAGGTTGTGAAGGGTTACCTGTTGAAGCAAGGATCAGATTTACTTCAAAATTCTCTCTTAAAAATGAGAGAAACCTAAGAAAGCGGAAAATGATTTAAAAAGATTTTGAAAAGGAAACATACTTCCTAGGTACATAAATGTGGTTAAATCAGGTAAAAATGCAATGTTCTGAATAAATTTTTAATGGGTTAACAGTAGCAGTTGTAAGGTTTTTCAGCAAAAAGTTGTGATTAGGCTTGTAAATTTATGTCATTTTTATATTATGATACACACTTTTGAGATAAAATTTACGTAAGGAATTATGACATTTTGAAAACGAATATAGAGGGGTATCCAAACACTTCTCTGTTTCACCCCACTTCAGCCCCACTGCACCTGAAACTCATTTCCTTTGTCCCTCTCAATGGGGTCTTTTGATTTAGCCAATTTTCTCCCAGCAATAATAATAATAAAAAAAATCGGAAAATACACAAGTATTTGCAAAATGTTCCTGTACTTATTTTAGGTTTGTATGTAGCTTTTTCAATTCTGTCTGTTGCATTTGCCCTGCTTTTCTGGACAGACATCTGTTTCTACTCCGTTGTTGCTCAGCAAAAAGGAATCCTGATTCCAGGTTGTGCCAAGTATACAGGTAATTAATAATACAGCCGAATTATGTAGAATACTGACATAGATACACAAACACATACACACACACACTCGCAAACATATGGCGATATTAGAAAAAATGCTTTGAGCTGAACACAGCACACAAATACACAAGAAACTCATTCTGATTCTTACCATTTGATGCTGTGAAATCAATAGCTACTGTGAAATTGATTTGGGTTCTGTAGAATAAGCAAATAGAAATCTTATTAATAGCTTTACTGTTATTTGGAAAAATAAACAAGAGAGATAATACATGGCTTGCGGGCAAAGTGCAAACCATTGACTTTCTAATACAGGAAATATGAATTGGAAATACTCTTCTATAAAGTTTCCAGCCAAGATCTACACAACACTATCTTTATTAACACATTGAAAACGGTTACTTTTCTCCATCTGCCCTTTTTGCATTGTTTATGAAAAATCCTAAATCAACAATAAGATTAATAAAACCCAGCAACATTATTAATTCATTTTCATCAGTATTACTGATTTTTCCTTAGACATATTTTAGTCCTAGTCATAGAAAACTTTCATAGGCAAGCAGGGTTTTACTAAGCTGTGCCTCTTCCTCAATTGCATTCATGTGAACACAGGCAATACTTCATGAGTGGGAATATTAAGGTAAATTTTGGAAGAGAGAGGTAGAATGGCAAAGCAGGAATATAAAGATCAGTATTTTCTGCAGTAGCTCAATAAAGCCATTATAGTACATGAATCAATTGTTAGCCCATAGTTACTGTCCAAAAAAAAAAAAAATCATTAATAGACTTTTACAATCCAATTACATTTAGTTCTGTTGAGCAATTTCCTTCAGGACAATATACTGACATCCTGGAGATAATCTCTTAACTAGTAAGATTCTAAGCAGGAAAAACAGCCTGTATATTTTTGAAATTGAACTTTTGAGTCCTTTACATCCTCCTTCAAATTCTTGCCTCTTAGTGTGCGCAAGTTTGAATATATTGACCAAATCAGCAAGGAGTAAAGCTCTCTGAAAGAAAATTACAAAACAGATTTAACTCATGTTCATTTAGATGAAATCACAATCAATCTGGCACACGGTTTTGCAGTAGTGAATTTGCTACTCAAGTAACCTGAAGTGCCTAGAGAATATACTATTTAATTTCATAAAAACTGTGTATGAAAAAACAAAACAAAATACATGGCATCACTGTATCACACTATTCAAGGCTAATACAGAACAGTCAAATTAGGTAAGGGTGGATACTGCCTCCAAAGAGTGGAGAAAAACAGTCCCTATAGTATCAGGAAGAGTCATGCAGTTCCTTGGCATACTGTCAGCCTGGAGTAGGCCTAAAAAGGCTGTGGCCTCAATATGGACTTGAATGAACAACAGTGAAAGCTGCTACAGTCTCTCAAAAGTTCAGAGACCTAAGCTTTATGAAATGAGTCTTCTGCTAAGCTATATCTAATTCTACCAAAAAGGTTTTTCATGGTATGACAAGTCAGATTTTGTTTGGCCTGTACTTTCATGTCAGTCTCTGAGGCTCAATAACCACAATATCCTTCTGTACTAGCAATTAGTTGTAAGGAATAAAGATCCTAAGTGTATGCTAACCAGTTTTTCACCAACATCACTACACTGGGCAGTAAAGTTGTTTTTCTCAGACAAAAACGAGTTAGGAAAAACAAAGGCTCATTCACTACCATTTCTAGATTTATGTTTGAAGTCTTTACTGGCAGGTCTAGGCAAAACTGCTTTTGCACTGTAATCTCCCTACACTTAGTGCTTTGGGCTGGTGCAAAATTTTAAGAGTAAAATCACTCTTACAAGGTGTATGCACCAGGTACATCAAACACAGAAACTCTTCACCTGGTTGGGCTGAAGAATGTTTCACTGAGAAAAAACTCAAACAATTTTTCCTTTACATAAGAACGGCAACACTTATTTGTGAACTCATTTCCTGGATGCGCTATTCTAATCCAACTGGTAAGAAGAAACAGTTTAATAAATTCTGAAGGCAAGACAGAGAAACAAGAGAAAACACAGTAGAAAAAGAAGAATTAAAAAGGAAAATGGCTAACAAAAGTAAACAAAAAATATTCAAACCACCTCTCCATGGCAAAAAGAACAAAGTCAGTCTTCAAGTGACTAAAGATGATGACCAACAGCATCAATTTCTGAAGTATTCCTCAAAGTGACAACTGTGGTAACTGCAAATGTATACTGCTCCAGATAAGAGCAATCCATCTGTTAAACTAGAAAAACTCCCTCTCCCATTTATAATCCACTGTAATATGGACTATGGCTTTTGTTCATCAAAAGAGGACGTATGTTATAGCATGTGCTAATCTGACAACTACGAAAATCATTGTATAAAATACAACTGACAGACATCTGCATCTCTAGAAATTATACTTCCATCTGTATATACCTAAGGCATTGCTATAGAAAACATGTAAGAACTTGACCAATTACTAATTTCAACAATTTATACATCAATGTCTACAGACTAGAATTCAGTTTCCTAAACACAGGTGCCTCATGCTATTTTAGGCCCCCTACATATCTTCTACATCATGAAAACTTCTGGGAGTCTAAAATGGCATTAAATGTCTATGTTCAGGCAACTGGATCCCACTCTTAATGCAACTGTCACTTTGTATTATGGACTCATGACCACAGAGAATGTCACTCATGTCCTACAGGGGACCAGGAAAGCTGTAACAAACTCTGTTAAGACAGTACTGCACTGCAATCCCCCTATGTTTTCAATGACCATTATGTTTCATATATATAATATAGCTGAAATATGTCTCTCTGAATATGATCTCATTGAAAAAAGACATAGAAGCCTCAGTCACATAAGGCACTGGTGTCCTCTGGGGGGAAAGGAATAATAAACTGCAAAAAGGTACCGAAATAAAGGTCAACTCTTGTAGTTATTATTGAAATATAATTGAATCTTCTTTGAACACAAAACTGGGTGTGGAAACCTAAAACACACAATTCAATTTCAAATAAGAATTACTGGGGAAAAGGTTTTCAAAAGCAGCCATACCACTGTAAACATATGCATTTTGTGTGAAAGGTTATTATGAAAAGGTATTAATATCTCAACTACTTCACCACAACTGAAAGAATTAACTCGCCATAACTAAAAAACTAATCTGGGAACACTAATTTTAGAAGCTGTGTGTTGTGGAAACATCAGATAGAACTATTTTGGAAGTCAAGTGGGATGACTGGCAAATTAATTTGGATGACGTTTTAAGAAATGTTTTCATGGTAATCATGTTACTCTGGAACCAGATTAGAAGTAATGAATATATCTCACAGTCCACCGTCCTTCTGTTTTTATTTCTACTAGAGGTTTTGTTTCTCTTTAACAGACTGTTAGGTTCTACCAGCTGAACTTTATTAGGCTACTGTTATTATTACTGATATATCAACTTTCATCAACAATAAAATTTACTTTTTAAAAATCTCAGATTACTACATTTTCTGTATGGGACAGTAGCTGAAAATCATTAACTTAGAATGAGGAAGCTCAGTATTTTTTTAAAAAGCATCTAAAATCGAAGTCTGAGACATATTTAGATGCCTGATTAAATGATCCAAATTTTAAAACACAGAAATACAACCAAAGCTTTACTTTAGATGCTCACTGTTTAAGAGCATGGCTTAACTGGTTGCTTTTAACAGAAGTCATTTCAGCTCAGTGCTTTATCTAAAGTATGAAAAATAACTGCAGTAATGCAGTATGAATCTATCAACATAATGGAATGTTTATCTAGGATGGACATGCTGAGCTGCCCTAATGGTTAGCCCAGGTTAAAATAGGTAGACTGGTAGATAAAATCTACATTACACCTTCAGCAAAACAATATACAGAACAGTGTTTCACATGATGCTGGGGAAAACTCAATGATTATTCATGTGAAAACTGTGAGTGAAACTTGGGGCGTTTTCTTTTAATGATCCATTGGATGCTCTTAGAAAGGACTTACAATTATTGTAATAGCAAAAAAAAAAAAAAAAAGTTTTCCAAAAAGTGCTCAAAATCGCACAGAAACAGGAACTGTTTTTTGTTCTAACTATATGTAGAATATCAGAAAATAAATGGAATATTCACTAAGCAAGAGCCATACCCAAAGGTAAGATGGAACAAGAAAATCTGCAAGAAAAATAGAGGTTCTCAAAACATGTAAGAAGAATGATGTATACACCTATACCCCCAAAGTCCTGAAAAACAAATATTCTTTTTCACAGCAATATATGGATGCTATATCATTATTCCTGCATATTTCTCTAAATATCTTGAAATACAACTGCAACACACTAAAAGGCAATGCAGAACACACTATCTAGCACTTAGGGAATCTTCCCAAACTTAGTGGCAGAACGTAGGTCAGATTTTAGTTGACATAAATATACAATCTACACCGACAAAAATGCCAATTTACAAGACAAGAATTTCATATTTACAAACTGCAGAAGACAAGTCATTCTAACTTTACTGAAGTTTATGGTAAGTCCGCACTCTGTTTAGGCACAATGAGATACAGCATTATTCAATTATGGAACTTTGTAAAAGGACAAAAGGTAACAAACAACAGGTTTGACCTATTATAGGTATCAAACAAAAAAACCCAAGCCTAGAAGAGCAGTGACTATAAGAAGTCAAGTACTGAGAAATTACTAAGTTCCAGAATTCAGCCTGTGTCAATCCACATGGCTGTCATTAATATGATCAGATAAACCCACCTGCTCCAGCTCCCCAGCAGAAGAGAAAATCTTTGTTCAAAATCTAGGATGGGCAACATTCAGTATTTCCATTTATCCTGTCAGTAGCCTGTTTTATTTCCTGCACACTAACAAAATCCAAAATCCTACTCTGATGATAGTACTATTCATAACCTTAGAGACTTTTTAATGACCTCTATCCCTTTATTGCTTCACTAAGAATTTATTTTCACAGCATCCTTGTGAGGGACATTATAGGTATATTTCATGGAAGCAGAACTGAAACACTGGAATAAAAGCAAAATATCTATTCACCTTGCATGCTTTTTTCAGCATAAATATCCTTATGCATCACTTCTTCTCCATAAGCATACAGCTTACATTGACCATTGTCAAGGAATGTACAGCACTATTTCAAATCTAGTTAGTGAAAAAAGTAATGACCTCTGAAAAGTCTGGTTCACATGATTTTACTAGCATCACAGAACACTGTGGCAGACAACGGACAAAATAATTTTTCTAAGGAAACTTAACTTCCCTAACAGAACCTCTGTGATGGAAAAGATGTATCAATTTATGAACTCTACTTTCTATTATGAACTTTGTGTTTTATTATAAGATGCCCATGCCAAGGTAGCTCTTTACAGTTTATCATACTTGGCCATTACCTTAGAGCAATGTTTTTTCATACAGCAAGCCTGATTTGAGGGAGAAACTCTAGCTTTCTACATGAATGTATAACTAAAAAAGGTGTGCACAATAAGGGATACCATTCTGTATGGTGAACCAAACTTTGTCAGAGAGTTGAAGGACCTGCAGAAGGAGACAATGCCAAATCTAAAATACTAACAGGACACAGTCTCCCCACAAGAAGTGAGGTAGGACTGAACAGAGAAGGGGAAGGAACAAACTACTTGAGGCTAAAGCTCAATACTTTTATACTGTTATTTTAAAAAGATTTCTAACTCCCGAGGTTTTTCAAGAGAAGGTTTTCCTCATCAGCAAATTCTTTTGGTAAGTGTGTGTCCCTTCTTTTCCAGCTGCACAGTTTCCCAAAGGTCTAAATTAGAAGCTCATGACAGACACTACCTCAGTGAGGCTGTGAGGTGATGAGGCCATGCATAAAAGCCACTAAAACATTTGACATCTGTCTCAGCAGGTTGAATTGCTGAATGTCTTGTTTAAAGTAAGGACTCAGAATAGCTAAGCTCAGAAACACACCTTACAGACTCAGATCTGGATAGATCACTAACACTCTGTCAGAATTTATTTGGTTTAGAAAGGTGACATATTTTATACCTGGACAGTTGATTGTACCCTATACTAGCACTAGAAATGAGGAAAGTATCTTAGAAATAACAGTAATCTTTGCTACAAAACCACAGAACAGCCATTTTGTTTGTTTCTTCAGGAGAGCAAAGTAAAAACTATAACCATTTAATGAGAACCCTATCAGAATTACTACACACAAGGCAACAAACTAAGCCTGGATGCAGCTTTTGACTTGACTTGATAACATTTGTAATGTTTAGCTTTTTTAAAGAGCAAATTGGAAAAAACATTTATTTCCTTCGGTAACTTCAGAGGAACAATCAGCTGGTTTGTTAGCAGGAGGCAGTTGTTGAAGGTTTTAGAACCACTTACTGCACAAAGTTCTATGACTGAGCTGATGGAGTAACTAACAGTACTAAGAAGCTCAATCCTCTCCATGCTATTTACTCTAAAAAGTCTTGAGTGACACTAATTACATAAAGTCCCCTTAGCACATGTTTATTTGGCCAAATGCAGTATGAACATAAAGATTTTCCTCATAAAAGCTCTACAGGATCTTCTTCCTAATATAGTCTCATTACTCTTAGCTGTTCTCCAAGGATATAAAATACATAGTTAAGCCTTCAAAATACATTGCTATGGCTCCTCTTGCTTCACAGCTGTATCCTCCACCAAGTCTTCTCAGAACATAAGCATGCCATTGCATATCATGGTGTACTGGCTGGACCAAAATAGTTGTCATAAAAGGACTTCTAAATTTCCATTTTGACTATCAATGATTCAGTACAGTTTAGTTAAATGTGTATGCCCGGAACCCTTAGAATCCAAACAATTTGTGAGTGTTCATCTTTGAAAACCTGGAAGAAGATAAAGCTTGTAATATGATGGGAGGAAAACACTTACTCTTATTTTCCACTAATCTGAGACAGAAGAGATGACTTAATATTTTGGGGTTGAAAGAAGATCCATTTCCTGAATTTTCATGATATACTAAGTCTGCAATAACGTTTTACCTCAGAAGCACACCCTATTCTCGTAAGTCAAGCAGGCTAGAAACTTGTGTGTGAAAGTGCCATTCCTGTCCTCTAAGTCTTGCAGATACTCAGTTCCTGGTCTCTTCTGCAGACAAAACAGAGCAGCCTATAAGCTCATCTACTTTATCAGAATTTTTAACTGTGCTACAGCCATTTCTGTAAACTAGGATAATTTCAACTGCATTCCTCCTCAAGGCAATATCCCTTACATTCTAAAGGTTACTGACATATTTGGAAATGTTTTGACAGGAATGTATTAACTGGTAAATGGAAGAAGAAATCCAATTATAAAATGTACGTTAATTTTTAGCACAACATCCCTATATTAAATGTGGGCAGTTCCATATGGCAAAATATGTGACTAAATATCAAGATAGAGTGGCAATGCAGAACACAAGCTAGTAATATGGCACCCACTTGATGTAATATTCAGATGCAAAAGAGACATCTACTCTTTTCCTGTCATATTGCTATAAAATCCAGCATTATGTAGTAAAAATAAATTAGAATTAAGGGACAAACTTTTATTTCATTCTTCAAGGGTCTTTAAAAAATAGTAATATTGATACTTATAAAGGAATAACTCAATTACACAGATACAGACTCAAAACATAATTCAAATCAATATTGTAGTCCCAATTTGTCATAGTTAAAGCTGTCAAGTTTTCCATTAAATCAGTATTAGTTCTAGACATCTCAAATCAATTATGATGAAAGTTCTGAACGCGAAGTATTGCATAAGCGTTATTGATAAGCCAATATTGTGTCTGTTGCAGAATCAGTGTTTTCTTCCCCCTGCCCAACTAAGTGGAATAAAAACAGGGAACTAAAAAAAACAATTTTGAACACATACTTGATGGGAAAACAGACTGATTAATAAGGAAATCTCCTCTCCTTCTTCTTCCAAAACCTGTCAACTGAACTGAAATGGATATGTAATAGTATTAGAGATGAGGAAAGGAAGAGAAAAGCCAAGAAAATGACTCAGTCTCCTGGTCATGTTTCCAAAGAATAAAAATGTATAGGTTGCAGAAGGAAATGTAACATTTTATCAAAGTACTTCTACAGTTTTTACTGTCATGTACTTAGAAATAACTGTATGAATCACTAAGCAAGAAAAGATTTTGTATAAAATAATTAAATGATGAGTATCACTGATCATACATTTAAACACAGAGCATCCTACTAAATTATACTGTATTCTTTTATGAAGAAAAGAGGAAAAGAGCTTTAGAAGAGGTAATTATTAATATCACAAGACTTCTTTGATTTGCATTTACAGAGAAGCATACAAAATATCAGTAAGAATAACGAAGTATTACTTTTATTCAAATTTTTTGTTTATTATTTGTCTACAGAAGGTAGATAATAAGGTTTATTAACTTATAACATCTCTGGCAGAAATTTGATAACCCATCCTTAAAAAGATTACATATGCACCCACCCTATTCTTATAATTCCAACTTCAAACATAAAATTTTGTTCTTCAGTTCCTTTTCCGTATTATTGTTGTAGAGATTAATTTTGAATTAATGAGCAATAAAACAGGTTGTGGCATAAGTGCACAACATACTTGAAGGAATAAACAACTACACTAGAAGTAAAACCATTTCTTCATGCATTTGTGTACACATATACTTCATTCTGTGCAAAGGTTTGGTAAACATGGACAGGTGGCCGTTTTCTGGTTCTGTCAACGTCCACAACAGGAATGTTTATGAGAACGAAAAATAGAAGAGGCTTAATCCCTAACAGAGTGAGCAGTCAAAACACAGCACCTATGCAACCCACATTCCTCTTAACCTCAAGGATTCCCTACTAAAAATCAACGTTTGTCCAAATCAGAAGGGTTCCATAACAGATCGACTGTGACTGTTCACACAAAAACACAGCCAGAAGAACCTCAGTGCTGCAAGTATCCTTCCATTATCTCAAGTAATTGTCTATCTGTCATTCACACTGTCTGACTAAAATCAGTGCACAACAATCTCGTACTGATAATTGGAAATGGACTCAGAAACATAAAAGTCATTTGAATCCTACCCACAGCAATATAGCTGCCTCGAGAACAGCATGTCAAGCAAATGCACGGATAAAGTTCTATATAGCATACAGATATTCTTCAGATGTTACAGATAGAGTAGTGCCTTCAACAGCATGTCTGGCCTACATATAGGAAGTATTACCTTCGCTAAACTGTAAGAAATTCTAACACCGTCAACAATCCAATGAGATCCTCTTTGAGGAGAAGCTGTAGGATCCAAAGACGTAAGAAGTACTGAGTGTTTCCAGTTAACTGGAGGCAAGGATAGAAATTCCAGAAAAGCCTGATAGTTTGTGGTCCAGAAGCATTCTGGAACACACTTCCTTCACTCTATTACTGTGTCTTGCTGACACAGTGCTGACCCTGAACAATGGGTCTATAAAACTCCCTCTGAGGGTCAGCCATAACCACTGCAGTTAGGGATGGACACAAAACCACAAATCTTCATAAAGGTATGTGGTAGCCTCAGTCCACTTGAGAAACAGAAGCCCCAACAGGAGTAGGGCTCTTCTAGAGGAAACAAAATGGTTCCAAGATGTCTGACTGGACAGGAAAAGCCAAGATGGAGCTGACAATTTTGGATGTAAGGATGGCTTTGGTGCAGATTCCTAGAGCAACTGCAGTACAGACAACTTTCTACAAAATTTAGTGTAATATCTAAAATCATCCTACAGAGAGGGTCTGGAAAGAGTATCCACCCTCCACTTCATTCCAGAATATAGAGATAGGTGACCTCTACCTGTAAAGGGACATGCAAGGGAAGCAACTGTTTTCTAGCATGTGTAAAAGCATTTTACTATGATTAATTTGAAACCCTGGCAGTGGTGGCAGGAATGGCAGGGACAGACACCAGCCAGCAACAGAAAATATCTGATTAACTTAATAGAAGAAGATTTCAATTATATTCTACTAGATTCTTAATTCGAGAACTGCTTTTACGCAAAGAACTAGAATTTTCCAGAAAGGAAATTACTTCAGTCTTGTATGCCAGAAAACAGTGTAATACCAAACAATCAAATCTGAAATGTTTCAGAGACTCTGCGTCCTATCCAAATGAAAGAATATGTTCAGCCAGAAGAAAGACCAAATGATCACGTTAAATCATAAATTTCTCCAAAGATATACAGTAAGGATTTAAAAAAGAGCACCACTACATCCATGTTGAAGACCATAATTAAGCATTCTCATTTTTAAGTGCTATACATAAAATGCTCTCATAAGGTTTAATCTTCATGAGACAAATGACATTGTGCTTTAAGATATAAGAGAGTATGACTTCACTCTTTGTGAGAATATTTGTCTTTCTGGATGGAGATAAAACAGCACTGAATTTTGTTTTTCTAACTTCCACGTTCAGCTATTTGAGAGAACTGAAATATATCAAAGAGGCTGTTAAACTTTGAGAGAGAAAAAGAATTTACAGTCTGCAGGAGCCTATGAGTAAGGTCAACAATTAGAAGCACATCTTATCTGTTCCCTCTACACGTTATCAGTTCAGTATGGAGTGCAATTTCAGGTTGTGGTCTTTCAAAACTTTGAATGTAATGGCTGTCCAGCTAGTTTATCGATAATCTCTCTATAAATAACATAATTATGATTGGTGGCATTACTTTAACTTAATGAACTTCAACGGAAAACTCATTAGGAATAAAATTTAAGCCCATTTTAATTTGTAGGATTACCATAGCTGGGAAGAAAGATGAAGCCCTATATTACTACTGCCAAAACAAAACACAGACTACTTTTTATTTCAATTGAAGCCTGTCTGAAGCCTGTGAAAAAAGTAGTTACTTGTTTCTTGACAAGTAATCAATGCCCTAAAATAAATATGGAAATAATATTCAGACTCTATGCCTCAATACCCCATATTAAGAGACAGTGAGAGCTCTTATACCAAAATTGTTTCCAACTGTTTAGAGAAAAATCCTGCTCTGGTAGTGAAGTTAAAATTAAAAAAAACAGGAATTTCTGAGATTCGACCCCATTCCAGGCATGTTGTAGGGTAAGCCATTTTATGCTTCTGTCTCTACTTTCCCTTCGGGAAAGTGATGATAAATGAGAAGTGGATGTTCTAAATCTGACATAATTAGCAGGAAAAACATGACTTTAAACAGAGAAGATTCTAAACAAATGCCAAGATTAAATACACCAAAAGTTAGTGTATTCAGAAGAAATAAAACAGTATTTTAATATATTGATAGTATATAGGTAATCCCCTTTCAGCTAATCCGTTTTTCACTGGCTGATGAAAAGTCATTACTCAATCTCAGTATTTCTGTACCATCACATATTCCAACATTATAAATGACATTTTATAATGTATTCACAAACTGTATGACCCAGCTTACATCAAAAACAATCTGTAGCTTTTATGTAATAAGGTATGGCTACCAAGATGTGGAAACAATATAGCTCTTACAGATATCACTTAGCATCATCATATACATAGAACATACACAAATTATTAGTGAATTATACTGAGACTGTGAAAACAAGAAAAGTTGTTGCCAGTCACATACCCGCCTTTAATATAGTCCAGGAATGAAACTTCTGTTTCAATTAGGAAGGAAAGCAATGTTACCTGAAAGCAAATAAAGGAGAGTCAGACATGAACTGTCATTTCCCAATCAAACAAGCAGGGACATAAGCACAATATTTTTGGAGGTCTACAGTTAGTTCATAATTTCCTATAGTATTAGGGAAAAAAGAAAATATAAAAAATACAAAACAATTTCAATAAGCAGCTTTTGAAAGGGAAGAGACAAGTCTGGAAGTCTACCAGAATTTCTTTTTAAATTTTTCTTTTTTTTAAAGTGGAAGATAAGGGATAGAAGGTAGTATTTCAGGGCAGGTTATCATGTGCATGGCTGCTAGCCGCTGCACACTGCATCTACACACCAATATCAGATGTCAGACAATACCTCATCTGTTCTGAGAAATTTAACTTTGTTTAAAGAACCCATTTACAATTATTTTATGTCCTTTTCCATCACATATTAAAAGTAATACTGAGTATTAATGGAAGCCAAGAATAAAAAAAAAATCTGGTAAATTATACATATACTTGTAATATGTAAATATTTGAAGTGGAATATAACATACAAAAATGTGAAGATAAGAAATTTCTTCACTTTCAACTTTTATCATTCAGAAAATACAGGGGTCCAAAACACAGGCAGTGGCATAAAGTGCTACTAGCATTTTCAGTGCTTGAGTCACAGTAGTTTAAACTCAAGAAAAGATCCAGCATTCAACATCTTCAGATATTGCATAACATTCACAAAGCAGAGAATTCAATCCAAATTGTTTTCATTTTATTTAAAAAGTGACACAAAACTTTCTCCCCACAGAAGTGCATCAGGTGCATCAGGCATTCAGTGAAAACTGCTCAACTACTCAAAGCAAATCCACTGATAAGACATACAAGGAGTGAAAAGAGAAAGGATATTTGTCAGTGCAAACAAAATTTGATTTGCCTTCCAAGAGCAGCACAAAATAACGTTTCAAAATATTCCTATCATACAAACTTGGATTGAAGAGGAGATTATAGGTGGCAATTCTGTCTTCTATCCTACCTCCTTTGTCTCAGGTTCTCTGTGATCCTAACTAACTTCCAAAGTTTAAAGCCACAGAATTACTTTTCTAATTGAGAACAGAAGATCACAACGAAGTCCTAGCAGACTATAAATACCATAGTCTTGAATATAATTCCAAAATTTCTATTAATTTTGCCACTGAACCCAGTCATTTTAATGGTTCATCAGTTATTACAACAGGTCACTGTGTTCCTAACTAATGTAGGCAAATGTTTTGAGTGACTCTAGTTTAAAAAGGTAAAAAAACAAAACAGACAACATCCAAAGTGATTGAAGTATATAATTCCATACAGACAATAATTGGTGACCTTCTGGTTTTTGCACAGTGAATTTCAAATTTCACTACTATGCTTGAAACTAATCATGTTTTCAGAAACATTCCTGCTTAGCATATCTGTCTGAATTTCATATGACCCTCTAAGTCATAATGAATTGAGATGGTTGCTGTGTCTGTGTAGTTCTTAAAAGCAGCAGTGAGATAGTAGGCAGTGGTCTATATCCACCTCACTGAAATTTTTGCAAAGCCAATGTTCCATCAGTGAGAGTGATGGTCGTGGTACATGGCTTGGAAATCTAGAAAACTATGCGACAAACAATATCTAGGGTGAAGAATGACAGGAAGAAGTAAGAGGTACATTGCAGGCAGATGCATAGGCAAGTGACACCTTGGAGAAGCATAAATGAAGCCTGAAGGCAAAAAAAAAGTGAGGAAGTAGAGTTATGAATGTGATAGATGGCATCAAGATGAAGGGCAAATGGTGGCATGGAGGACAAGGTAAGAAAAGAAGTTATGAAGCAATGGTAGAGAGCATGGTAGAGCAAAGAAAATTACTATCACCAAATCCTTTATCAGAAATTTCATTGCAAACTGAGACAAGGTATAACAAAACACAGTTGGTTTTGTCTGCGCAGACATGAGTAAAGTACATTCTTTCAAACGCAGACAGATACCTGTGAAGGTGTTAATATACTTAAAACCCAAGCCAACGGGAAAATAAATACACGCAATATTATTTTTTTCTCTTCTGTACCCTAGGCCTGATTTCATACCAGCAATTTTGACTATATTAACTTTCAGTATTGACTTAAAATAATCACTTTTTCTTAAGTTCCTAACTCACTGATTTAGCAAAACAGAACTTTATTCTAACACACTGAAGTCTAGTAAAAGGAATACATTAGAAAAAATATGATTTCTTGATAAATAAGATCTTATATGGTAAACTTCCATGGACAAACTGCTTCTGCCTATTTTTTTTTCATTTTAAAACAAAAGTACAGTACAAATAAAGGATCATTTTCCTACCGATAAACTGACTTATAAAAGAATGTGAGTATAACAAACCATTCCTTCAAAGCTACAAATAAGAATGAAAGCAGCACTGCTGACTGCAGGGGAACTGCTCATGTGGAAAAAAACCCCATGCTGGATGTGTTTTCAAAAATCATATCTAAAATTTGATTAGACTTTCCTAGGCACAGTTTTTCAACATTTATCTTCATTTTTCATAAATAATATTGTAAGTGTCTTGAATGCCAGAACACAGAAGCTGAGAAAATTCTGAAAGGAATTCTTCGCATTGCTAGCAAGTAATTCATAACACAAGATATGGAATATGAATAAAAGAACAATAAACTTTCATCCCAAATTATAGTAACAGAACTTTGAACATAAATTTACCAGAACCTGTTGGTAATACAAAATGTTGACTCTTCTTGGTTTAACCATAGAGGCATGACTTATCAGCGATTAGTGAAGCTAGCTCAGCAGTTAAATTTAAAAAGAAAATTAAATTTTGAAAGAATTTTGAAAGAAAAAAATGCAATTTCAGTAGATCTCATTTTGAAACTCATTGGCAACTTAACATCACTTTTATCATTTTCTTCAAATAAAAACAGGCTGTAAGATGAAATGCGGTACTACAGTAAATAGTTTACTGTTGTGTTCTTCAAAGAACGTTCCAGTCTAACTCTCTTATGTCAGCTACACCGTGTTTCAAGAGAAAAGAAAAGCATCCAGTACTATAAAACATAATTACTTACTGTTCCAGAATTAATATACTTTTTCTTTTTTCCTTTTTTCTTTGGATTTATTACCTAGAATCACAAAAATATTAAAGTAGTATCATTTATGATTTAACATAAAGATAGTTCTTAAGATACTTTCAAGGGAGCAAGCAGTCTATTTTCAGTAGATTCTTAATATATTCAGCACACTCTTTACTCATGCACCTCAAACCTGGGATGTATGCATATTTCCAAAACAGTGAATTCCAAAACAATATCTTCATAGTATTGGCTAGGTAAGCCAGTGTTATTATTCACATTTGACAAACAAGGGACTTACGTCACAAAAAATTTTAAGTGCTCAGTGAAACACTGCTCTGAATTCTCACAAAATTCTGCATTTTTCTGCCCCAGTATTCCAGTGTACTGGATCATCACTCCTTGGTCTTGTAACGAATCTATTTACATTCCAGTTTATTTGTTTCCATCTTCTCCTCAGTATTATTTGAGAAACAGGAGAGTTCTTCTACTACTAGTTTCTGTATATAGTGCAATGACAGCATCTGGCTGACAGAAGAGCAACTGCAAGGGAAGAAGGGCCCAGATCATACTGTCCAAAAATGGAAACTAGTTCAGTCACTTGATGAAAATGGCCTAGAGCACCACCTGGTTGGTGTACAGGAACTGGGGAGGCTCAAAGCATTCCCAGTATAAATGAATCTTCAGAGAACTATCAAGCATTATACAATTTTCTTGAACATCTTGAACTCATTTCTGCAAATTTTCCCACTGTTGACACAAAAAAAATCATTTCCCTTCTGAACATCTATCCATTCAAAGGCAAGTCCCAGCCAGACTCGCTACAAACGCTTTAAAGATGTACTCCTTTTTCACTCAAAATGGTGCATGGAATTGGAAGCAAAACATTACTTTGTCAATTAGTTTGATCAACCTCCTCCTGTCCAACCATGAAATTCAAATCCTTATGGCTTACTGCCAAGTTTAACTGTAAACTACTCACAGATGTTCTCTGAATGACAAGGAATGAAAACTATCCCAGTAAAATTCTTAGCTGCTTAACTGCTAAAAAATATTTAAACAATTATGCCTGAAAAAATAGTAAAATATGTCCTCCAGAAATCTCCCCCACCCAAAGCGAAATTACTTTTAAAGACTATATTCCTTGTATGGTATAGAACAGCTCTGAAATGTAAGGCAGGAAAAGATAACTATCATTTGAGGTCTCCAGAACAGGCTATATGAGTATGATTCTGTCTTTCTCTCCAATATGCTACATCGCTATCTGGAGAGTATTCTTCAAAGCTTTTATTGTCTTACACATACATAAGCCCTCCAATCCTTCCAAAAAATCCCAATCACTCACTCCACTTCTTAATTAACAGTGGCTGGATTGGTGAGCAATGAATTAAATTTACGTAGCATTATGCACAATGCAATGATTCTTGTTGAATCGGTCTCAGCCAGAAGGTGAGTCCTGCTGATGATTGCCCAGAATAGGAAGATGAAGGTAACAGACTGCCTGCCTGCCCTGTGGCCCTTCATTCACAGCTATCCAGAACCCACTGGTCAAGCCTGAGTTAGCAACACATTTCTTGCCAGCAGTCATTAATTGCCCAAGAAGAAATTCATCTGAATCTTCTGCTTCAGATAACTTGACAATTAGCTTCTTAGGAATTGCTAGGAAATCCACTGGAGCTTGGAGTGAAACATCTTGGAAAACAAGGCATCTACTTGGGAGCAAAGGTTACTTAAATCACCGTTTATTTCTCTCCTGCAATTCTAAGTACTATAATTACTATAATATTTATGTTCTTTGTTTTTGCTGAAATTTCAAATAACTTTACAAATGAAACATTTTTTTAGCCTCTGAAAGCCTTCTACTCATGCACTAACCTAGAAAACTACATGAACTCTTAGCTATTAAAAAAAGTCAATTGAAGAGAGCTTGTTATAGTAATCTTTCTAATTGCAAAATATAGGACACTCAATCAAGCACAAATTTCACTTTCTGTCTCAGGTCAGTTTCTAAATGCAAAACAATCTAAAAGGAATTTGTCCAATCCCTTTTGTTCTGATCTTGCAGAGACTGATTAAGCAGAAACAATAGCAAAGCACAAAAGATTGTGATGTGGGGGGCAAACACAGGATGCTCAGGAACCGTACTTAAGAAAAAAGTTGTCATCCAATAAGAAACTGCAAAGGACTAAGATGGTAGGACAGAGTATTCCTAGCAGGATAGGAGTCAGGTCAGTGATGCAACAGTAGGTTGTAACCCTGATTATACCATGATTACATTAGCTGAATTTGTCTTATTTCTGAAGCATGCTTGGGAGAAGCAGAATTGAAAAGAAAGAAGCTCTGGCCATGGTATTAAGAATGGCTTTATAAAGATATTTGCACAACAGCCAGTCAGGAGTTTCACCAATTTGCATACACATGAGAGTCTAAACTAGGAATAGGCTCCACTAGCAGAATGGACAAAGAGGCAACAGGAGCACACTCCTTGAGATGGCTAGTCATGGAACCATCCTGAAAGCAGCTACAGTCCATGCGAATCCACAAGTCATCAGGTAGCAGGTGGCATTACTTAGCAAAAGGATTCTGAGCTGCAACTACCTTGCCAGTATTTGAGAAAAAGAGGAGATGCTCTATACTGACAAGACTACACTAAAAGGAGACTACACTTTTTCCTTGATGGAAAGGTTATTCCTGTTTTTTGGATGGCATATATGACCACTGTTGATATTATTGCTGGGAGTCTTAGATATTACTTCCTCCCGGAGAGGATGATAGGGCTCTTGGTAATCTTGGCTCCTGGTAACATCTAGAAGCCAGTGACAGTGCCACTGAAGAACTACCAACAAATATGAGATAAATATGAGATACAAAATACCAAGGCCAAGCCAGGAAGGAAATTCAGAATACAAGAAAGAAGAAACACTTTCAAAGACATGCAAAACAACAGAATTATAGGCAAAGAAGTGCTAAGCCTCTATTTTTCCTTCAGCTCCTATACTTGGTATGCATTACTTAAGACAAGCACAGCTGATGCAGCAAAAGGGCCCATTTCACTCTATCAAGACACTTCTGGAGGACTGGAGGGCTCAGTGTACGACGGCATTTTCCAAGAGAAGACTGTGTTTAAGAAGAACAACCCTGCTGGTAATCAGACCCAGGAATAGGCATTTATTATGTAGTTCGATGACAGCAATCTATTGCATGAGGATGAGAGTCAAGGTTGAACCCAAATGATCAAGGCTCCAAGAATCCAAGGCAAAATGAAGGCAATTTCTAGTAGGATGCACTGTGGCCTTTCCTGTATCTCTCTCAGGACTTTTGGCAGGCACTGAATTTTCCTGTGTTATGTTCATTAGTCAATTGATACATACTTAAGCTCATTACAGAGGAGATGGTATCTTTTTCAACATGAAAGAAAGGAAACCATAACTAAAATCAAAATACAAAGAGAACTGACCATTCATGTATTTAGCATCATTTATAAACCCTGAAAGGGACAGAGGATCTTGTATTTTATAATCAATTTATTTTGTAAAAAAGATCTGTCAAAGAGTTATATGACAGGTATACTGTCTGGAAATCCTAAAAAATGCACACCAGAAAATCCACATATAATACATAGAACTTTGGGTTCATGACTGTTACCTGAATTACTCAATATGAGTTTCACAAGCATACTATTCTCAGGTTTCTTATCCATGCTATCTAAGCGTCCTGGGACAATAAACACAGCACAGAGTATACTCTGCCTAAATGGCAGGGTTTTATGCTGTATGAATGCTTACATCCAGAAGGGAAAAATAACAAAAAATAGTAACAGAATTGACTGAGGAAGACAATAAAATCATGAAGTTAAAAATAAAAGAAAGTAGGCTATTTACAAATTTTGATAAATGAAGCTACGAAAGAAGTACAGAGTGAAACACCTGATTCAGCTGTTCAGCTGAGAGAAACAGAGTATTGGGCACAATCCATTCACTTAGTCTGTGAGTATGCGTGAAACGGAGAGTGCTAAAAAACTTTAACACAAATGCCTGGACATATGCATACACAGGTGAAAATGCAATAGCATGTATTTTCTCATAGGAGTATATACAGGAACCTGAAATACATAATTTCCCTATGAAAACTGCTACCCCTGAGCCCCTGCAGAGAGCATCTCTTCATGGTAATACTGCTCTAATTAAGCAGAACACCTGTTCCCAAGCACCATCACCATATCAGTATCACAAGAAGGCAGCTGTAGTTATTTCTGTATCAAGACTGCATACAAGCAGAAAGGTGAATGAGATGCTTAGATACTGTTGCATACCTAAGCACTAGGCTAGTGTTGTGAGAAAAAGCAGTGATAAAAGGACAGGCAGGGCAATCAGGCAACAAGACCACCTAAATTAGGAGGAATACTTCCTGGTTTTTGGTACAAATGAAAAAAAAAAGGGGGTGGGGTGGGGAGGAGGAACTTGGAACACTTCAGATTGTCCTACTATGGGGAAGAAACCAATTCCTTTTGCTAGAACTCTGGAAGACACAACAGTGCACATGCTTGACGTAGACCCAGATAAGCCAATATGTGAACACAGGATCGTGGTGGGCAAACATACTACCTTTGGTCTAAAAAGGAGGAAAACCATGCTATTTCAGCATGAGAGCTGACCATCAGGCTAAGTCAATTTAGGCAGAACATATTATCTTAGGTGTAGCATAATTTTAACACACCTATGTTGCTTTCAGCTCTGGAGGACACTCACAGCCTTTGCAGTTGCTGTACTACATGCTGTCATCTACTGAAGATAAATCCAAAGTGATCTAAATTATACATGGAAACAATGAGGCCTCAAAATTAAAAATGAAATTTCTTGGATTTTCAATAAAACAAGCCAGAGTTTCAGACTTCAGAATGTAATGTATTTCCTTAGAACAGTCTGTAAGCTGAAACCTTTTCTGACAAAAAAAGTTTTTAATCTTTTCCTCCTATCCCCTTCTCTTCCCTCATATTTTGAAATTTCATATTGTATCTTCCATTCCAGAATGAGATTTTTTGGGGGGTATTAATTTAAAAATGAAGTTTTAATGCATGAGTCTTAATGCTCAGACTTTGCTGTCAACTTCTGGTGTCCAAATCTGAGATATTTTTGAAGAGACCTTTCCAAAAAAGAAAAAAGTGTTAAAAATGGGTCCCTTTATGACATCCTAAGTTGGGCAATCTCAATTTTTGTTTGCATAAGATCACTGATTGCTTATGAGAATAAATTACAGCACATTTTGAAGATTTAGTAAAGTTTATTTTTGGAAAAAAAAGTCTACATTTTTGCAAATCCCAATAATCCTAGACTTCATTGAGAAAGAAGTGTTAAATTAGTGATTTATTAGAATTGGAATAAAGAAAGAAGCCTGAACAATTCTGACAGCAGGGAGGAGAAAAGAGAAAGAATATTAAGAGGAAATGTGGTTGAGTCTACATTTACCTACAATACACAAAAAGATCTTACTGCAGTTAGAAGATATCTAATAATAAAAATCTCTGTAATTAAATTGATAAAAAGCGTATCAATCCCAACAATTGGCAGATGAATCCAATGAGGTTTAATTGGAAATCAGATGCGAATTTTTAAGCAAAGATATAACTGATCACAGGAAAAAGCTATCAATAAGTAAGTTAAGTTCTTTGTCACTTCTAATTCTAGTATTGAAACCAAGTGAAATTCTGAAGTCTGCCCTTAAAACCAAACGCATACAAATATACACCTGGTGTAGGAATCACCAGATATTCTTTGCCTATGAGAAATGAGCATGCAAAACATAATGCGTAACAGTTACCAAAAGGAGAAATAAATGACAAACTGCTCACACAAATAGGAGTAACCCAGTACTTGCTCCAAGTTGTACCATACCAACCCAGCTGCCTGGGTTGGTACAAAGCAATGCTCTTAGACCCTCTGTCCTTCTTTATAAAAGGACAAATGTGAAATAATTCCAACACTTTGATTCTAGCAAGCACTGTGTGAGTTTGATCGGTCTGCCATTAAAATATTGAAAGTTTTCTCACTGATTTCCTTAAAGTGAATAAATATACTCACAATACTTACCTCATACACATTGAACTGAGATTGCCCTCTAGACAACTCTCTATAACTTGTTGTGAATTCTCCGATGAAATCATGGCTGTATTAAAAAAAAAAAAAAAGTTTTCAAATCACATGCACAACATTTACTAATTTAAATGTGCTCTGCATATATATATATGAAAAAGAGAAACGCGGCCAATATGAACTGATACCTGAGAAAGCAGTAATGGCAAAAGATATAGTTTGCTTAAAAATCTGCATTTTCCTTCTGCTGCATGTTCACTCTATTAGTAATAATAATGTACCGATGAAAAGTATTAGATTAACTCTTTCTGAAAGCTCCTGCTTAAGTTACCTAGCCACACGAGGA
The DNA here is from genome assembly GCF_036370855.1 of Dromaius novaehollandiae. Classification (NCBI taxonomy): domain Eukaryota; kingdom Metazoa; phylum Chordata; class Aves; order Casuariiformes; family Dromaiidae; genus Dromaius; species Dromaius novaehollandiae. Next base: position 13,324,756 of record NC_088098.1, on the reverse strand, counting down.
CTAGGCTGTAAATTAGTGATCAGCCTCATGTAAGCTTACAGAATGTAAAAAAACAAGAGTAAGCTACCAAAGACAACCACTATTTTCTCACTGGATCACCCCTGGCACCACAGATGTATGACCGTGTGTGTGACTATGTGAGAGAAAGGAAACTATTAAGGGTGAGAAAGGAGTAATCTGCACTCTAAAAGACCAACCCTACAAATTTGTGCAAGGTGACTGCCTAACAGGTGGCTATACAACTCCCTGTAGTTATGAGACCTTCTGTTCCCATTCTCCTCTACCCTTCCCAGCTGAAGTTTTCTCACTGGTGCTCCAGCTCCTACTCCCTCCTGGCCATGTGTCCCTCTGTTTTCACAGTTGTTCCCTAGCTAGACATTGTAGCTCCTTTATAATCTTCCTCCACAACTGATGAATTGTGCAACTACTTTATACTTCTTTACTTTTCCTCCAATGGTAAACTAGAATGGAAAGTCAAAGTTTTATGATTTTATTACTTTAAAAATCTGTTTTTAAGAAATACAACACATTTCCAATGAAGCTATAAATAGTAACAGCTAATTTAAATATATCTGTTGCAAGAAGAGGAAAATATGGAAACTGTTTTTAGCAATATGAAATTCTATTCTTGGTTTACACATAAGGAAATGAAAAACAAACCCAAAATATGCGTCTCACTTTACAAAACCAGCATGAGTTCACAAAATATGTAATATAAACAATTAGAGGTCCAGTCATCATGTCAATGCCCATGAACCAAGAAAAGCATCCTCTAGAAAGCTTGAGAAATACTGTATAATGAGGATATTACTGATTGCTCAGATACAGAAGGGACATCTCTCATTAATCAATCCCCTTTCAGTTGGGAGATTAAGAAATTGCTTCTGAGACAGAAAGATTATGACTTTTCTTAAGAAACACATATTGGAGATATTGGCTTCTTTCCCTTAATGCTCTTTAGAGGGTAACAACTATTTAATAAGAGGAAGCCAATCACATAAGCAATAGAACTTGAGCTCCATAAGGGCTGTTGGACATAAGCTGTATTTAATTTTGGGTCACCCTAACAGTTGGAAAGAAAATCACCTTAGTTAAGGAGGAATCTTGCTCTTTCATAAGACTTCTTACCTTAACTGTTCAAGTCAGCTTGTACATCTCAAAGGCAGAGACTCAAATGATAGGTGAATGACTAAGTATTAACATGCTGTAGCAAACTGAGAAATGTAAGCAATTCTAGACAGGGTTGTCCTCGGGAAAAACTTATAACTGCATTAAAACAAATCTTTCCTTACTTCAGAGAGACACTGGAATGTCTCCTTTTCTTATGGCAATATACAGATTGATGAACTGAGCTAGAAAGATATAGTTCCTCTGAACTATCATGTTAAAAAGGTGTTAACATAAAAATGAGCCTCCGAGTTCTCTACGCTTAGAAGACCATCAGCTAACAACCTGGACCAGAACACTCACTACTCAGGTGTATATAAGCCCCAGCAACTAAGATCTGAAAGATGAGTGCTTGCTGGATGTCATTTGCCCTTGTTGGCAGATTAGCTCTATAAGAAAATCAAGACACTCATCGCTCTCAGCATTCGTAAGCATACACCACCTAACAGATCTCCTTATTAGTCTCTGGATTGAGACTCCAAGACAAAAGACCTCTTTGATTTTAGGCGTCCTAACACCAAATATTCCTAGGATTAAAGACCTTTGTCTATGAATTGCATATCAGAAGTCTGAATCAGTGACTCTCATCTCTTATTACCTAAAATAACCACTTGAACCCCAACTCTTTCAATTTGCTTTTAAATCTGGTACTATGTTTTGCAGTGCTGAAAATCACTTTCAGAATTGTATTAACTTTGATTTTTTTAATGATCTGAAGTA